>NC_026006.2:11717660-12010282 GCF_000442705.2 Elaeis guineensis | reverse complement strand
ATTAAGGTGTTTGCAACTTGAATTTTAAATTCAAGTTAGGATTGGATTGGTTTTGTTTGAAATTCAACTTGAATTTTGAATTCAATTTTGAATTAAACTACCTAACATCCTATCCTTATCCATGGGGTGGGGCATGATCACTTCTAAGCGGAAGTCATTTGGCGAGTAAACCCTAGTCTTCTTACTAGGGTTTTGGGAAGAGAGAAAAGAGAGTTGAGAGAGTCTCACCTCCACTTTTCTTCCACCACATTCTCCTCCTAATGATCCTTCTTCAACCTTTGGAAGTGTTCCAGAGTTTTCAATGAAGAAGACAGATCAGCCTTCAATGTGGACTTCGCATGAGCTGGCACTCCCGGGGAGGCCGATCAGATCAGAGCTTCAAGTGGACTATCTGTAGAGACCGGATACCTTATGCGGCTATGAGCAGCCAAAGATGACATCTTTACCATGTTCATCAACCACAGCCATCGTCGACCCGTACTCGGTATCGAGTTTTGAACTCAGATAGAGGTAGATTTAATCTACTGCAGATTTCCATACATACTAATTTTTATTTCAGATTCTATATATATTATATATCATATCATAAATTCTAGAGTAAGTTGATTTAATGATTAGATCATGTGCATGTTTGATTAATATAATTAATCTAGTTACATTCCACTATGATTTATTTCAAAAAAATTTTGAAATACATGTATGAAATCGCCTACAGTTTCCTTCAATGGTATCAATGCCTAAGTTCATATGACATGACATATACGCATATTAGATCTGAAATTTAATTTTATTTAGATCTAATATTTGATATCTTAGATCTAAATTTAATTATTGCTTAATCATACAAACTGAGATAAGGTTATCCTACTATAAGGTTTACCCCCTACAATGAAAAAGTTGTCCTAGTTTGTGCTGATCTTTAGTAAAATTTGATTTTGTTGATGCATGTTATATTTTTGATCTGATTTAGATATGATCTAATATTGTGATCAGATTTGATATGACTTAGATTAGATCTAAATTATTACATATATGATATGTGATTAGATTAGATGATCCTATTAGCATGTATTCTAATTGGATTGATCACCAGGCCTGTCAGTCATAAGAACAAGTAGAGTTTAAAGACCCTCTCTTTCTATTTGATAGGCTGCTCTTATGGTGTATAGAGATACCATATGATTATATCCCATGAAGAAGAATGCAAAAGAAAAAACTTACTTTTCTGCAAAATCTTAGATCTAAAAATTTTAGAATTATTGTATGAGATACAAGTTGTATGAAAAGTAGTGACATCTAATCTTAATGATTAAAATTATTTTAATCATAAAAAATAAAATCTGAAATCAAAAATAGATTTAGATGAGATCTAAAATGAATTTATGAAAGATGTTGTTTTTGATCATGCATAATTTTTTGGTCTGGAACATGCAAAAATTGTTGATACACCTGTGGAGTCGACTCGTCCCCTGTTGGAGTCGACTCCAGACCCTGGTGAGTTGACTCCATCTTGATTGGAGCCAATTATAGATCCTATTGAGATGACTCTTATTCCATAAGAAGCCGACTCAATCTCTACAAGCAAAAGATATTGTTTCTATTTGTCACAGGAGATCGACTCCATTGAGGAATGAGTCGACCCCACTGTGATGAGTCGACTCATGCCTGTTAAAAATTATGTCTTAAAATCAATCGTGTGATGATTGAGTTCATCCTTATATATGAATTATTGATTATTGAATAATAGTTATTTTGATATTTTTCATCACAAAGTAATATTTTTCTTGAACTCTTGTACTGTGATGAAGTCTCTAGAACTATGCTAGTGTACGATAAAGAGAGAATTTATCGTATAGTTCTTAAACAAGTTCGCGACCAAATGATACATCATTACGGGATGATGATGTTTATCAAGTAAAGGTCATTATGTGCCATATGGGTTGGTTGTCCTCTTAACCAAGGAGTGTGGTGACCTTGGCATGGCATACAGGTGAAATGTAAGGATACATTGTCACTGAACAAGTGACTCACCTACTGAGCATTCTACTGTCAAGAGCTGCTCGCAAAATATATGGGTATAAATATCCTTCAGACCTGAGATCACCATAGTGACTTGCAAGCAACTCACTGTGCTTTGGTGCCGAACTACCTGGATTTTTAATGCAATGATGGAAGACTACTGGGTACAGTCAAATACTTGCAAAGTTTGTATGTGGATCAAGATAAGATTGACCCCTTTGGATTATTGGAGTTGATGTATCACTGTATTTTAATTTAGTAAAGCCTTGATCAGGGTAATCTATGAGATAGATTTGAAAGATTGAAATACAATGTGGATGAAGCAATTTCGGTTGACAGTTAACCTGAGACCATCTTAGAGCATCCAGGGTCAAAAGGATGAATTATGTGGTAACCATGAGTATGAATTTTGAAATATTCTTTTGCGATAATTCAATCTATCTGGATGTCGAAAACCATTGCTAGATGGTATCTTGATTAGTATAGAAATTGGTTCCTGTGCTACCGGCTTAGTATTTGAACCTATGGAGTCATGCACACAAGTCAGACAAAGTAAGAAGGAATTGACCTATATTTATATGTCCAATCTGGAAGTACTTGATTTGATTGAACATATAAACTAACTAGATTGAGAATTGAGTTATGGATTAAACAGGATTGAAGAGTTGACTATGTCTAGCTAGCACTACACATGAGGTTCAGGTTCAATCCCGGGGATGAATAATTTCTATCTATGAAATTTGGAGCATATGAAAGATTGAATTTAAGTACTAATTAATTTCAGATTAGATCTAAATTAATTAGACTTAAATAGATCCAAAATCTAAGTCAGGCTTGGTACAAAAAGTCCTAAAGAGTTTAGGATTGACATCCTTTCAAAATTATTTCGAATCGGCTTCGAATCGGACTCGAATCGGACTTGTTTTGGATAAGATATGAGTATTCCTACTTACACTGAGAATACCCACTCATGAAGTACAATTAAAAATTGATTTGGTGCTTATTTGGGGCATCCTAAGTAGGTGTGGGAGTGGGTGCAAAGTGGATGTCATAAGTGATGGTAATTATATCTCATGTAGGAGTCCTTCTTTCATGAGTATTGGACCAATTCAAATCAGATTTGAATAAAGAGTCCTCCTCTCATTGGGTCATGAGAATTATCTATAAATAGAGAGGGTCTCTATCTATGGATGAAAAAAGAGAATAGAATAGCAAATAAATCAAATTGAGAGAAGAGAAAAAGAGAGAGAGACAGACGTGTGAAGAGAGAGGTCCTTCATCTTCTACATCTCTCTCTTTATTGCCGCCTCCTCTCCTTGGGTGTGGATCCTTCTTGGGCATCCCACCTACTAGTGTGAGGTATCACATCATCAGATCTCATTCTTTGATTGATTGAGTTGCGAAGCCAATTGGATTAGAGTTCATCCTACTTTCCTGCGGTGTCTGACGTGCATGCGAAATAGAGGGTCTACATATCTAGACCTCCGTGAAGGTTTATATCAGATAATTTGAGATTTATTCTCTGGTTCTACTATAATTTAGGTAAAAATTTAATCCTTAAACACATAGAATATTAAAAAAAATTCTTAGATGCAACCTAAGCATTCTAGAGGAAAACTATTTCCTTCCCTTCTACTGGTGTCAGAGCAGGTTTGAAATATATACATATAAAATAAAATTTTTTATAATTATTTATATAAGATATAATTAATATTTTTTGTATAATATTAAATCATATTTACATCTATTTATATAAAATTTTTGATCTGATTTTAATTGGATTAGAGGTGCCTAATCAATGGTTGATTGAGGTTGTTATAAATATGTTATAACAAAATTTTGCTATTACTGAATTTTTATTGAAAAATAATATTAATTAAAAATCTATTTTAAATCTATTTTAATAGAATTTTAATTTTATTATTTTTCTTATGAAGTGAAGATTATTTTAGATTTAAATTAAATCCATTTCGATGGATATTTAGATCTGAATTTTATCATAATTTAGTACTGCATGAAAATAGATTTTACCAAAAATTAATTTTTTATGCATTCATATTTGCATCTAATTATTTTTTTATTTGATATCAAATCTAAAATTAATATTTTATAATTAGTATAAAATAAGTTTTAGATTTGATATAATATATATGATACATCAAATCTAATTAGATTAAATGAAGAACATAATTGATGAGATCAAGGATATGTTCATGATATAAACTAATTTTGTCAATAATTGTATGTTGATGTAATTATATATAAAATTAGATTTCAGATCTTAGTAGCCTAGTATTCAGATTGATGAGATCATCAGACCATCCAGTCATAAGAGATTGAAGAGATTAATCTCTTTTTTGCCTATTCGATGGGTTCTCTTATGACATGTAGGGGTGTCATTGTGATCCAGTTTCATAAAAAAAAAAATAAAAAAAATTTTATGTATTATTTTGATCATAGATATATTTAGATTAGATGTAAAGTGATTTATGATTCATTATAATAAGATAAAATTTAGATATAAAATTATTTTAGATCTGAATTACATATTACATATGATGTAATTGGTATTGATCAAAAAGTTATCATGATACATGAGATATATGAATTTAGTTTAGATCATACCTATGTATGTTTAATTGTTAAACATATTATGAAAATTTATTTTCATGTATTGAAATATATGGTATGCTTCACTTGAAACCCTTGTAGAATAGTTCTACAAACTGAAACACACATTTCACATACTTAATTTTGAATTAAATTTGAATGATCTAGAATTGAGAATTAAAGATCATTAAAACATCACATAATATGATGAGCAAAGGGTTAGCATGAATCAGATCCTTTTAATGGATTAGACCTAGGGTTAGGAACACATATGGACCAAGTAGAGAAATTAATTAAATCTAATCAAGTGTTGAATTAGATTAGGTCAGTATTTCTCTAAATCAATCTTAATAGTTGAAGTTTGATCAAGTTCATGTGTTTGACCCTAATAAATAGATCATGATCATGGCTCTGTGGTTGAGTTTGAATCTTCTGATGTGCCAAATCGAAACTAATTAACCAGTTGATGTCTAAGGTAAGTTTGGCAGATTCGATCAAGTAGTTTTTAATTGGGAGCTATTCACCTAGATGCATCTACAGTGAGTTAAGGGCATATCCCTCCTGTTGATCTCACTTACCTGACCAATATGGTAGATTATGTTTTGATTAGGTCACTAGTCGATTCGTGCAAACCCATGCCATTAAGGTGAATCAGTGTGACTGATTTAGGTATCTTTAGATCAGCTTGTGTTTAATCCTTTACATGACTTGGTGAAGTCAGTGGAAGAATTTGTAGCTTGTAGGTTGACTTATTCTCTTATTCTCAGATCAATGAAATCAAATTTTTTAAATTATTAGGTCCATAAAGTGATAAAGTTATGAGATAACTTGGTCATTGCCTCCCATTAAGGTGTGTGATAATGAGTCTAATATTCCAAATAGGTATTGGAGACGCCACACGCTTGGTGTCTATTACATATTAGAATTATCATTCATCATATGACCATCATGATGTACCTTCAGATCAATGCTCAGGTTGGTTGAGCCACACTCGGATCTGGACATCCATTTGTTGGATGTACTTGATGTGTCATGTTAATGGTTGGACCTAACTAGGATTTTCAGTGGAGGCACCACACACCTGCTGAAGGGATGTCTGAGGCAAAACCCAATGCTAGAAGTTGTTTAAAGAAATAATTGATTATGAACCTAACCATAGATGCACTAGGGTTAGTCGAGCCACACTCGGGCCCGAATGTAGTCCATGTTGATTCTAGTATCCACTAAGAAATTAATATAATTCCTCGAGTTAGAGGTAGAGGCTATCAATTCGCAAAAAATAGTGGGAGGACCTTTAGACTAAAGTCCATGTCTTCAGGATTAAAAAATAATTCATATACTAATAGGCTAATATTTTTTTCTTTCAGTTATGGCCAACATACTATCCCTCCATTCGCTGTTGGATAGTGATAAGCTCACCAGATCCAACTTCGATAGCTGATATCGAAAGTTGAAGATTGTGTTGAAACACGAGAGGATTTTATATATCCTTACAAATCAGGCACCTGAAGAACCTACAGTCAATGCTCCTTGTGCTGTGAGAGATACTTATATGAAGTGGCTCATTGATCGCACGACGGTGCGTTGCGTGATAAGGGCAGTTATGAACGATGAACTTAGTCATAAGTTTGAGGATACACAGCCTGAGGAGATGATTCAAATGTTGAATGAGTCCTTCGGCACCCCTGAAGATGCAGAGAGATATAAAACCTCTTGCATAGTGTTCAATGCCTATATATGAGAGGGAGCTTCAGTTACTGATCATGTATTATACATGATTGAGCAGATTGAATACCTTAGCAAACTTGACTTTCTGTTGCATGAACAGTTAGGTAAGTATGCTATCCTTAATTCGCTACCGAAATCCTACCTACCCTTTCTCAGTCATTATAGAATGACGAAGCCTGCAGTAAACTACCATAGTTTGCTAGGATTACTGCAGACTTTTGAGAAGGATCACTAGCTCCAAAAGGAGCTAGTGAATTTAGTGGGAGGTTCATTTACAGGACGTCGATCCTCTAGGAGAGAAAAGAAGAAAAAGGTGCAAAAATCTCATGCCATCGATCCCAAGCAGAGCAAACCATCAAAAGTTAACAAGAGCCAGGCAGAGTGCTTCTTCTGTAAGAAGCTGGATTATTGAAAAAAGAATTTTTCTACTTATATAGTCACCCTTGACCCAAACAGGCCTAAGAACAAGAGAAAGAGGCAAGTGGTTGCTTCATAAGGTATTTATATGATAATACCTTGTAATTTCTCTATTTATGATACTACTATCTGGGTATTTAATACTGAAAGTCTTATTAATATATGCAATTCATTGCAGGAACTGTAGGTAAGTAAAAAATTTTGAGAGGACGAGTGGTTCGTTAACATTGGAGATGGAAGCCTTGTTCCAGTTCTGGCCTTGAAAACTTTGCAGCTTGTCTTGAAGTCCAATAGTATCATGTTAGATGATTGTCATTATTGTCCCTCCTTTATGATGAATGTCATCTCTGTAGGCCTTTTGGCCAAACTTGGTTACAAGTTTATAATAAAGGATGATTTTTGTGATATCATTATGAATGATACTATAATTATACATAGACAATTAAAACATGGCATATACATAATATCATGGTCTGTTAGTATAATGTACACACCTAGTAAATATCCCAAAATAGATAATATCAGCGAATCCTATCTTTGCCATTGTAGGTTTGGTCATGTGAACAAGAATACGATTGACAGGTTGATTAAAGAATGTGTCCTTAAGATAGATGATTGTGAATTATTGCCTACCTATGAATCTTGTCTACTTGGTAAGATGACTAGGTCACCTTTTAAAGGAAAAGGTGAAAGAGCCAGTGATGTCCTAGGTCTAATACATATTGATGTATGTAGTGTTAGGATTTGATGCCTCAAGATTCAGCTCACATTGAGCCCACAGTGAGGTTCGTGGCAAAAAATGGAGTCCAACGAGACCAAGATCACCTGAAACGGAGCTCGGATGGAGGAGATACGAGCTTTTGAAGTCGGCATGAGATTCGAGGTGGCGGAGGACCGCCGGCGACCCGCGCGGGCGCACGGCCCAACCGGGCGTGCGGCCCAGGCGCATGCACAGCCCAACCGGGTGCATGGCCCAGGCGTGCATGGGCCCGCATGTCGAAGCGGGCCGGCCCAGGCCAGTGGCCTGCTGGCCCTGTTGCCCTGGTGCACCGTGGATCGAGTGGTCTACGGCTGGGCTTGTGGACCGCGTGGGCATTTTTCATGCATTTCTCGTGGTCCATGACACTATTCTGTGGATCGGAGCACGATCTGAGGGCGTGGGTGGCTCCCGATCTTGATCTGACGGTCCAGGGGTTATCTGGCTTTGTTTAGGACTCCTAATCCTTCTCTAATTAGGTTTTAAACCCTGTTTAACCCTTTAAATAGGGCTGATCGATAACAGAGAGGGGGTGGTTCGGATTTATGCCGTACGAAGCCCGTACGGAACCCAAGAGAAGAGAGAGGTGGAAGCACTGAGAGAGAAGGAGCAGGAGACTCCTGAATAGCGGTCGCCAGGCACTTCAGGGGTTCAGGGGGGGTCTTCAAGAGAGAGAGAGCTTTTGTGAGGGGAACTTTAGGTGAGAGAGAATTGGGTGTACAAGGGTTGAAGGTGAGGTCTCCTCTTATAAAATTTCTTTTTCATAGTGAAGTTTGCATGCCCCATGGAGACGAGTCCTTTTGTGGCTGATCCACGTATTTTGATTGTTTTTCTTTTGTTTTGTTTCTTCTTTCTTCCTGCTGCATCGCGTGGTACTGAAAAGATCTTGGGAGGTGGTGTCCTGGCCAGACATCCACCTAACAAGTGGTATCAGAGCAAGGTGGTACAAGGATGCAGATTGCAGTGGTGGTGAGCAGGACTGAAGATGGATAAGACAGGAACAATCAAGATGGAGATCAACAAGTTTGATGGTAAGAGCAATTTTTCCTTGTGGCAGGCAAGGGTGAAGGACGTGCTCATCCAACAGGGATTGATCGATGCTCTCTTATGCGATGAGAAGCCGACCACCATGGAGGTGTGGGATTGAAAATGGCTACAGATGCAGGTGGTGAGTACCATCCGCATGTACCTGGTGGATGAGGTGGTGATCCATGTGCTGAGCGAGACTTCTCCGATGGTACTGTGGTCAAAGCTCAAGGAGTTGTACATGGTGAAGTCTCTCACCAACACACTTTTTCTCTGGAGGCAGTTTTACTAACTGCGGATGACTGAGGGACAGAGCATGCAGGAGCATCTCAGCCACTTTCAGAAGATCCTCACCGACCTTCTCAGCGTTGGCGAGAACGTTGAGGAGAAGACCAGGGTGCTGGTTCTGCTGGCGTCGCTTCCCTCTTCGTATGAGTCCTTGGTGACTGCTCTTCTAGTGGAGAAGAGCACTATCAAGATGGATGAGGTCACCGCGGCGATACTCCAGAATGAGGTTCTCAGGAGGGAGAACCCAGCTTCGAGCTCAGGTGGCGGTAGCTCAGCTTTGGTGGCTTCTAAAAGAGCAGAAGGTGGTAGATGGAGCGACAGGAGATCGCAACGAGGGCGGTCTAAGTCCAGGAGGGACTTGAGCAAAATCAGGTGTTACCAGTGTGAGGAGTTGGGGCATCTAGCCAGAGATTGCCCTCAACTTAAAAATCGAACGGTGGCTGCTGTAGCGACGACCGGCAGTGATTTAGATGGAGATATCTTGGAGATATCTGATGAGGTATCTACTTCTTCCCAGCAGTGGATATTAGATTCTGCATGCCCCTATCATGTGTGTTGCAGAGAGGAGCAGTTTGACTCCCTGGAGAACAGTGAGGGCACTGTATATCTATCGGATGGATCGAGCTGTGCGATCAGAGGCATTGGGACGGTCAGTTGGAGGACACATGATGGTGCAGTGAGGAGATTGGGGGAGATCCAATACATACCCGATTTTAGGTGGAATCTTATCTCACTTAGCAGACTGGATTCGAGAGGCTACAGGACGATAGCTGGTGGAGGAATCCTGAGGGTGCTATGCGGCAATAGGATTGTGCTAGAGGGGAAGAAGGGGAGCAGAGGATATTATTACCTGGCTGGGAGCCCAGTGCGAGGTGGAGCTTCGGGAGCCAGGTGGAGCCCAGAGCAAAGTGGAGCTCCAGGAGGCGGATCGGGCACGAGACAGGAGACTCGGGAGGATGAGAGGTGACGTCGTAAGGTAAGATTCCTATTGCCGCAGGATGATGTCCTGAGCAGGTCTCAGGTCAGGAAGAGCACAGCATACGATGGAGATGAGATCGAGCAGCCTGGCTCGACTCTCATGTTTGCCCATCCATGATCAGCGGGCGATTGCCCCAGGGCATGGGGGCGAGGAGATCCAGAAGCTCTCGGAGTTTGGAGGAGGCCAAATATCGAGTCGAGGTGGAGATTGTTAGGATTTGATACCTCAAGATTCAGTCCACATTGAGCCCACACGAGGTTCGCGGTGAAAAATGAAGTCCAACGAGACCAAGATCACCTGAAACAGAGCTCGGATGGAGGAGATACAAGCTTTTGAAGTCGGCACGAGATTCGAGGTGATGGAGGACCACCGACGACCGGCAGTGGCGTGGCCGCAGGCTGCGGCGCATGGGACGTGCGACCCAGGCCCGTGCGGGATGTGCGGCCCAACTGGGGGCGCGGCCCAAGCGCACGAGGGCCAGTGCGCGGGAGCGGGCCAGCCCAGGCCAGCGGCCTGCTGGCCCTGTTGCCCCGGTCCACCGTGGATCGAGCGGTCTACGGCTAGGCCTGTGGATCGTGTTGGCATTTCCCATGTGTTTCTCATGGTCCACGACACTATTCCATGGACCGAAGTGCAATCTGAGGGCGTGGGTGGCTCCCAATCTTGATTCGACGATCCAGGGGTTATCTGGCTTTGTTTAGGACTCTAATCCTTCTCTAATTAGGTTTTAAACCCTATTTAACCCTTTAAATAGGGTTGATCGATAACAGAGAGGGGGTGGTTCGGATTTGCGCCGTACGAAGCTCGTACAGAACCCAAGAGAAGAGAGAGGCGGAAGTGCTGAGAGAGGAGCAGGAGGCTCCTGGACAGCGATCGTCAGGCACTTCAGGGGTTCAGGGGGGTCTTCAAGAGAGAGAGAGCTTTTGTGAGGGGAACTTTAGGTGATAGAGAATTGAGTGTACAAGGGTTGAGGGTAAGGTCTCCTCTTGTAAATTTTTTTTTTCATAGTGAAGTTTGCATGCCCCGTGGAGGCGAGCCCTTTTGTGGCTGATCCACGTATTTTGATTGTTTTTCTTTTGTTTTGTTTCTTCTTTCTTTCTGCTGCATCACGTGGTACTGAAAAGATCTTGGGAGGAGGTGTCCTGACCAAACATCCACCTAACATGTAGGCCTATGAACATAAGTACCAGAGGAGGATACTACTACTTCATTACATTTACAAACAGCCTATCAAGGTATGGATATGTCATCTTATGAAGCATAAGTCAGAATCATTTGAAATATTCAAACGATTCCATGCTGAAGTAGAGAAATAAACTGAAAAGAATATTAAGATCTTTCAGTCAGACTGAGGAAGTGAATACCTCACTAATGAGTTTCTGACATTTCTGGAAGAGAATGGGATTCTCTCACAATGGATCCCTCCTGAAACACCACAATATAATGGTGTGTCCGAGAGAAGAAATTGAACCTTGTTAGACATGGTCCGATCCATGATGGGCTTTTTCAGTCTGTCGATATCCTTTTGGGGGTATACTTTAAAGACTGTCTGTTATATTTTAAATAAGGTGCCCAGCAAGTTTGTCGATAAAACTCCATATGAGATATGGACTAGACGTAAGCCGGAGCTCTCACACCTTAGGGTCTGGGGGTGTCCAGCTTTTGTCAAGCATTTAAAGACAGATAAGCTTGGACCGAAGTCTGATAGATACTTATTCATAGGGTACCCAAAGAAAACTAAAGGGTACTACTTCTACCTCACTACAGAACAAAAAGTGTTTGTCAGCAGTCGGATAGTCTTTTTGGAAAAGGAGTTCCTTGGTAAAGGAGCTAATGCCTGTAAAATTGAACTTGATGAAGTTCATGAGGTGGAAAGAACGACACATATAGAATTGGGTTCGATTGGTGATTCAAATTCAGAGCCAGTAGAGGCACCATTAAGGTGATCCGGTAGAGTACCATGTCAGCCAGATAAATACTATGATTTTTTGATCTGAAATGGTGATCTTATTGAACTTGATGAGAATGATGAGGATCCGATCACCTATATGGAGACTATGCAAAGGCTCGACTCTCAAAAATAGCTTGAGGTCATGAAGTCCGAGATGGAGTCCATGGAGATCAATAGTGTCTGGACACTAGTTGATCCGTCCAAAGGGATAAAACCCATAGGGTGTAAATAGATTTTCAAGGGAAAAACAGAAGCAGATAGGAAGGTAGAGACCTATAAAACCCATCTAAATGCTAAGGGTTACCGTCAGCGTTATGGTATTGACTATGATGAGATGTTCTCTTCTGTGGCAATGCTCAAGTCCATCCGGATTATGCTTGCTATCGCTGCATACTTAGATTATGAGATCTGGCAAATGGATGTCAAAATCACTTTTCTTAATAAAGAGCTGGAAGAAGAGGTGTATATGATATAACGTGAAGGGTTCACATTCACAGATGAGTAGAAAGTGTGCAAGCTGAAAAGGTCAATTTATGGACTTAAGCAGGTATCGAGGAGTTGGAACATGCATTTTGATAAAGTAATCAAAATGTATGGCTTCGTTAGGAATGGAGAAGAGCCTTGCATCTATAAATGGGCTTCCGATTCTTTGATCATTGTTCTTGTGCTGTATGTGGATGACATACTGTTACTAAAAAATGACATCCCAACTTTACAGAGTGTGAAGCTATGGTTATCATCACAGTTCTTTATGAAGGACTTGGGAGAAGCATCCTACATCCTAGGGATGAAGATCTATAGGGATAGATCTAGAAGGTTGCTTGGATTGTCCCAATCCACGTACATTGACACCTTGTTGAAGCGGTTCAACATGGATAATTTCAAGAAAGACTATCTTCTGATAGGCCATGGAATTACTCTTTCTAATAAAGATTGTCTGACACTCTTGAGGAGAGAGAGCGCATGAGTAGAATACCATATGCTTCGACAGTGAGATCTATTATGTACGCTATGACATGTATGAAGTCGGATGTAGCCTATTCACTAGGGATAGTGAGTAGGTACCAGTCAGATCTGGATAAGAAGCATTGAAAGATTGTAAAAGCAATTTTTAAATATTTGAGAAATACTAAAGACCAATAGCTTATCTATGGAGACTCTGATCTGAAACTTATGGGATATACTGATTTCAGTTTTTAGTCAGATTGTGATGACAGCAAAAGCGTGTCGGGCTACGTATTTATCTTGAATGGAGGAGCTGTTTGCTGAAAAAATTTCAAGCAACATACTGTGGTCGATTCTATATGCGAAGTAGAATACATTGCTACATCAGATGCTGCAAAGGAGGTGGTGTGGTTGCGAAAGTTTATTATCGAGCTGGGAGTTGTACCTTCCATTGATGGTCCTGTCCTATTGTATTGTGATAGCTCCAATATCATAGCTCAGGTGAAAGAACCTAAGCCACACCATCACACTAAACATATTCCATGCCGCTATCACCTAGTGCAAGAGATCGTGAACCGAGGTAACATCGAGCTTCAGAAGATCGACAGAAAGGAGAACCTAGCCGACCCCTTCACTAAAGCTCTCGAGATCAAAGAGTTCGATGACTTCAAATAGAAGATGGGTATAAGATACTACCCTGATTGACTTTAGTCCAAGTGAGAATTGTTAGAAATTATGTCCTAAAACCAATCGTATGACGATTGAGTTCATCCTTGTATATAAATTATTAATTATTGAATAATAATTATTCTAATATTTTTCATCCCAAAGTGACATCTTTCTCAAACTCTTGTACTGTGATGAAGTCCCTAGAACTATGCTAGTGTACGATAAAGAAAGAATTTATCGTATAGTTCTTAAACAAGTTTGCGACTAAATGATACGTCATTACGAGATGATAACGTTTATCGAGTGAAGGTCGTTGTGTGCCATATGGGTTGGTTGTCTTCTTAACCAAGGAGTGTGGTGACACTGGTATGGCATACAGATGAGATGTAAGGATACATCATCACTGAACAAGTGACTCACCTGCTGACGTTCTGCTGTCAAGAGCTGCTCGCGAAATACATAGATATAAATATATTTCAGACCTGAGATCACCATAGTGACTTGCAAGCAACTCACTATGCTGTGGTGTCAAACTATCTAAATTTTTAATGCAGTGATGGAAGGCTACTGGGTACAGTCAAGTACTTGTGAAGTCTGTGTATGGATCAAGATGGAATTGACCCTTCTGAATTATTGGAGTTGATGTATCACTGTATTTTAATCTAGTAAAGCCTTGGCCAGGGTAATCCATGAGATGGATTTGAAAGGTTGAAATACAATATGGATGAAGCAATCTCGGTTGATAGTTAACTTGAGACCATCCTAGAGCATCCAGGATCAAAAAGATGAATCATACGGTAACCATGAGTATGGATTCTAGAATATTTTTTTATAATAATTCGATCTATTTGGATGTCAAGAACCATTGCTAGATGGTATCTCGATTAGTGTAGGAATTGATTTCTGTACTACCGGCTTGGTGTTTGAACCTATGGAGTCACGCACACAAGTCAGACAAAGTAGGAGGGAATTAACCTATGTTTATATATCCAATCTAGAAGTATTTGACTTGATTGAACATATAAGCTAACTTGATTGAGAATCGAGTTATGGGTCAAATGGGATTAAAGAGTTGACTATGTCTAGTTAGCACTACACATGAGGTTCAGGTTCAATCCTGGAGATGAACAATTTCTATCTATGATCTATGAAATATATGAAAGATTGAATTTAAGTACTAATTAATTTTAGATTAGATTTGAATTAATTAAACTTAAATAGATCCAAAATCTATGTTAGACTTGGTACAAAAAGTCTTAAAGAGTTTAGGATTGATAGCCTTTCGAAATTATTTCGATCTGGCTTCGAATCGAATTCGAATCGAATCTATTTTGGATGAGATATGAGTATTTCTACTTGCACTGACAATACCCACTCATGAAGCATGACCAAAAATTAGTTTGGTGCTTATTTGGAGCATCCCAAGTGGGTGTGGGAGTGGGTGTAAAGTGGATGTCATAAGTGATGGCAATTATATCTCATGTAGGAGTCCTTTTATGAGTATTGGATCAATTCAAATCAGATTTGAATAAAGAGTCCTTCTCTCATTGGGTCATAAGAATCATCTATAAATAGAGAGGGTCTCTACCTATGGATGAAAGAAGAGAATAGAATAGCAAACAAATCAAATTGAGAGAAGAGAAAAAGAGAGAGAGACAGGCGTGTGAAGAGAGAGATCCTTCATCTTCTACATCTCTCTTTTTGTTGCCACCTCCTCTCCTTGGGTGTGATCCTTCTTGGACATCCCACCTACTGGTGTGAGATGTCACATCATCAGATCTCATCTCTTGATTGATTGAGTTGCGAAGTCAATTAGATTGGAGTTCATCCTGCTTTCCTACAGTGTCTGACGTACATGCGAAGTACAGGATCTACATATCCAGGCCTCCGTAAAAATTTATATCAGATAATTTGAGATTTGATCCCTGGTTTTGCTATGATGCAGGTAAGGATTTGATTCTTAAACAAGTAGAATATTAAAGAAAATTCTTAGATGCAACCTGGGCATTCTGGAGAAAATTTGTTTTCTTTCCTTCAATGCTAGGGTGGGGTCGACACAATTATTGCAGACAAAAAATTTCCATGATAAATTTTATAAAATTATTTTATAAATTAAAATAATTTTAATTAATAATTTTAATCCATGTTAATGCTATATTTAATTAAGAATTAAGAGATGAATCTTTAGATCTAAAATTATGAATTTAAAATCTAATGATATAGCATAAAACATGAGGACATGGGTTAGCTCAAATCAGATCTTTTTAATTGAGTTAGACCTAAGATTAGAATCAAATATTTAATAGACTAAAAAGAGTAGTTGATCAAATCTAACCAAAAATTAATTTAGATTAGGTTAAGGACACTCTAGATCAAATATAATAGTTATAGTTGGTCAAGTCTATATCTATAATTAGACCCAATGGATCTTGAATGTAGCTCAGTGGTTGAGCCTCAGTCATTAGATCGATTAAATTGAGACTAATTAATCATTTGGTGTCTAAGATAAGTTTGGCAGTCTTGATCGATAGTCATTAATTGAGAGCTACTCACCTAGATTGAGTCTATGGTGAGTTAATGGCATATCCTTCCTACCAATCTCATTTATCTGACCAATATGGTAAATTATATTTTGATTAGATCGCTAAGAGATTTGAGTTAACCCATGTCATTGAGGTTAATCAATGTGACTGATTTACATACCAATCGACCAGCTTGTCTCTAGTCCTCTTTGATCTGACTTGGTGAAGTCAGTATAAAGATTTATGACTTGTTGGTTGGACCAGCTTGTTTCTAATCTTTTTCATAACTTGATGAAGTCAATGGGAGGATTTGTGACTTGTAGGTCAAAATTCTTCTAAAATATGTAACTAAATCTTCTCAAATTATTAGCTCCTTAAAATGACAATGTTATGGAGATAATAAAGTCATAGCCTTCCATTAAGTTGGATGATAATGGATCCAATAGTTTAGATGATCATTGGAGGCACCACATGTCTGGTGCTCATTTGGCTATTGAAATTATCATTCATAATATGATGATTCAGATGTATCTTTCTAATGATGATCAAGTTGGTCGAGCCATACTCAGACCTGATCATTCGTTTGTCAGATGCACTAAGTTATATCATATTAATGGTTGGACCTAACCAATACTTGCAGAGAAGACCAAAACCAACTGAAAATAATTTAAGATAAAATTAATTACTAAAAATTACTTAAAAAAATAATTGATTCAGAACCTACCCATAGATGTACATGGATTGATCGAGCCACACTCAGATCTGTATGTAGTTTGTGTAGATTCTAGTACCCGCTAAGAAAGTAATGTAATTTTTCGAATTGGAGGTAGAGGCTACAAATTAATATAAAATAGTGAGAGAATTTTTAGCCTAAAATTCAAGCCTTTAGGCTTAATAATTCATATATATTTAGATTTTTAGTTTTCCTTTCAGTTATGGCTAGCAGTCTGTTGCTTCGCTCACTGTTTGACAGTGACAAGCTTATAGGATCCAACTTCGATAGCTAGTATCGAAAGTTATAAATTATTCTAGAGCATAAAAGGATCTTGTATGTCCTTATAGATCTAGCACCTGAAATTTTCATATCCAATGCATGTGATGCGGTTAGAGGCACTTATCAGAAGTGGCTGAATGACTAAACTACGGTGTGGTGTGTGATGAGGGCAGTGATGAAACATGAAATTAGTTATAAATTTGAGGATGCTCAGTCAAAAAAAAATTTTCAAATATTGAAGGAGTCCTTTAGCATCTCTGAGGATGTGTCTTCAGTAAAGCATTAGTCTTTTGAGAAAGAAATGAAAAAGAAGGTGCAAATGAGTTGTGCTTGGGCTTTAGAGCTCGAATTGATAAAGGAGTCTAAGGTTAATCTGAGTCTAGTAGAGTACTTCTTTTGCAAGTAGTTTGGAACACTGGAAGAAAAATTATCTTCTGAATCTAGTTTTTCTTGATTTGAACAGGCTAATAAAGAGAAATCAGCAAATAGTTGTTGGATAAGGTACTTATATGATAACACCTTATAATTTTTCTGTCTGTGATACTGCTACTTGGGTATTGGATATCAAAAATTTGATTCATATATGTAATTTGTTGCAAGGACTTTAAGTTAGTAGAAAGTTTGAAAATTGCAAGAGATCTCTGAATATTGAAGATGAAAGTTATGTTCCAATCCTAGCTTTAGGAATTATCAAGCAAGTTTCAATTCAAACAATGTCATTTTCAATGATTATCACTATTGTCCATTTTGATGAATGTAATTTTTATAGGCCTTTTAGCCAAGGATTGATTTACATTGTCAATATAGAATGATTTTATGGATATCATTATGAATGATGTCAAAATCATGCATGGATAATTAAGAAATGATATTTACGAATAGTCACAACTTGTTAGTATAATGTACACAACAAATAAACATCCTAGAGTAGATAATGTCATAGATGTCTATCTTTGGCATTGTAGGCTCGGTCATATAAACAAAAATAGGATCAACAGGAGGTAATCCTTGAAGTTAATGATTGTGAATCATTATCAATCTGTTAATCCTATCTTCTTGGTAAGATGACCAAATCACTTTTTACTAAAAAAGATGAATGAGATAGTGATATTCTCAGTCTAGTACATACTGATGTGTTGGACCTACAAGCATGAGTGCCATAAATTTAAATTATTTAAAATATTCAAATGATTTCATAATAAGGTAGAGAAGCAAACTGAAAAGAGTATTAAAACTCTTCAGTTAGACCAAAGAGAAGAATACCTTTCTAGCAAGTTTTTTTGACATATCTAGAAGAGAATGAGATTCTCTCATAATGGATCTCTTCTAGGATACCACAACATAATGAGGTGTCTAAAATGAGGAATCAAACTTTGTTAAATATGGTTTGATCCATAATGGGGTTTGCAAGTCTGCCAGCCTCCTTTTGGGATTATGCTCTTGAGACTACTTGTCATATTCTAAACAGAGTTTCGAGCAAATCAGTCATAAAAATACCATATGAGATATGGATAGGGCATGTACTTATACTCTCTTACCTTAGGATTTGGAGACGTCTGGCTTATGTCAAATATTTGCAAATCGATAAGCTTGGATCTTGATCCAATAAGTGTGTCATTTCATAGGATACCCCAAGAAAACTACTAGATATTAATTCTACCTTATTGAAGAATAAGAGTTGTTCGGTATTCTTTTTAAAAAAAGAGTTCCTTGGTGAAAAAACTGATGCCTCTAAAGTTAAACTTATGAAGTTCGACAGGTAGAAAAATCGATACAATCTAGTGAATCTATAGAATCAAATTTGATTAAATCAAATCTAAAATCTATTGTAGAGGTATCATTAAGAAGATTCGATAGTGTACCGCATTAGTCAGACAAATACTATATTTTCTAGATCTGGGATGTGATCTTATTGAACTCAATGAGAACAATGAGGATCCGATCATCTATATGGATGCTATGCAGAGGTCCGACTCCAATAAGTGGCTTGAAACCATGAAGTCTGAAATGGAGTCCATAAAGGTTAATGGTATATGGACACTCGTTGATTCATCCGAAGAAATAAAATCTATAGGGTGTAAGTGGATCTTCAAAACAAAAAAGGCACAGACGAGGAGGTAGAGACCTATAAAGTTCGACTGATTGCTAAAAAGAATATTATCAATATTATGGTATTGACTATGACAAGATGTTTTCTCCTATGGCAATGCTAGGTATTTCGAAGTTGGAACATGTATTTGATAAGTGATTAGAATGCATGGTTTCATTAAGAACGAAGAAGAACCCTGCATATACAAATGTGTTAATCATTCTGTGGTTGTATTTCTTATTTTGTATGTAGATAAAATTTTTTTAATCGAAAATGACATCCCTTATATGACAGAGAATAAAAGTTTGGCTGTCATCAAAGTTCTCCATGAAAAACTTGGGAGAAGCATCCTACATTCTAGGGATGAAGATTTATAGAGATAGATCTAAGAGGCTACTTGGATTATCTCAGTCTACATATATTGATATCATGCTAAAGCAGTTCAGCATGAAGAATTCTAAGAAAAGCTATCTCCCGATAGGCCATAGGATTTCTTTCTCGAAAAGAGATTGTTCGACAACTCCTAGAGAGAGAAAGCGTAAGAGTAAAATTTATTCTATTATGTACGCCATAACATGTACAAGATCGGATATGGTATACTCTGAAAGAATAATATTCTATAAACCAATCGCAAATGAGATGCGAAGGGTGTTTTTATAATTTATCTTCCAAACTCATGTAAATTGATATTTATAATTAATAAAATAGGTATTTTTGATTCATTATATGCTGCATCTTATTAATTTTAAGATTATAGTGAACCCCATAGATTTGGGTAATAGTTTTAGGGCTGTGATGAGATCATGCCAGTGAGACCTAATTCTTCGATAGCCCTGATCTATAATATTTTTAGTCATTGGTATATTGAGTCAGAGATCAATGATACCGATAAGACTGGCATGTCCTATGTATGCTCAGAAATGAGGGTGGTTGATCTCACAACCACTTATGTGATGACACTAATACAAGGATATGGGTGCTCATTAGAGAATGAGTTCACTGAATTAACCTACGAGAGAATATCAGATGGAGTCTTATTTACATATCAACTAATGATTCTTTAGTGGGAGTTGTATAAGTGATCCTTAGACTTGAGGTCACCATGGTACCTTGTGTATATGGATTTATATTTTTATTCACTATCTATCTTGGTTCTTTGATCCTTGTGTGAGGTATTCTGGATATGATGAAGTGTGTATGAAGGTTGTGAGTAATCAATAAGGGATTAGTCACTCTTAATAAGGGGAGCGACCATCCTATGTTATCTCATAGGATGATGATTCTGAAAGTCTTTGGCCAAAGCAGGATAATAATTAAAAAAAATTTTAATATATCATCAACTAAATCATCATCTTCTGATCGAGATACATAATGATAAGTAATTAGATTTGACATATTTTCATACCCATAGCTCATCTAAGATGTTGTTTGACTAAAAGATTGAATTATACGAAAACTAGCCACTGAAAGATATTTTGATAATTTTCTATCAAAATTTTAAATCTTTTGGATAGTTATGACACATTGCTAGATATCAATCTTGACTTATGAATTCATCAGAATTAAAAGAGTTTAATTCTGGAGTCAATTTGCAAGAGTCCAAATTGATTGGGACTCTTCGGATGACCTGATCTTATCGGATTAGGGTTACATCGAAAGTCTTGATCCACTACTGGCTAGATTTGGAACCCAATAGGTCACACACTTTAAGATTTGGCCTTGGTCCAATATAATTAGAGTTTAATATAAATTTTATGAGTAATTTGATATGCTAGCACATTGTATTAACCCAAGTTCCCAAATTGGTTTAGATCAAATTGTTTGAGCTAACCTAGACAAGTTGGCTTTGACCTAATAGGATTGGATCAATTTAGACTGGATCCTTATCCAACTTGAAAAAGTTTTAAGTGGAGAAGGAGTCCTTCACATCCACTAGAAGTCACGGCAAAAAATAAATGCCGCCCACCTTAAATTGGCGTGAGAAGTGGAGAGTCTTTCTTAATGAAGGCTCTTAACTATTATGCATTACCTAAAATTTTTGATTAGTTCTCCTATGATTTGATGCTAATTTAATTTAAATTTTTATGTCACATAGAAGATTGAGAGTTATTCTACTCCAAATATTTGAATTACCAAAAATTAATAAGGTAAATTTATTTGGCATGTGGGCATTTGGAGCACCAAAGGTTGGCGCCCCATGGTCTCATGTGACATCCCTTGGTCCCCTATTTATAGAGGATGCTCCAGATAGTTTCTAGTAGTGATTTTTGGTTAAAACTAAAAGGGGGGACATGGTAAACATAGGAAAAAATTTTAAAAAATTTTTAGAAAAAAGGAGAAAATTTTGAGTGGCAAAAATTGCTACTAGGATGGTGAGATTTTCAGCAAGTGTTGCTTGAGTGCCCTAGGATTTGGTTTTTTCATATGTTGGAGCTAAAAATTAAATTCTTGATTGTATGACATTCAAAGAGTATCTTCTTGGTGTCATTCTGATGATGAGATCGAAAGTAACTGGACTTTGGTACGATCGTGATGCAAGTTCGAAACTGACAGTGTTCTTAAGAAGATAAGGCTGCGGTAGCACACCGATTGGGAAGGACTTTGGCCAACTTCTGTGTGGATCACCATTGGAGGACTTATACCTTGAGATCTTATAGAGAATACCAAAGTATTACTTTTTTATATTGGTTAAAATATAATTTTCTATCTCTTTGCATGCTTGAATTTGCTTTGATCGTGATCGATAAAGTGATTCTAGGGTTTTGGGTTTGGCTCGATAGTTTTATTTGATAAGGCTATTGATTTTCTTGTTTTAAAATTTTTAAAAATTATTTTTTACTGCATAGTCAGAACCCAATAGTGGTATCAGAGCTACTTTTATCTGATTCGATCAAACAAGTGCAATAGTTGTGCATAGAATCATTCTTGTG
Organism: Elaeis guineensis; assembly: GCF_000442705.2. Lineage (NCBI taxonomy): Eukaryota > Viridiplantae > Streptophyta > Magnoliopsida > Arecales > Arecaceae > Elaeis > Elaeis guineensis. The sequence continues at coordinate 11,988,358 of NC_026006.2, read as the reverse complement.
CATATCTTGCCAAAAAAAATTTGCATTGATTTATAGCATCAATCCTTTAAACTCAAAAATTATTTTTGACTTTATATATGCCATGATGTGTAATTTTAGTTATTAAATTATTTATTTATGATAATTTTGAAATTTATATTATCATGGTTGTGTGATGCTCAAATTGATGCATTGTTAAGGGTGCAAAGCATGCCTAATGTGATTAGGATTTGCTATTTTTCTTCGATATGCTTGATATATATTTTGATTTTTATTGCACCCTTATATAATTTTAATATGTCATATGATTGCTATTTAGAATAGTAGAAGCATATCAAATTGCATAATTTGTAGTGTATATTTTATGTGGTTGTAGTTAGGATGTGCTGAAACCAGTTTAAAGTCCCTCATAAAAAATTATATTAAGTTATAATGTCAGGATTCATTTTATTAATCAAAAGTTGAATTCTTAAGATCAATTAGTGTCGAAGAAAGTGTCAAAAATAATTTTCTAATTAGATCCATATGCTGGCCTGACCAACTCCGTTGGTGTCTAGAAAAGCTACGGTGAGCCTCCCACCTACTTACCTGGCCAATTTGATCTTGTTGATTTTCGAACTTAGATTGATTAGTGATGTAGACATTACAAGGGCCTTCCTTCAAACTTGGTTGATAGAGTATGTCAAGATCTTAGTGAGCTTGTTGTGCTATCCATAAGACTTATTATGGAAATTGACATGATGATTGATCAAGTGCATATTGATGCTTATAGCATATTTGAATGGTGTTGCTTTGTTGTGCTATCCACAAAGATAGCATTGTTTAAGTATGACCATATAAGATTGAAGGGTCAACTTAACTAGAATACTATAGTTTATTGTGCTATCCACAAGACTATATGTAATCTAGAGGCCAGAGTGAATGATGTTGAGAATTATAAAGGTACAATTGGTAAAGGGTTATCTACTCTTGAACTCATGAATGCTTGTTGTGCTATCCATAAGGTATTTGTGAGGAACAAAGATCTCAACCCCACTAAAAAATATTAGAATATTTTTTTATTTTCATACTTGAGGACTATGAAGTTTGATAAAATAGTGAAAAACACAATTAGATAAAAGTCTTAGTCTAGTTGTACATGTCATCATGAGTTGTCTGCTTATATTATGTTCTTGTTGTTATAGATTAACTACCACATGGCATCCTCACTTTCACTTAGAGGTATCATAGATGCAAACAAATTGATTGGACTTAACTATGTCGACTGATTAAGAAACTTGAGAATTATTCTCACTCAGGACAAAGTCTCCTATATTCTGGATACACCTGCTCTAGATTCTCTTGAAAAAGATGCTTTCGAAGAGGATAGGGCTGCATACAAGATGTGAAAAGATGACAGTGTGACTGTCAAATATATCATGATTGCCTCAATGAGCAACGAGCTCCAGAGGCAGCATGAGGACATGGACGTTTCCTCTATTCTCCTAAATCTTAAAGATCTATATGGGGAACAAAGTTAGACTGCTCGATATGAGATATCGAAGTAATTGTTTTGTGCCCGTATGACTAAAGGTTCTTCCATGCAAATGCATGTCCTAAAGATGATTGATTTCACACTCATCTGGGACAACTGGGTTTTGCCATGGATGGTGAACTGAGCCAGGATTTGATCCTGCAGTCTCTCCCTGACTCTTTTTCTCAGTTTGTCATTAATTATCATATGAAAAAACTAAACATCAGCTTGTCAGAACTACTGAACATGCTGAAAATAGTAGAGAGCTATTTCAAGGGTGAAAGGGCTCTGATTCTTCATGTTGATAAGATCAGTAAGAAGAAGGTAAAGAAGAGTTCCAAAAAAAAGTTGAACCCTAAGGCTGGCATCTCCAAGAAGAAGGCGAAGAAGGTCTCCGCCAAAGGTACTTATTATCATTGTGGCAAGGAGGGCCATTGGAAGAGAAATTGTAAGGAGTTCTTTGCAACTGTGAAATCGGCAAGAGTTGCTAAAGATTTGTATATGATACAAACTAATTTATCATTAAGTACTTTATTTTCAGATTCTTGAGTTTTGGATACTGCCTGTAGTTTACACCTTTGTAAATCGTTGCAGGGTCTACAGAAAATAAGAAATCTAAATAAAGGTGACTTTGAGCTGTTCGATGCTAGTGGAGAGTCCATTCAGGTCGAAGCCGTAGGAATCAGGATTTTAAAGTTGCCTTTGGATAAAGTTTTGAAACTGAAGACCTGTTATTACATTCCTAATATTGTTAGAAATATTATTTCTGTACCATTATTATTGGAACTAAAATTTAAAATAATTATAAAAAATAATGGTTGTTCTATTTATTTTTCTAATGAATATTATGGAAGTGCTTTTATTAATAATGGTCTTATGTTTCTTTTACTTAATGATAATGTGCTTCATGTTGATAATATGAAGAAAAAAAAGAGAGAGGATGTGAATGTCACGTACCTCTGGCACTGCCGACTTGACCATATAAATGAGTCAAAGATTAACAAGTTATACAAACAAATTTTTTTTTATCCTTATGATTCTGAATCATATGAAATTTATGAATCTTGCCTCATGAAAAAAATGACCAAGACTCTATTTACTGAATATGGAGATCAGACGAGTGACATTTTGGACCTTGTACATACTGATGTATGTGGTCCAATGTCAACTCCAGCCAGAGATGAATACTCTTACTTCATCATGTTTACTGATGATAGGTCAAGATTTGGATATGTGTATTTAATGAAATATAAATCTAAAGTCTTTGACAAATTTTAAGAGTATCAAAGAATGATCAAAAAATAAAATGATAAAAGTATTAAAACTCTTCGATCGGATCGAGAAGAAGAATACTTATCCAGTGAGTTTTTTGATTATTTGAAATAAAATAGAATACTCTCTCAATGGACACCTCTTTATACTCCATAATTAAATAAAATTACAAAAAGGAGGAATCACACCTTATTTGATATGGTGCGATCCATGATGTGTTTCATGGATCTTTCAATATCTTTTTGGAGATACGTCCTCGAGGCTGCTGCGTATATTTTAAATAAAGTATCTTTGAAATCTATTTCTAGCACTCCATATGAAATATGAAAAGAAAAAAGACCCAATCTTAAGCATCTTAAGATTTGGGGTTGTCCGACTTATGTGAAAAATATTGATAGACATAAGCTGGATGCTAGATCAGAAAAATACAGGTTTGTAGGTTATCTCAAGAAGAGTATAGGATACTACTTCTATAACCCTACTCAATAAAAGGTGTTTGTTGGTAGGCATGTCATTTTTTAGAAAAAGAGTTTATCCAAAAAGATCACAGTGGGAGGTCTATTGAACTTGAGGAAGTTCAAAACCTACAATCCATCCAGAATTTACCAAATAGTTCTCAACCAGTTGTACCCATTGTTGAGGCACAGCCACTACATATACCTCCTCTCTGAAGGTCAAGTAGAGTGCGTAGTGTACCACTCAGATATGGGTTTGTCATTGAGAATGACAACACAACCCACATTATTGAGAATGATGATCCCACGACCTATTCGAAAGCTGTCATGAGTAGTGACTCTGACAAGTGGCTCAACATCATGAAATACAAAGTGGACTCCATGTATGCCAATCAAGTATGGATATTGGTTGATGCACCTGAGAGTGTGACCCCAATAGACTGCAAATGGGTCTTCAAAAAGAAGATTAGAGCAGATAGCCAGATAGAGACCTATAAGGCCAGGCTTGTGGCAAAAGATTTTAGATAAAAATAAGGTGTTGATTATGAAGAAACTTTTTCATCAGTAGCCATGCTCAAGTCTATTCGGATAATGCTTTCTATTACAGCATACCATGACTATGAGATCTGACAGATGGATGTCAAGTCTACCTTTCTCAATAAAAATCTTGAGGAAGAAGTCTATATGACTCAGCTAGAGGGATTCATCTCTAGTGGGAGAGCAAATCAGGTATGCAAGCTAAATAGATCCATTTATGGATTGAAGTAAGTATTGAGAAGCTAGAACATCCATTTTGATGAGACAGTCAAATCGTTTGGCTTTATCAAAAATATAGATGAACCTTATGTGTATAAGAAGACTAGTGGAGTGCTATTGTCTTCCTAGTTTTGTATGTGGACGACATATTGCTCATTGAAAATGATATTTTGATATCGCAATCGGTCAAAACTTGGCTATCACAAAAGTTTTTCATGAAAGACTTGGGTGAGGCATCCTATATACTTGGTATTAAGATCTATAGAGATAGATTGAATAGGATGCTAGGCTTATCCCAATCTAGGTACATTGACCTTGTCTTGAAGAGGTTCAACATGGAGGAAAGTAAAAGAGGTTACTTGCCTATAGGTCATGGCATACAACTCTCTAAAATGATGTCTCCTAAGACACTTAAAGAGAAAAATAGAATGAGTTCTATTCTTTATACTTCGACTGTAGAATTGATAATATATGCTATGTTATGTACCAGGCTTGATGTGGCTTATGTCTTGGGCATTGTAAGCAGATTTCAAGCTGATCCCGAGGAGGATCATTGAAATACTATGAAAAATATACTCAAGTACTTGAGAAGGACTAGAGATATTTTTTTGATATATGGTGGATCTAATTTAAAACTGAAAGGTTATACTGATCCTAGTTTCTAATCTGATTCGGATGATAGCAAATCGATATCTAGATATGCATTCATCTTGTATGGTGGTGCAATAAGTTAGAAAAGTTTCAAACAGTAAATGGTTGCTGACTCGATCACTGAGACTAAGTATATTATTGCAAGTGAGGCTGCTAAGGAGGCCGTCTAGACGAAGAAACTCATCACAAAATTGAGTGTGGTTCTAGGGATTGAACAACTAGTGTCTTTTTATTGTGATAATACTAGGGCAGTTGCTCAAACCAAAGAACCAAGATCTCACCATAAATCCAAGCATATCTTAAGACGATTCCACCTCGTTCGGAAGATTGTTGAAAGACACGATGTGATCATGGAGCAAGTTGACACCAAGAACAATATCGCAGACCTGTTCATTAGGACCTTGTCAATGCAGCAGTTTGACCACCATCTTGATAGCATGGGCATCAAGTATAGGGGTGATTGGTATTAAGTGCAAGTGAGAGATTGAAAGAAAAATGCCCTACAAGTCAATCGTAAATGGGATGCGATAGGGTATTTTTGTAATTTATCTTTCAAACTCATGTAAATTGATATTTATAATTAATAAAATAGATATTTTTGATTCATTATATGCTGCATCTTATTAATTTTAAGATTATAATGAACCCCATAGGTCTGGGCAATGGTTTTAGAGCCGTGATGAGATCATGCTAGTGAGATCTAATTCCTCGATAGTCCCGATCTAAAATATTTCTAATCGTTGGTACATTGAGTCAGAGATTAATGATATCGATAAGACTGGCATGTCCTATGTATGCTCAGGAATGAGGATGGTTGATCTTATAACCACTTATGTAGTGACACTAATACAAGGATATGGGTGCTCATTAGAGAATGAGTTTACTGAATTGACCTATGAGAGAATATCAGATGAAGTCTTATTTATATATCAACTCATGATTCTCTAGTGAGAGTTGTGTAAGTGATCCTTAGACCTGAGGTCACCATGGTACCTTATGTACATGGATCCATATTTTGGTTCACTATTAGCTTGGTTCTTTGATCCTTATGTGGGGTGTTCTGGATATGGTGAAGTATGCATGGAGATTGTGAGTGATCAATAAGGGATCAGTCACTCCTAATAAGGGGAGCGAACATCCTATATGATCTCATAAGATGATAATTCTGGAAGTCTTTGGCCAAAGCAGGATAATAATTAAAAAAAAATTTTTAATGTATCATCAACTAAATCATCATCTTTTGATCGAGATACAAAATGATAAGTGATTGAATTTGATATATTTTCATGCCCACACTCATCTAGGATGTTGTTTGACTGAAGAATTGAATTACACAGAAACTTGCCATTGAAAGATATTTTGATAATTTTTCTTCAAAATTTCAAATCTTTCGAGTAGTTATAACACTTTGCTAAATGTCAATCTTGACTTATGGATTCATTAGAATTAAAAGAGTTTAATTTTGGAGTCAATTTGGAAGAGTCTAAGTTGATTGGGACTCTTCGGGTGATCTGATTTTATCGGATTAGGGTTACGTCAAAAGTCTTGATCCACTGCTGGCTAGATTTGGAACCTAATGGATCACATTCTTAGAGATTTAGCTTTAGTATGATCTAATTAGAGTTTAATCTAAATTCTATAGGTTAATTTGATATGCTAGCACATTGTATTAATTCAAGTTCTCAAATTGGTTTAGATCAAATTGTTTGAGCTAACCTAGACCAGTTGGCTTTGACCTACTGGGATTGGGTCAATTTGGATTGGATCCTTATCCAACTTGAAAGAGTTTTAAGTGGAGGAGTCCTCCACATCTACCAGAAGTTACAGCAAAAAATAAATGCCACCCACCTTAAATTGGCGTGAGAAGTGGAGAGTCCTTCTTAATGAAGGCTCTTAACTATTATGCATTACCTTAAATTCCTAATCAGTTCTCTAATGATTTGATGCCAAATTTAATTTAGATTTTTTTGAAATATAGAAGACTAAGAGTCCTTTTGCTCCAAGTATCTAAATTATAAAAAATTTACTTAGTGAATTTATTTGGCATGTGGGAAGTTGGAGTGCCAAAAGTTGGCACCCCATGGTATCATGTGATGTCCCTTGGTCCCCTATTTATAGGGATGGCCCAGATGGTTTCTAATGGTGATTTTTCACTTCACTAAGACCAAGAGAAGGGATGTGGTAAATATAAAAAAAAATCTGAAAAAAATTTAAGAAAAAAAGAGAGAATTTTGAGCGACAAAAGTTGCTACTAGGGTGGTGAGATTGTCAGCAAGTGTTGCTTGAGTGCCTTAGGATTTAGTTTTTTCATTCTGGTGGTAAGATTAAAAGTAATTGGGCTTTGGTACTATCGTGATGCAATTTTGAGGCCAGCAGTATTCTTGAGAAGATAAGGCTGCAGCAGTGCACCAGCTGGGAAAGATTTTGGCCAACTTTCATATGGATCACCATTGGAGAACTTCTACCTTAGGGTCTTGTAGAGAATACCAATGTGCCACCTTTTTATATTGGTTAAAGTATAATTTTCTATCTCTTTGCATGTTTGAATTTGCTTTGATCGTGATCGATAAAGTGATTCTAGGATTTTGGGTTCGGCTCGATAGTTTTATTTGATAAGGCTATTTATTTTTTTATTTTAAAATTTTTAAAAATTATTTTTCACTGTGTGACTAGAACCCAACATACTTACTAGGAGTAGTGAGTAGATATTAGTTTGATCTGGATGAGAACCACTGAGAGGTCATCCTTAAGTATTTAAGAAATACTAAGGACTAGTGGCACGTTTATGGAGAATCTGACTTAAAATTTATGAAGTTTATGAACTTCAATTTTTAGTCAGATTATGATGACAGTAAGAGCATATTGGGATATATTTTATCCTAAATGATGGAGCAATCTGCTGAAAAAATTTTGAGTAGAATACTGTAGCCGATTCAATTTGTGAGGCAGAATATATTGCAGCATCCGATGCTGGCAAGGAAGCTGTGTGATTACAAAGATTCATTGGCAAGCTAGGAGTGGCACCCTCCAATAATGATCCTACTGTATTGTATAGCACTGGAGCCATAGCTCAAGCCAAGGAGCCGAAGTCTAATTAGCTTACTAAGTAGATTCTGCATCGCTACCACCTTATCCGAAAGATCATGGATCAAGATGTCATCAAGCTTTAGAAGATCGATGGAAAGAAGAACATGATCGATCCATTTACTAAAGCCTCGATATCAAGTAGTTCGAAGATTATAAATTGAAGATGGGTATAAGATACTGTACCGATTGGCTTTAGTCCAAGTGAGAGTTGTTGGAAATTATATCTTAAAATTAATTATTTGACGATTGTGTAAATTATAAATATATATGAATTATCTATCAAAAAAAATTATTTAACTTTTTCATCACAAAATATACATCTTCTTTATGAACTCCTATGTTGTGATTAAGTCCTTAGGACTAATTTGATCGATAAAGGAGGATTTATCATTCAGTCCTTAAACTTGTTCACGATCAAATGATATGCTATCACTAGGACGATAGTGATTACCAAGCATAAGTCATTGTGTGCCATATGAGTTAGTTGTTCTCTTAACCAAAGAGCGTGGAGACACTGGTATGGCATATAAGTGAAATATATGAGTATATTGTTGGAAAATATGTCTTAAAGTCAATCATTTGATGATTGTGCTAATAATAAATATATATGAATTGATAAATAATAAAAGTTATTTGGCTTTTTTCATCACAAGATTACATCTTCTAACAAACTCCTATATTTTGATAAAGTCCTTAGGACTACTTGATCGATAAAGAAGGATTTATCATGTAGTCCTTAAATTGGTTCATGATCAAACGATATGCTATTACTAGGATGATAGCGATATCAAGTGTAGGTCATTGTGTACTATATGTATTGATTATTCTCCTAACCAAATAGTATCGAGACACTGGTATGGTATGCAGGTGAGATATAGGAGAACATCGCTACTGAATGTGACCAACTGTGGAGCACTCTGCTGTCAAGGGTAGCTCACGAAGGGTATGGGTATAAGTGTCCTTTTGAACTGAGATCACCATGATGACTTACAAGCAACTCACTGTACTTTAATGCCAGACTAATTAAATTTTTAATTCAATGATAAAAAATTTTTGGGTGTAGTCAAGTACTTGTCAAGTCCGTGTGTGAGTCAAGATAGGATTGACCCCTCCAAATTAGTAGGAGTTAGTGTATCAATGTATTTCAATTTAGCAAAATCTGGATCTAGGTAATCCGTATGATGGATTTGAAAGATTGAAATATAATATGGATGACTTATCTAGGATTAACAGTTAAATCTTAGATCATCCTCGAGCATTAGTATCAAAGGGATGAAATATACGGTAACCATATGCCAATAGGTTCTTGAATGTTGCTTCACCATCATTCGACCTATCCGAATATCGGGTCATCATTGCTAGATGGTTACATCAATTGGTTCAAAAATTTATTCCTATGCTATTGACTTAGATTCAAATCTATGGAGTCACACTCAAAAGAAATTTTTGATTGATCAGTAGGTTGATCAATGATTGAGAATCGTTCAAGGGCTTAATCATCAATTCAATTGATGATTAATCTTATACAAAAGTTACAGTAAATTTATTCATCAAGTATTAGTAAATTAATAAAAAATTAATTAATAATTAGATTACTGATTAGCTAAATTAGATTGAGCAAAAAGGATTAAATAAAATCTAATTGAATTAGATTCAATTTGGTTTGATCCGATTAGGCTATGAGATGACCTAATTGCTAAGGAAGAAATATTCCTGATTTGATTAGGACTTTGGTTCAATCAATTTTAATTTAATTAAGATTTGATTAAAAATTTATGAAACTAATTAGATTAGATTTTATCAGTACATATTCATTCCACCTCATCGCTTCACTTTTGGTATATACTCTTATTTGTTTTCTCTCTATGTTTAGTAAGTCAACATATATTCATATTTAGCCTACACACCTATTTTTGGTTCCTCTTTGTTTAACAATTCTATTTTTGGTTCTTTGGCCTTACTGAGTATGTAATCAAGATGTTCTTTTTTCTTGTAATTACTGTAATAGCTGGCATTATAATCTACAAATACTCCTATTGGAGATCAATGAAATCAAGGTATGAAAATCAAAAATTATCCTCAATAAAGAAATTACCATTGTCATGGTATCAGAGCCCTGAAGCTCCAACGAGCATCCCTTCTTCTTCCTCCTTCAGTGCTCTCTCATGGCCACCAGTTCATCTATCTCCACCTCCTCCAATCCCTCTTCTCCTCCTCCACCAATCACAACGACCCCTCTCACCTTTCCATCTACACAGCATTTTCTATCCATCAAGTTGAATACCTTCAATTTTTTGATCTGGAGAAAGTAAATTACTCCCTTCTTAAAAGGTCAAGGCTTATTTGGGTTCCTCGATGGTTCTCACCCACAGCCCACCAATCCTATTGCCGCTGCTGCTTGGCAACAACAACATGTCCAACTCATAAGCCTTCTCATTGCTTCATAATCTGAAGATTTGGTTCCCCTTCTTCTTGACAAAGAGATCAGTTTTGAGTGCTGAAGCACTCTTCATGAAGCCTTTGGTTCAGCATCTCCTATCCGATTCATGTCTCTGCATCTAGAGTTGCAGAATCTTCGTCAAAAATCAAATGAGACCATCACCTCTCTGCTCCGATGTGTAAAAGCTGTGGCTGATAAACTTGCTGCATCTGGTAATGCCCTCAAGCCTACTAAATTTAATTTACATATGTTGCATGCTCTATGTGATGATCTACAAGATACGGTCTCTGATATTCTCAATCAACATACTCCTCCGACATATACTGAACTTCATGAGCTATTACTTAGTCATGAAAGCATTCAGACAATCAAAAAATTAACCATTGCTGATACTACTCCTACCAATCCTATCACCAATACCGCTCAACAGTCCCCCCATTCTTATACTAACCCTAGAACCTCTATTGGTCATGGTTTTAATCGAGGTCATGGGGGGCATGGCAGGTTTGGTCGAGGTCGTGGTCGTTTTGGTTCACCTGGTGGTCGTGGTTCTCAATGGTGCTCCTTTTGCAATCGTAACAACCACTCTAATGCCACCTGCTTCTATCATCCTCAGCAGCCCTATCCATATTCACCACAACCCAACGTAAATTTTTCATATTCACCATACCCAAATCCAAATCCATCTCACCATCACCCTAATCTACCACTTCTTCCTACCCCTCGCCCATCCACCACCCTCATCTGGTACCCTGATACAGGAGCATCTCACTATGTTATCTTGACATTCATTCTATGTCCTCCTATGCTGAGTACACTGATCCTGATCAGGTGCATGTAGGCAATGGTAAGGAATTACATATATCACATATTGGTTATGGTTCTTTTTCTCCTCCTCACTCTTCTCTTTCTTTTCAATTATCTAACATCTTACACGTTCCCTCTATTTCTAAAAATTTACTTTTTGTGCAACAGTTTGCAAAAGATAATAATGTCTTTTTTGAATTTCATCCATATCATTTTCTTGTGAAGGATCGAACCACCAAGACCATAGTATTATCCGATCCGAGTGAAGGAGGATTATACACTCTCCATTTCAGCCCTTCTTCTTTGTCCGCATCTGTTCACATGGTCGAGAGCACCACTCTTGATGGCTGGCACAACCGTTTGGGCCATCCTCATTTTCGCTTGCTTCGCTCCATGGTGAAGACCAATAATCTCCCCTGCAAGTCTACATATCTTCTTCCTCTTTATCCCTCGTGTCAGTTAGGCAAGTCCAGTAAGTTGTACTTATCTCCATCCCATCGTCGTAGTCAATTTTCATTAGACCTCATTTATAGTGATATTTGGGGTCCTTCTCCTACTCCATCTTTGTTAGGACACCGCTACTATGTAATTTTTGTTGATGACCACAGTAAATATATTTGGTTCTATCCATTAATGCACAAATCTAATGTGTTCTCTATTTTTTTATAATTTCAAACTTTGGTTAAACGATATTTCTCTCGTACTATTAAATCAATCCAAATTGACTGAGGAGGAGAGTTTCGCTCTCTTCCTTAATTTTTTGGTAAAATTGGCATTACCCATCGTATCACAGCTCCCCACACCCATAAGCAGCAAGGGGCTGTTGAACATCATCACCATTATATTACGGAAATAGATCTGTCTCTTCTTGCTCATGCATCTGTACCCATATTGTACTGGCACTATGCCTTTGAAACGACTGTATTTTTCATTAATAAGATGCCATTTAAAGTCTCTAGTGGTGTGTCCCCCTTCGAACTCGTTTACAATAAACCACCATCCTATGCCTTCCTACGAATTTTTGGGTGTCTATGCTTTCCCTTTCTTCATCCTTACAATCGTCATAAAATAGAGTACCGCTCTCAACCGTGTGTGTTTCTCGGCTATAGTCCCTCTCATAGTGCCTATCGATGTCTTGATGTGAAAACAAATCATACATATATCGCTAGGTATGTTCACTTTGACGAATCTATCTTTCCTTTTCAATCTCACTCTCCATTGGATTGTCCACCACCACCATCTCCCTCTTCTCTGCCATGGGGTGTTACATCACTTCGACCTCTACAAGAGGCCAACCCTCCACCATCCATTCCTCCATCTCCTTTGCCCCAGTTGTCCACCTCACCATCGGTTGCATCTCCCATGTCTCGGTCTGCCCCAGCACCTCCTCCCATGATCGTTCTCCCTTCCAGCCCCTCTAGTACTACAGACTCTGTACCTATTCGGACCAGATTACTTACTGACCCCTATTGCAATCCTTTATCCACAAAGCCTTCCCTTCCCACATCTTCCCCCATGACAAGTTCCCAGCAAGACACAACCTCCTCTAAACAACCTACCCAACCCACCCATATATATTCCATGGTGCTTCGACCCCGTCCCAAACAACCATCCGCCCTCACTAGCACTATCCTCACCATAGAACCTACTTGTTATACTCAAGCATCTAAACACTCTGTGTGGCGTGCTGCAATGATTGAGGAGTTTAATGCTTTAGTTCGTAATGGTACGTGGTCTTTTGTTCCACGTTCATCTCAACAAAAAAATTTGGTTCGGTGTAAATGGGTGTACAGGATCAAAAGAAAGGCTGATGGCTCTCTCGAGCACTATAAAGCGTGCTTAGTTGCAAAAGGGTTCCACCAGCAACTTGGTCTTGATTACAGTGAGACATTCAATCCAGTTATCAAACCTACCACCATTCGGGCTATTCTAAGCATTGCCATCTCTCAAGGTTGGTCCATCAAGCAATTAGATGTTCATAACATTTTTCTGCATGGCAACCTGACAGAGGAAGTCTACATGTCACAACCTTTAGGATTTGAAGATCGTGACCATCCAGATTATATCTGTCATCTCCATAAATCTCTATACGGGTTAAAATAAGCACCCCATGCCTGGTTTCACTGTCTCTCTGAGTTTCTTCTCAGACTAGGATTTGTTGCCAGCAAGACTGATCCTTCATTATTTATTTTGTGGATGAACTCTCATGTCCTTTATGTGCTCATCTATATTGATGATATTTTGGTAACTAGCAATGACTCCAGTTAGGTCTCTCTACTTCTTCGTCAGCTCGCTACAGAATTCTCTATTAAGGATCTTGGTGATCTTCATTTTTTCTTAGGAATTGAGGCTGTTCAAAGCTCTACCAGATTATTATTATCTCAAACCCGCTATATTAGAGATCTTCTTTCAAAAGCAGGCATGGTTGATTGTAAACCTGTTCAGACCCCAATGGCCATGACACAGGGTTCTGATTTAGAGGGTGCTCCTTATCTAGACCCTACACAGTATTGCTCCATTGTTGGAGCTCTTCAGTATGTTATATTGATACGCCCTGACATTTTCTTTGCAGTGAATAAAGTATGTCAGTTTATGCAATCTCCTAGTTCTGATCACTGGGTTATGGTCAAGCACATCTTACGGTACCTTCAAGCTATAGCTGATCATGGATTACAAATTCAGAGATCAACCTCTCGCTCTCTTCAAGCATTCTCTGATGTAGATTGGGCAGGTAGTGGAACTGATAGGCGTTCCACTAAGGGCTATGCAATTTTTTTTGGTCCCAACCTTATTTCATGGGCATCTCGTAAACAGAAGACAGTTGCTCGATCATCTACAGAATCTGAATACAAGGCTTTAGCAGATGCATCAGCTGAATTAATCTAGCTTGAGTCATTATTTCAAGAACTTGGCTATCCCTTACACGGCCCCCCCATTCTATGGTGTGACAATATTGGGGCCACTTATCTCTCGACCAATCCTATCTTTCATGCTCGCACGAAGCATATCAAAATTGATTTTCATTTTGTTCGTGAGCGTGTTGCACGATATCAACTATCTGTTCAGCTCATCTCCACCCAAGATCAGCTTGCCGATATTCTCACCAAGCCCTTAGGTACCTCACATTTTAGGTTCCTAAGGGACAAGTTGAAGATTCATGATCCTGACTCTTCATCTTGAGAGGGTGTATCAGCACATATTCATTCCACCTCATTGCTCCACTTTTGGTATATACTCTTATTTATTTTCTCTCTATGTTTAGTAAGTCAACATATATTCATATTTAGCCTGCATATCTATTTTTGGTTTCTTTTTGTTTAGCAATTCTATTTTTGATTCTTTGACCTTATTGAGTATGTAATCGAGATGTTCCTTTTTCTTGTAATTACTGTAATAGCTGGCATTGTAATCTACAAATACTCCTATTGGAGATCAATGAAATCAATGTATGAAAATCAAAAATTATCCTCAATAAAGAAATTATCATTGTCAGATTTTATATATTTTATTTGAACTAAACTAGATATGATTTGGTTTAGATTCAAATAAGGAAACCTAGAGTCCATATAGGATTAGACTCTTCCTCCCCATGCGCCTCCCACTTTGATGCCAACTTTCTCCACGCTCAAGAGGTTTCTATGTGAGATTTTTTCACACCAAAGAGATCTTCTCCCTCTTTTGTCTATGCTAAATCTAATTTAGTTTTGATAAAAGAAAGGTTTTAAAATTAGATTTCAAAACATTCCTTATCAAGAGAATCTATTCTTATCCAAATCACTCCACATGCCCACTTATTTTTTCTCCTTATGTGTGTGACACTTTGAGGAGGATTTTTATTATGGAAAATCAGATTAGGATCTGATTTCACATGAAAAAATAAAAGAAGAGTCATCCCTTGTTTCTTTTGGGGTGTGAAATTTGTGGAAGGGCAACATATCTTGAAAAGTCTAAGATTTTTAGGACTCTTCACCCAACCCTTTTACACACCAATAAAAAGGGGTCTATTTCTCACTTTTGTGTGTGTAGGAGAAAAGAGAAGGAGTTCTCCACGTTGAGGGGCTTTGTGGCATGGTTCTTGAAGTGAAAAAGAGGAGGAGAGTCCTCTCTCTTGGGGTGTGCACAAAACCTAGTCTTTTAGGATTTCTACCATAAGGTTTGGGAAGAGAGAAAATAGTTTTTTCTCTATCTTTCTTTCACCTCTTCATCTTCTCTAGAAGTCTATCTTCAATCTTTGAAAAAGTTTCAAAGAATTGAAGAAAGGATCTAGATCAGTCAAAAAGAAGGTCTTCGCACGAGCTAGCACTCCTGAGAAGATCGATCAGATCGGAGCTTCGAGTGAATTTTTTGTAGAAGCCAGACACTTGTGTAGCTGTAAGCAACTAGCAAAGATCAACCTCACCACGTCTCTCAGTAGTGGTGATCATCGATCCATGCTCAGATATCGAGTTCTAAACTCAGATCAGAAGTAGATGTGATCTATTGCTTACATCCATGCATGCAGATTTTATCATATGATTATTTCAGATTTTATATGTAACATATCATGTCATAGATCCTAAAATAGGTTGATTTGATTATTAGATCATATGCATGTTAGATTAATTTGATTAATCTAATTATCTTTCACTATAATTTATTTGAAAAAATTTCAAAATACATGTATGAAATCACCTACATTCTCCAACAGTGGTATCAGAGCCTAGGTTCATTATGACATGTTATGTGCATATTAAATCTGAAATTTAATTTTATTTAGATCTGATATGTGATATCTTAGATCTAAATTTGATTAATGGTGGATCGCATAAGCTGACATAAGGTTGTCCTGCTGTAGGGTTTACCCCTTATAGTGAAAAGATTGTCCTAGTTTGTACTGATCGATAATAAAATCTGATTTTATGTGTTGCATGTGATGTTTATGATCTAATTTAGATATGATCTAATATAATTTAGATTAGATCTAAATTCAAGCATATATGATATGTGATTAGATTAGATGATCTGATTAGTAAGTACTTGGATTGGGTTGATCACCAGGCCGTCCGATCATAAGAGTAAGAAAAGTTTAAAGACCCTCTTTTTTCATTCGATGGGGTGTTCTTATGGTGTGTAGGGGTGCCATATGATTAGTTTTCATGAAGAAAAATGTGAAAGGAAGAACTTATTTTTCTGCAAAATCTAAGATCTTGAAACCTTAGGTTTGTTGTATATGATACAAAGTTGTATGAAAAATAAAATATCTAATCTATATGATTAAAATTATTTTAATCATAAAAAAATAAAATCTCAAATCATAAAAAGTTTTAGATATGATCTAAAATATGTTTATGATTGATTTTATTTTAGAATTATGCAAAATTTTTTTGATCTAACATATGCTCGCACAAGTACTAAGCTGACCTAGTTTTGAACTGAGTTGACCCAGTCCCCTTATGTAGCTGGCTCAATATTAATTGAGTCAATCTAGTTTCAAAATAGAAAATCTTTGTATAACTTTTATTGTAAATTATTTATAAAATAAAAAGATTGAAATTATTTCAAACCTAAACCAAAACTCATGTTGATACTGAACTTAATTGAGAATTAAGTGAAAATCGATTAGAGCTAGAATTGTAAATTAAAGATCTAATATCATTCGCATAAAATATGAAGGCATGGGTTAGCTCAAATCAGGTTCTCTTAATTGGATTAAACCTAAGGTTAGAATAAAAAAGTTAATGGACTATGTAGAGAAATTGATTAAATCTAACCAAATATTGAATTAGATTAAATCAAAATTTCTCTAGAACCAATACAATAGTTATAGATGGTCAAGTCCATGTCTTTGATTAGACCAAATGGACCTTGATTGTGGCTCAGTGGTTGAACCCGAATCATTAACCTGGTCAAATCAAAACTAGTTAATCAATTGATGTCTAAGGTAAATTTGATATTTCGACTGATGGTTTTTAATTGAGAGTGGCTTACCTGACCATTTTACTGATGTTTAAGACAACCTTAGCAGATCCTCTTATAGATCTCACTTATCTGATCAATTTGATAGAATATATTTTGATTAGACTACTAAATGATTCGAGTTGACCCATGCCATTAAGATTGATCAGTGTGACTGATCTAGGTGCCAGTTCAATCAGCATGACTCTAATCCAGTTAAGTGACTTGGTGAAGTCAGTGGGAGAATTATGATCTATTGATTGATCTCTTCTTCTCTCTTCTCTAAATTAATTAAATCTTCTAAATTATTAGGTCTCTAAAATAAGCTGGTTATAGTAATAACTAGATGATAGCCTCCCATTAAGATGAATGGTAATGGGTCTATTATTTCTGATTGACATTGCAGGCACCATTTGTCTGGTGTTCTTTCTGAATGATGGAATTATCACTCATCATATAATGACTCTATTGTACTATCTGATGAATGGTTGGGTTGATCGAGCTATCTTTAGGCCTGATCATTTATTAGTTAGAATCACTGAGTAGGTTCATATTAATGGTTTGACCTAACTGAGACTTTCAGTGGAGGCCCATCACTTACTAAAATAAAATTTGAGGCTAAATTAATTACTTAAAATTATTTGAAAAAATAATTGATTGAAAACCTACCTATAGGTGTATATGGGTTGATCGAGCCATCCTCGGACCTATATGCAGTCTGTGTGGATTCTAGTATCCACTAAGAGATTAAAGTAATTCTTTGAATTGGAGGTAGAGGCTATTAATTCATATAAAATAGTGGAAGAACCTTTAGACTAAAGTTCAAGTCTTTAGGCTTAATCAATTCATAAACATTGAGGTCTTATATTTTTCTTTCAGTTATGGCTAGATATCCATTGCTCCATTCACTATTTGACAGTGACTTATTTATAGGATCCAACTTTGATAGATGGTATCAAAAGTTGCAAATAGTTCTAGAGGATGAATGGATTCTAAATATGATTATAGATCCCACACCTGATGTTTCCACATCCAACACACATGATGCGATCAAAGGCACTTATCAGAAGTGACCAAATGATCATATCATCATGTGGTATTTTCTTGAGAGTAGTAAAGAACACAAATTTAGTTATAAATTCGATGATACTCAGTGGAAGAATATCCTTCAAATATTGAAGAAATTCTTTTACACCTCTAAAGATGTGTCTTCAGTAGGACAACATTCCTTTGAGAAAGAAAAAAAATATGCAAAGAGTTGTGCTTGGGTTGAGGAGCCCAAACTGACAAAAGAATCTAAGATTAACCTAGTCTGACAGAATCCTTTGATCCGAACAAGCAAAGAAAGAGAAATCAGTAAGGATTGCTGGACAATGAACTTATATGATAATATCTTATGATTTCTCTATCTGTGATACTACTACTTGGATATTGGATATCAGAAGTCCATGTAAATTGTTACAATGACTTCAAATTAGTAGAAAGTTTGAAAATAGTAAGAGGTTCCTGAACATTAGAGATGGAAGTTATGTTCTAATCTTGATTTTAGGAATCATCGAGCCTATTTTCAATTTTAATAATATCATTTTAGTGATTGTCACTATTGTCTAATGATTTTATGATATCATTATGAATGATATCAAAATCATAGTTGATAACTAAAGAAATGATATTTACATAGTCTGTTAGTGTAATGTACACATCAATCAAACTCCTTAAAGTAGATAATATCATAGAAGTCTATCTTTAGCAATTTAGGTTCGGTCATATAAATAAGAATAGGATCAACAGGAGATAATTCTTGAAGTCAATGATTATAAATTATTATCAACCTGTCAATCCTATCTCTTTAGTAAGATGATCGAATCACCTTTTGCTAGAAAAAGTGAACGAGCCAATGATGTTCTGAATTTGATACATACTGATGTATTAGATTTACGAACATATTTATCATAAATTTAAATTATTTAAAATATTTAAATAATTTTTTAATAAGGTAGAGAAATGAACTGGAAAGAGCATTAAACTCTTTGGTCAGTCCAAAGAGGAGAATACCTTTCCGGTGAGGTTTTTGATATATCTAGAAGAGAATAGGATTCTCTCTAATTGGTATCAACTTTATTAGATATAATTTGATCCATGATGAAATTTATAAATTTACCAATCTTCTTTTAGGATTATGCTCTTGAGACTACTTGTTATATTCTGAGCTGAATTCTGAATTAATCAGTTGCAAAGACTCTATATGAGATATGGACTAGGCATAAGCCGATACTTTCTTACCTTAGAATTTGTGAGTGTTTGTTTTATGTCAAATATTTACAGATTGATTAGCTTGGATCCTGATCCTATATGTATTATTTTATAGGATAATCTCAAAGAATCTAAGGGATATAACTTCTATCTTACTGAAGAACAAAAGTTGTTCAGCATTCCTTTTAGAAAAGGAGTACCTTAGTGAAGGAACTGATGCCTCTAATGTGAAACTTATGAAGTTCGATGGGTAGAAGAACTGACACAATCTAATGAACCGATAAAAGCGGATTTAATTAGATCAAATCCGAAATCCATTATAGAGGCACCATTAAGGAGATCTGGTAGAGTACCACATCTGTCAGATAGATACTTTGGTTTCTAGTTTCGGGATGTGATCTTGTTGAACTCTATGAGAACAACAAGGATCTGATCACCTACATGGATGTCATACAGAGGTTCGACTCTGATTAATGACTTGAAGCCATAGAGTCCGAAATGAAGTCCATAATGGTCAATGGTGTATGGACACTCGTTGATCCACTCGAAAGGGTAAAGCCCATAGGGTGTAAATGGATCTTCAATAGGATTAGAGAGCACAGACGAGAAGGTGAAGACCTACAAAGCCCATCTGATTGCCTAAGGATATTATCAATGTTATGGTATTGACCATAGCAAGATATTTTCTCCTGTGGCAATGCTAAATATTTTGAAGTTGGAACGTGCATTTTGATAAGTGATCAAAATGCATAGCTTCGTTGAGAACGAAGAAGAATCCTGCAAATACAAATGGGTTAATAGTTCTGTGAGTATATTTCTTATTTTATATGTGAATAAAATTTTTTTAATCAAAAATGATATTTTTTATATTACAGAGAATAAAGGTTTCACTATTATCATAGTTCTCCATAAAATATTTTGGAAAAGCATATCTTATCCTAGAGATGAAGATCTATAGAGATAGATCTAAGAGAGTGCTTGAATTTTCTCAGTCCAGCATACATAGGATGTTTATAAGTAGAATTTATTCTATCATGTACACTATGTATGAGACTGGATATGCTATACTCACTAGGATAGTGAGTAGATACCTGCAAGATCCAGATAAGAATCACTGAAAGGTCATCCTTAGGTATTTAAGAAATACTAAAGATCGATGATTCGGTTATGGAGAATCTGACTTAAAACTTGTAGAGTATAACTCTAGTTTTTAGTTTGACATAATAATAGCAAAAATGGGTTGGAATACATCCTTACCCTAAATAATGGAGCAACCTGCTGAAAAGGTTTCAAGCAAAGCAATATAGCCAATTTAATTTGCGAGGCAGAATGCATTGTAATATTCGATGCTTGTAAGGAAACAATATGATTGTACAGATTTACTGGCAAGCTAGGAGTGGCACCCTCCAATGATGGTCCTACTATATTGTACAGCATCGGAGCCATAGCTTATGCCATGGAGTCAAAGTCCCATTAGCTTATCAAGTATTTTGCATCGCTACCATCTTGTTTGAAAAATTTGTTAAGATGATGTCGAACTTTAAAAGATCGATAGAAAAGAGAATCAGACCAACCCATTTACTAAAGCCTTAGTATCTAGGAGTTCTGAGATGATAAATCGAAGATGGGTATATGATACTACATTGATTGGCTTTAGTCCAAGTTAGAGTTGTTGGAAAATGTATCCTAAAGTTAATCATTTGATGATTGTGCTAATAACAAATATATATGAATTGATAAATAATAAAAATTATTTGATCTTTTTCATCACAAGGTTACATCTTCTAACAAACTCCTATATTGTGATGAAGTCTTTAGGACTATTTTGATCGATAAAGGAGGATTTATCGCATAGTCCTTAAATTGATTCATGATCAAACGATATGCTATTACTAGGACGATAGCGATATCAAGTGTAGGTCATTGTGTGTCATATGCATTGGTTGTCCTCCTAATCAAATAGTGTGGAGACACTGATATGGCATGCAGGTGAGATGTAAGAGTACATCATCACTGAACATGACCAACTGTGAAGCACTCTGCTGTCAAGAGTAGCTCACAAAAGATATGGGTATAAAGATCCCTCTGATCTGAGATCACCATGACAACTTACAAGCAACTCACTGTACTTTGGTGCTGGACTAACTGAGTTTCTAATTCAGTGATGGAAGATTTTTGGGTGCAGTCAAGTACTTCTCAAGTTGATGCATGAGTCAAGATGGAATTGACCCCTTCAAATTAGTAGGAGTTAATATATCAATGTATTTCAATTTAGCAAAATCTGAGATCGGATAATCCATGTGATAGATTTGAAAGACTGAAATACAATGTAGATGACTTATCTAGGATTGATAGTTAAATCCTAGATCATCTTCGAGCATTAAGATCAAAGGGATGAATTATATGGTAACCATACGTCAATAGATTCTTGAATATTGCTTCGCCATCATTTGACCTATCCGAATGTCAGGATGCCATTGCTAGATGGTTATATCGATTGATTCAAAAATTTATTCTTGTGCTTTCGGCTTAGGTTCGAACCTATAGGATCACACTCAAAAAAAGTTTCTGACTGATCAGTAGGTTGATTAACGATTGAGAATCGTTCAAAGACTTAATCGTTACTACAACAAAACAGGATATTAGCGATGAAAAAAATTTATTGCTAATAATGAATTTTCATCGCTAATAGTTATTAGTGACAAAATTATCGTCACTAATATTTGATCACAAATAATGACGTCGTTGATAATTTTTAACGATGAAAAAATTTTAATCACCAATAATCGATATTATCGATAAAAAAATTTTATCGTTAAAAAAATTATTTTTTCAAAAATTATTTACGATAAAAAATTTTAGTCATAAAAAAAGATAATTTATGATGAAATATTACGTTACTAATAAGAAAATGATTATTTATGATGAATATTATTCATCACTATTAATTTAATTAAAAATTTTTATGAAAATCATATTTAAAAAAGTATTAACGATGTAAATTTTTTATCGCAAATATGATAATTTTTTATGTAAATTTTTATCACTAAAAAATTATCAATTATTTATGATAAAAATATTATCATCATTATTAATTTAATTAAAATTTTTTATAAAAATTAAATTTAAAAAAATATTAGTGACATAAATTTTTCATCATAAATAAGATAATTTTTGATGTAAATTTTTATTGCTAATAATTATTTACAATGAAAATATTTTCATCACTATTAATTTAATTAAAAATTTTTATAAAAATTAAATTTAAAAAAATATTAGCAACATACATTTTACATCATGTGTATAGTAATTTTTTATGTAAATTTGCATCGATAATAAATTTTTAATTATTTGTGATAAAAAAATTTTCATCATTATTAATTTAATAAAAAATTTTATATTTTTAAATTTATTAAAAAATTTATTTATGATCTATTTTTTCTCACTAATATGTTTTCTGGCCACCACTATTTCATTGAAAATAATTATGTCGCTAATAATTTATGCATATTTTTAAAAAAAATAATTTATGAATATATATATATATTTAATTTATATTTATAATATTTTTATAAATTAAAAAATAAAAATAAAAATAAAAAATTTATACAATAAATTCATAAATAAATTTTATCATTTTATTATATTTAATTAAAATTATAAGAGATCTAAAATAAAAATAAAAAGCTACATAAATAGGCCATCAAGTGTCGGCATCTATAGAAGGAGAACGGGCTGGAGAAGGAGAGCACTCGAATGAGTTCAGACCGATCTGCTGTTGCCTCATCAGCTGCATCATCTGCTTCATCTATGTTATCCACCTATCATGTAGATCTGGAGCCACTGGTACTCATCGATGCATGCAGTCAACTCATCAACTCGCTGCTCAGCCTGCTTTTGCACCTCCACCAGTCGAGCATCATAGAAAGTATGGATGTCAACCCTGGATGAGCATGAGGATGAGGGAGCAATGATCCCATACTCTAGATTCCTAACATAATAGGGTCTCATACCAAGCATCTGATCAAAGATCTCGTCATCTCTTGGTGCGGTCGAGCCCTCAAAGATAGATTGGGATCTAATGTCTATCATATGATCCTAAAAATTAAAGTTATAGCTATTTTAATTTCATACTAAAAATTTAACTGTAAATAAAAAAATAATTAAAAAAATTTACAAAAAGCTCCTGACTTCCCATCGTCCACTCTCCTGACCGTTGCTGGTGGATCCGTTGATAGATATCGATCCTACCAGGAAGCTCGTCACTCTCTGTATCTCTCTATAATTTGAGAATAATTAATTAAAAAGTTTTTAAATTATTAAAAAGTTAAAATATATTAATTAAAAATTACTTACCATCTGCTCCATGTGACGAGCGAACGACCTCGAACCCCTATAATGCGATAGGTCTGTCTCACCCAATTCATGATGTTTTGGGTACATCTTTTCTGTACAGTTAGCAGTCAAATTAGTAGGTAACAAACTAAATTTAAGAATAAATAATTTAAGTATTAAATTCTAAAAAAAAATTTGGATGTGTAACCTGATATATCGGATCTTTGTAATGCCGGCATATGAGAGCCCAATCATCCATAGTGATAATGTCATAGGGCCGCTGCCATGCTGTCTCTGTTGAAAAATATGTCCCAAAAGCCAATCATCAATCTGTTGACAGTTGAGCAACCTTGTATTGTAATTGATTTGTTAATAAATAAAATATATTTTTGATATTTTCATCATAAGTTTTCATCTTCTAATGAACTTCGTTGTTGTAATGAAGTCCTTAGAACTATTTAGGTTTGATAAAGAGAGGATTTATCGATTAGTCCTTAAAATTGTTCATAACCAAATGATAGACTGTTAATAAGGACGACAGCTTCTATCGAGCATAGGTCACTGTAGGCCATATGGGTTAGTTGTCCTCTTAACCAAAAAGTGTGGAGACACTGGTATGGCATACAGATAAGATGTAAGGGTATATCATCATAGAATGTGACCAACTCCAGAGCATTCTGCTATCGAGAATGTCTCTGATGGGATATAGGTATAAGTGTTCCTTAGAACTGACATCGCCTCAGTGACTTGCAAGCAACTCATTGTGCTTTGGTACTAGACTAACTGAATTTTTAATTCAGTGACGAAAGGCTTCTGAGCACAGTCAAGTACTTACGAAGTCAGAGTGTGATCAAGATGGGATTGACCACTCCAAGAGTTGGAGAAGAATAAGTCACTGTATTTCAATTTAGCAAAATCTTGATTAGGGTAATCCATCAGATAGATTTGATATTTTGAAATACAATGTGGACAACCTGATCAGAGTTGATAGTTGAACTCTGAGGTATCCTATGAGTATTTTGGTCAAGGGGATGAATTATATGAAAACTATATCCACATGGGTTCTAAAGATGCTGTTCTACACATTCGATCTATCCGGCCGTCGGGTACCATTGCTAGATTATCACTTTGATTGGTATAAAAATTTATTTCTATACTATCAGCTTAGGTTCGGACCTATGAGGTCACACACATTAGATTTCACGATCCAATCAGATGGTTGATCAACGATTAAGAATCGTTCTAAGGTTAAACGATCAATACGATTGACATTTAACCTAGTGTAAGTGTTGCAGGAGGATCGATTAGCAATTTGATTGCTAATTGACTTAATTTAATTAAGTCAATAGATTGAGATTAAGTCTAATTGAATATGATTTAATTATATTTGGTTTGGGCTTGATTGGATCAAGTCCAATTGGTTTATTGGATAAGCCAAGTGCAAGAAAAAACTAGTCCCAGTTCAATTAGGACTTGGGTCCACCTAATTTTTAATTTGATTAAAAAATTAAATCAGATTTAAATCTAATTTAATTTGATTAAATTAAGTTTTTAATTAGGTTAAGACCTATTTTAATTGGGTTGATTTGATTTTGGTTTGATTTGGTTTGAGAAACCAAATTTGAACAAGTCACAGATTGAATCCTAGTAAGACTAGGATTCCACCTTGTGCCACCTTAGCCCCCCATGCCCACTCTCTCTTATTTTGTGCGAGAAAACCTTCTCTCCCAAGCCTTCACGCATGCTCAAAGCTTTTCACTCTTTCTCTCTTACATGGAATGTGGTTGTGAACCAAGTCAAAGTAGGAATTAGTTTGGATTTCAAATTCTATGAGATAGAATTTTAGGAAACCAAAACTCTTTCCTTATGGCATTGATTTTATCCATATTTTTTTTGAGATTTTCATAAATTTTATGGAACATATTGTGCACTCTTTGCTGGTGGTCCATGGTAGAAAAAAGAGGGGGCACCCAAGAGTTGGGCACCCCTTGTCCTGCCCTGTTTGGATTTTCCTTGACTTGATATTTGACCTAGACAAAGATTCTTCATATCTCATTATTTAAGATGAATTCTTCTTAATATTTTTGTAAATTATATAGCATTGAGAGACCTTTGAGGCATGAGAAAATCAGAGAGAAAGAGTGTTGGGGTGTGGAGATATAATAGACATAAAACTAAGTGTCTGGGTGAGAGCAAAGAGAAGAAGAAGAGGGTCTTCTTCTAGGGTTGCTGAGTTCACCTCTTTCCTTCCTCCATCTGTGAGTTTTCTGAGAGTGTCTCACATCTAAAACTCCTTCTCCTACTTCTCATCTTTGGAAGAGTCCAAATCAAGAAGAAGGAGGTATCTGATCGACCATCGAAGAAGGATCAACACAGTACTAGCATACTATGCTGATTTCCTGGACCAGAACTTCTGATCGTGATTCGTGGGCTCATGTGGATGACTCCTAGAGGTTGAACATATATGTGGCTCATAACATGATCCTCAAGCCTGGATCATCAAAGTTAGAATGTCTAACTTGCAAGGTAATAGATCTGATCTATTATATTTTAGACACATTAGATGTAGTATAGAAACATGTTGATATGATCAACATGTAGTTCTTGCTCTTTATATTTTAATTTTTATTTTAATACCATATAATAATCATGTAATAGGATCTTAGATCTAGAGATTCTTTAATTTTATAAGTTAAATTTTAATTTATTTTAGTCTTCCACTGCCTGATCTTGAAAATGTTTCAAGATCTAACCCTGAAACCCTAGATCTGGTTCCTTCAATTGGTATCAGAGCCTAGGTTATTTATTACATAATTATTTATACATACTTAGATTATTTTTTAGATTAGATATAATTTATAATCTAATTTTTAAATCTAAAATTAAAATTTTTAGATCAATCATGAACTGTAGGTTGTCCTGCTATAAGGTTTACCCTTTACAGTGTAAAGGTTGTCCTAGTTCGTGTAGATCTATCTTTAATCATAAATTTGTTAGATGTGATCTAGATTAAATTTATGATTTATTAGATTTAAAAGATATTTAAATCTAAAATAAAATCTCTTTGTTAATAATTTTTGCACAAAGAACCATCATATATTTATCTGAGAAATTTGTACAGTTTAAAGTTGAAATTATTTCAATTACATGAACCTATTTAGATTAGATCTAAAGTAGTTTCATACTTATTTCACTTACATTTTGATTATGAATCAAACATGCAACTTGGTTGGTAAGAATTATATTGCAAAAATATTTTACAAATATAAAAATTATTTTTGAAAAGTCGAACCCCAACCCTCAGTCCAAAACTTAATTGAGAATTAAGAAGTTGTTTGATTAGGTTCTAGGATTGTGAATTGAAGAACCTAAGACACAAACTATAACACATTGGGTTAATGGGATAGTGGAAATTAGGTCCATTAATTGGGTTAGACCTAAGGTTAGATTAAAGATGGACTTAATTAGAGAATTGACTAAATCTAATCAATTATTGTCTTAGATTAGGTCAAGGATTCTCTAGATCAATTACAATAGTTGTAGTTGGTTAAGTCCATATCTTTAACGAGAACCAAATGGACTTGATTCTTAGCTAAGCGATCTAGTATGAACTATTAGGTTGATCTAATCGAAACTAATTAAATCAGTTGGTGACTAAGGTAAACCAGACCGACGGTTTTTAATTGACAGTCCGCTTACCTGGCCATTTCTGATGGTGTCTAAGGTAAGCTTTGGCAGACCCTCCCATCGATCGAATTTACCTGGCCTCTTTGTGAAATTATGTTTTGATCATATTACTTGACTATTCGAGCTGACCCATGTCAGCTAGATAAATCAGTGTGACTGATTTAGGTGCTCTTAGACCAGCCCTTTTGATGGTCTCCCTTAAGCTGACTTGGTGAAGCCAGTGGGAGGATCATGATAAGCTGGTTCATCTGACCTCCTCCTCTAAATCAATTAAATCTTCTAAAATTATTAGGTCCTTAAAATGAAATAGTTATGGTGATAACTAGATCATACCCTTCCATTAAGTGGATGATAATGGGTCCATCAGTTGGATAATCATTGGAGGCCCAAAGGCCTGGTGCTTATCGATTGATGGAATTGTCATTCATAATATGATTTTTTGACTGCATCTTTCTAAATGATGGTTAGGTTAGCCAACCAAAGTTGGGCCTAATCATTCATTGGCTAGATGGGCCAAGTATGGTCATGTTAATGGTTGGACCTAACCAGACCTTTTCAGTTGAGGCTAAAGCCTACTGATTAGGGACTGGGGCAAAATTTAAATTACTAAAAATTATTTAAAAAAATAATTAATTATAAACCTACCCTTAGATGTATATGGGTTGGCCAACCAAAGTTGGACTTGTGTGCAGTCTAAGTGGATTCTAGTACCCACTAAGAAATTAGGATAATTCCTCAAATTAGAGGTAGAGGCTACCAATTCAAATAAAATAGTGAGAGAAACCTTTTGATTAAAGTTTAAATATTTAGGTTTAATGAATCAATTACTAATTAGGTTATGATTTTTCTTTGTGCAGATATAGTCACTTTCCTATCACTCCGATCATTGTTGGATAATAAAAATTTGGTGGGATCCAACTTCGATAGCTAGTACCGAAAGTTGAAGATAGTCCTGGAGCATGAACGGATCCTAGATGTGATAACGGATCCTGTACCTAAGGAGCCAGCTGCCAATGAATGTGGAGCAGTCAGAGACACTTACCAGAAGTGGCTCAGTGATCGGACCATGGTGCGCTGCATCATGCTGGCTGCCATGAGCAACGCGTTCAGTCACAGATTTGAGATGGCTCAGCCAAAGAAAATGCTTCAAGTGTTGGAGGATGCCTTTGGCACACCCGATGATGTGGAGAGGCACAAGACTAGTTGTGCCATCTTCAACGCTAAAATACGGGATGGTGCCTCTGTCACTGATCATGTATTGTACATGATCGAGCTGATGGAGCATTTGAGCAAGCTCGACTTTTTCTTACATGAGCAGCTTGGGAAAAATGCAATACTGAACTCACTGCCTAAGTCTTATCTCTCATTCCTCACTCATTATAGAATGATAAAGCCTGAAGTAAACTATCATGGGTTACTGGGGTTGCTTCAGAACTTTGAGAAGGACCACCAACTCCACAAGGAGTTGGTGAACTTAGTGGGATGTTCGTCTTCTGGTTCTCGACCCTTTGAAAAAGAGAAGAAGAACAAGAAGAAGAAAGTGAAGAAGGTGCAAGTTCAGGCTGGAACATCAGTGCAGGGCCAGACCAGAAAGATCAAGCCCGATAAGAGTCAAGCTAAATGCTTCTTTTGCAAGAAGTGGGGGCACTGAAAGAGGAACTATCCTCAGTATATTGCCTTCCTAGATCCGAACAGGCAGAGAAAGAAGCAAGCTATTGCTGGGTAAGATATTTATATGATAACTCCTTATAATTTCTCTATTTATGATATAACTGACTGGATATTGGATACCGATAGCCCTTACCATATTTGCAATTCGTTGCAGGGGTTGCAAGTCAGTAGGAGATTCGAGCAAGGTGAGAGGTTCCTGAATGTTGGAGATGAAAGACCAGTTTCAGTTCTAGCATTAAGAATCTTGAAATTTGTATTTGAGTCCCATACCGTTGTTCTTAAGGATTGTCATTTCTGTCCCAGTTTCTTTTTAAATATTATTTCTGTAGGCCTTCTGGCCAAAAATGATTATGAAATTTCAATAAAGAAACAAGTTTATAATATCATTATGAATGGTGTTACTATTTTTTATGGACATTTGAATAATGGTGTGTATATGTTATCACAACCTGTTAACATAGTCTATTCCACTGACAAGCATCCTAGATTAGATAGTGTATCAGATATCTACTTATGGCACTTTAGGCTAGGTCATATAAATAAGTACAGGATAAACAGGTTGACTCAAGAGAGAATCCTCGAAGTCAGTGATTGTGAATCACTTCCAATCTGTGAGTCTTGTCTTCTTGGTAAAATGACCAAGTCACCTTTTACTGAAAAAGGTGAGAGAGCTACTGAGCTCTTGGGCCTAGTACATATTGACGTATGCGGGCCCATGAGCACAAGTGCTAGAGATGGATATTTCTACTTCATCACTTTCACGGATGATCTATCTAGATATGGATACGTCTATCTGATGAAATATAAGTCAGATTTATTTGAAATGTTCAAACGATTTCGAAGTGAAGTAGAAAAATAAATTAAGAAGAGTATTAAAACTCTTCAATCTGACCGAGGAGGGGAATACCTTTCTGATGAGTTTCTCACATATCTAGAAGAGAATGGAATTCTCTCCCAATGGACTCCTCCAGGAACACCACAGCATAATGGTATGTCTGAAAGGAGAAATCGGACTCTATTAGACATGGTCCGATCCATGATGGGTTTTGCCAGCTTGCCAATATCCTTCTGGGGATGTGCACTTGAATCGATCTATTATCTGTTAAATAGGGTTCTAAGTAAGTCTGTAATTAAGACTCCATATGAGATATGGACAGGGCGTAAGCCAGCACTTTCACACCTTAGGGTCTGGGGGTGTCTGACCTATGTCAAATAGTTAGTTACAAATAAACTTTGACCTAGGTCTGACAAATGCACATTCATAGGGTAGCCCAAAGAGACCAAAGGATATTTTTTCTACCATGCTGATGAACAAAAGGTGTTCATCAGCCTTAAGGCAACCTTTTTAGAAAAGGAGTTCCTTGGTGAAGGAATCGTTGCCTCTAAGATTGAACTTGATGAAGTTCAATAGGTAGAAGGACCGACACCAATAGCTGAACCTGAGTTGGATTTGATTAGATCAGATCTGGAGCCCAGTGTACCTGCACCATTAAGACAATTCGATAGAGTACCACATCAGTCGGACAGATACTACAGTTTCTTGATCCGAGACGGTGATCCCATCGAACTTGATGAGAATGATGAGGATCCGATCACCTATATGGATGCAATGCAGAGATCTGATTTTGAGAAATGGCTTGAAGTCATGAAATCCGAAATAGAGTCCATGAAGGTCAACGATGTATGGATATTGGTTGACCCACCTGAAGGGGTTAAACCCATTGGGTGTAAATGGGTCTTCAAAAGGAAGAGGGGAGCAGACAGAAAGGTGGAGACCTCTAAAGCCTGTCTGGTTGCTAAGGGGTATCATCAACATTATGATATTGACTATAACGAGACATTCTCCCCTATGACAATGCTCAAATCTATTCAGACAATGCTTGCAATAGCTGTCCATCTGGATTATGAGATCTGGCAGATAGATGTAAAGATAGCTTTCCTGAATGGAGAGCTGACCGAAGAGATGTATATGATACAACCTAAGGGATTTACATCCACAGATGAGTCCAAGGTGTGAAAGCTTCAAAGATCTATTTATGGATTGAAACAAGCTTCTCAAAGTTGGAACATACGTTTTGATAAGGTGATCAAAATGTATGACTTCGTTAAGAATGGAGAAGAGCTCTGCATCTATAAATGGGCAAATAGTCCAGTTATAGTATTTTTTGTCTTGTATGTGGATGACATTCTCTTAATCGGGAATGACATCCCCGCACTATAGGGAATAAAAATTTGGTTGTCATTGCAGTTCTCCATGAAGGACTTGGGTGAAGCATCCTACATCCTAGGGATGAAGATCTATAGGGATAGATCTAAAAGGATACTTGGGTTATCCCAGTCCACATACATAGACACTGTACTGAAGAGGTTCAGCATGGAGTATTCCAAGAAGGGCTATCTATCGATAGGCCATAAAATTTCTCTCTCTAAGAAAGATTATCCAACAACTCCTGAAGAGAGAGAATGTATGAGTAGAGTTCCATATGCTTTGACCGTGGGATCTATCATGTATGCCATGACAAGTACATAGCCAGATGTGGCATACTCACTAGGAGTAGTGAGTAGATACCAATCTGATCCTGGAGAAAACCACTGAAAAGTGGTTAAAACCATCCTTAAGTATTTGAAAAATACTAAGGACCAATGGTTAGTTTATGGCGAGTCAGATCTGAAACTTGTGGGGTTCACAGACTCCAGCTTTCAATCTGACCATGATGATAATAGAAGCATGTCGGGTTATATCATTACTCTGAATGGTGGAGCCATCTACTGGAATAGTTTCAAGCAGCATACTGTGGCCACTCTGTTTGTGAGGCAGAGTATATCGCAGCATCGGATGCCTCGAAGGAAGCGTATGGCTGAGAAAATTCATCACCGAGCTCGGAGTAGCACCGTCCCTCGATGGTCTGGTCCTACTCTACTGCGACAGCACTGGTGCCATAGCTCAGGCGAAGGAACCCAAAGCACACCAATGGATAAAATACATTTTGCATCGCTTCCACCTGATCTGAGAGATCGTGGATTGAGGTGACGTCAACCTTCAAAAGATCGACAGAAAGGAGAACCTGACCGACCCCTTCACTAAAGTCCTGGCGATGAAGGAGTTCGACAACCACAAGTCGAAGATGGATATTAGATACTATGCCGAGTGGCTTTAAGACAAGTAGGAGTTGTTGAAAAATATGTCCCAAAAGTCAATCGTCAATCTGTTGACGGTTGAGCAATCTTGTATTGTAATTGATTTGTTAATAAATAAAATATATTTTTGATATTTTCATCATAAATTTTTATCTTCTAATGAACTCCGTTGTTGTGATGAAGTCCTTAGGACTATTTAGGTTCGATAAAGAGAAGATTTATCGATTAGTCCTTAAAACTATTCACGACCAAATGATAGGCTGTTAATAAGGATGACAGCTTCTATCGAGCATAGGTCGCTGTAGGCTATATGGGTTGGTTGTCCTCTTAACCAAGGAGTGTGGAGACACTGGTATGGCATACAAATGAGATGTAAGGGTATATCGTCATTGAACGTGACCAACTCTAGAGCATTCTACTGTCGAGAATATATCTGATGGGATATAGGTATAAGTGTCCCTTAGACTTGAGATCGCCTCAGTGACTTGCAAGCAACTCACTGTGCTTTGGTACTAGACTAACTGAATTTTTAATGCAGTGATGGAAGGCTTCTAGGCACAGTCAAGTACTTGCAAAGTCGGAGTGTGATCAAGATAGGATTGACTACTCTAAGAGTTGGAGAAGAATGAGTCGCTGTATTTCAATTTAGCAAAACCTTGACCAGGATAATCATCAGATAGATTTGATATTTTAAAATACAATGTGGACAACCTGGTCAGAGTTGACAGTTGAACTCTGAGGTGTCCTATGAGCATTTTGGTCAAGGGGATGAATTATATGGAAACTATATCCACATGGGTTCTAAGGATGTTGTTCTACACATTCGACCTATCCGACCGTCGGATGCCATTGCTAGATGATCATTTCGATTGGTATAAAAATTTATTCCTATGCTACCGACTTAGGTTCGAACCTATGAGGTCACATACATTAGAGTTCACGATCTGATCGGATGGTTGATCAACGATTAAAAATCATTTTCGGGTTAAATGATCAATATGATTGACATTTAATCTAGTGCAAGTGTTGCAGGAGAATCAATTAGCAATTTGATTGCTAATTAGCTTAATTTGATTAAGCCAATGGGCTGAGATTAAGTCTAATTGAATATGATTTAATTAGATTTAATTTGGCCTTGATTGGATCAAGTTCAATTGGTTTATTGGATAAGCCAAGTGCAAGAAAAAACTAATCCTAGTTCAATTAAGACTTGGGTCAATCTAATTTCTAATTTGATTAGAAAATTAAATAAAATTTAAATCTAATTTAATTTAATTAAATTAAGTTCTTAATTAGGTTAAGATCTATTTTAATTAGGTTGATTTAGTTTTGGTTTGAGAAATCAAATTTGAACAAGTCATAGATTGAATCCTAGTAAGACTAGGATTCCACCTTGCGCCACCTTAGCCCCCCACGCCCACTCTCTCTTATTTTGTGTGATAAAATTTTATCTCCTAGGCCTTCACGCATATCCAAAGCTTTTCACTCTTTCTCTCTTACATGAAATGTGGTTGTGGACCAAGTCAAAGTAGGAATTAGTTTAGATTTCAAATTCTATGAGATAGAATTTTAAAAAACCAAAACTCTTTCCTTATGGCACTGATTTTATCCAAATTTTTTTATAAAATTTTTATAACTTTTATGAAACATATTGTGCACTCTTTGCTGGTGGTCCATGGTAGAGAAAGAAGGAGGGGGTGCCCAAGAGTTGGGCACCCCTTGTCTTGCCCTGTTTGGATTTTTCTTGACTAGGTATTTGACCTAGACAAAGATTCTTCATATCTTATTATTTAAGAAGAATTTATTCTTAAAATTTTTATGGATTATAGAGAATTGAGAGACCTTTGGGGTCTATGAAAATCAGAGAGAAAGAATATTGGGACATGGAGATATAATAGACACAAAACTAAGTGTCTGGGTGAGAGCAAAGAGAAGAAGAAGAGGGTCATCTTCTAGGGTTGCTGAGTTCACCTCTTTCCTTCCTCCACCTGTGAGTTTTCTGAGAGTGTCTCACATCTAAAACTTTTTCTCTCATTTTTCATCTTTGAAAGAGTCCAAATCAAGAAGAAAGAGGCATCTGATCGACCATCGAAGAAGGATCAGCACAGTACTAGCATACTATGCTGATTTCCTAGATCAGGACTTCTGATCGTGATTCGTGGGCTCGTGTAGATGACTCCTAGAGGTTGGATGCATGTGTGGCTCGCAACATCATCCTCAAGCCTGGATAAGCAAAGTTAGAATATCTAACTTGTAAGGTAATAGATCTGATCTATTATATTTTAGATACATTAGATGTAGTATAGAAACATATTGATATGATTAATATGTAGTTCTTGCTCTTTATATTTTAATTTTTAATTTAATATCATATAATAATTATGTAATAAGATTTTAGATTTAGGGATTCTCTAATTTTATAAGATAAATTTTGATTTATTTTAGTCTTTCACTGCCTGATCTTGAAAAAGTTTCAAGATCTAACCCTGAAACCCTAGATCTGGTTTATTCAATCTCCACCCCATGATCCTGCATCACATGGTACCAATACTGATGGATGCGATGGTGATACTTCTTGAAATGCAAAGATAAATGAGCGTCCATAGCTCACCGCATGCGATCCTCCTCAAAATCAATAATATTAAATACACCCTGTCAATAAGAAATATTAGAAGAATATCGTGCTAATTAAATATCACAGTATAATTTATTTTATCGATAACTGGATGTAGAAAATCTCTCTCTGAGTTGGTACAACGTGATACTAATCGAAAAGAATCATGGAGGCATAGCTACGGCATATGATGCCCAGCTCGGTCTGCCATAACTCGCAACATCTCTAATGGGTCTGGTGTAATCGGGTGGTATCTCTATATAGAGATACTGTCCCCGGTGCTCGCATCTTCAATGTTCTAGATTGAGATTCTTCGATAAACCTCACCCTTACCTCACTACTGGTGTAGACTGATCTGAAACAATAATAAATAAATCATTAATATGATAGCTATTCAAATAAAAAAATTAAATTTTATTATATAAAAAATATAATAATACCACTCGGATCTGCCTCACTCAGACCCGTCTCACTGGGACCTGCCAGTGCAGAACCCTCTAGCGATGGAGCTGGTGCGATGTGGAAATCAGTGAAGGCACCTCTACCTCCGAGGTAGACTATGAACGTGAACATCATCGTCTGTCTCCTGATGCTGTACCTATAATTCTTGACATATAAATGAATATAATATTGAATAATAATAATAATAATAAATAAATTACATTCTAATGAATAGAATTATATCACATACCATTATTGTAAGAGAAAACTGAACAAAGAATATAAATCTACTCATCAATATTCTATCTTCCTCGATGTGTAGATCTTCCTTCAAATCACAATAATCGACATATGTGTCGTCTTCTATTTCATTGTCATTTATGAACTGATTGTCACCCTCTGACTCATCAAGATTAAATACAAAATCAGCTTCAACTTTATTGGACGACAGATCAGTCCTATTCAAAAGAGCTGTTAAAAGTTCTTTATCAATAAGAAGCTTGGCTAATATTTGTTCTTCCTCTTAAAAAACTTTCTCTTCATGTAAATCTAAATTTTCATCCATCTTTAATCGGGTTGGTATGTCATATACATCTTTAGGTGTTATTTTTTGTACGGCATGTCAATTACCTCGATACTTTAGATCCTTCAAATATATTACTTATTTCACTTGAGTTGCTAATATATATGGCTCAATCTGGTACCATGTTCGTACAAAATTTATACTGATAAAGTATGGATCGATATGAATACCTATCTTTTTATTGCTAATATCCCACCATTCACACTAAAATAAGAATACAGAATTACTAGACTCATATTTCAGTTCTATGATATCTATTAGTACACCATAATATTCAATCTCTTCTTCTCCTTCAAATTCTATCGTAGCAATCTCATTATTCTGGGTCCATGGTTGCATCTCAAGCTCCCTTGTGTGAAATCTTATTCCTCCAATGATACAGGATGCATAGTGGTTAACCCTTAGATTGGGATCACATGTTAAATTATACAACTCATCAGTCGTACCTTCTTTATTGAAATACTTATATTTCACCTACACCATAACATAAAAAATTATATTGATTCAAATAATTATTTCTATAATTATTAAAAATAATATATTACTAGTGCAACTTACAAGATCACCAAACTATTTTATAAATTTTCTTCTATGTCGATCATCAGCATCTGTATTATTCTCTCTGCATAGTATACTCTTGTGCTTACTGCAATAAGTCATGATTTTTAATTTTACATCGATATAAAAAATTACTTAGAATATTAAATATTATGCTAAGATGGTACTTACTCAGTGAAATCTTCAATTTCTTCATAATTATTTAAAACATAGAAATATACTTTGTATAGCTCATTTACATCCATAAATTCATATCTCCTTCCACTAATGGGTCGAACCATTTGTTTAAATATAGACAGCATCAGTTTATTGTCATCTCATTCACAGTCTGCATTACGATCTGTACGATTGAATCTTATTTCGATATCATCAAGATACATCGAGCAGAATATGACATACTCTGTAGTTATGTATGCTTCCGTTATAGACCCTTCAGACCATAATTTATTATGCACATACTTTTTTAGGATACACAAGAATCTATAAATAAAAATAAATTTAAATTTTAGAAATATATTTATATCTTATAATTGATATGATAAAGTGTGATAGCCCAGCCAGCCCAAACAAACGAAAAAAAAATGATAAAGACTCCCACAGGGAGTCTTCTTCTCCCGACCGGCTCCTAATCGGAGTCGGAAACCTCACCGGAGAAAAATCAAACTCCTCTCCTTTGGTTCTATTTAAAAGGGAGACCCTTCTCCCTTCTTCCTACCAAAAAATCCCAGGGCAAAACAGCGGCAATCACCGGAAATTTCTCACGGAGACCCGTCGCTGTGCCGTCCAATTTCTCGTCGGAAAAGCTTCACCGGCGACGGAGGTAAGCCTCCTCCTCTTCCTCTCTTCTCCTCCTTCCTTCCCGTGCCGATGTACACGCTCGTCGGTGATCGGAGTCGCCGAATTTTGTTGCGGAAGAATTTTCTTTTCTTGCCATTTTGCCGTCGTCGGTGGTCACCGCCGACCACCGGTTTGGCCCTCTTCTTATCGGTGAGTCACCCCCTCCTGCAGACGGCCGCCCCACGCCGGCTGCACCGCCGGCCGGCCACCCAACGAGGGGACCTCAGGGTCCCCTGTTTCAGCCCAAAACAAGCCCACGGGAAGAAGAAAAGAAAAAGAAGAAGAAGAAGAAGGAAAAGAAAAAGAAAAAGAAAAGAAGAAGAAGGAAAAGAAAAGAAAAAGAAAAGAAGAAGAAGGAAAAGAAAAGAAAAAGAAAAGTAAAAGAAGAAAAAGAAAAGGAAAAGGAAAAAAAAAAAAGAAAAATAAAATGATAATAATATAATAATAATAAATAGGATTTTCTCCTCTCTCTTCCGTAAAGAAAAAGAAAAAAAAAGAGAGAGAAAAGAAAAGAAAAGAAAAAAATCATTAAATTAATTAATAAATAATGATATAAATAATAAAATATGAGAAAGAGAGTTTCTCTCTCTTTTGCTCTCTCTCTTCAGCCTGAACTAGTATTTTCTCTCTCTAGAATTGGACTTTCTCTCTCTACTTTCTCTCTCTAGAATTCTCTCTTTAGATTATCTCTCCTAAGATTTTTAGAATTTTGAGAAGAATGATGATGAATTTAAATGATTCTCGTAATGAATTTTTGATCTGTGATCGTCGGACGATACACCGACATCCACTTTGATCAGATCAGGTATTTTTAGATTTTATTTCTCATGATCTTATTGAATTATCCATATGATAATTTTAGCATGATTTGATCTGATCGATCAAAATTTGTTGAATCATATTGTCTGAAGAATTCAAGATGAGTTTTCTCTCTCTAAAATTTTCTCTCTCTAAAATATTCTCTCTCTTGATTGATTCTCTCTCTAAAAAAAAAAGGTTAGTGAATGAAGAAATTTCTTTTAATAAGTCTGATCTGATTTTAATGAAGAACCCTGATCTATGATTGTCAGACAGCGTACTGGCACCCACCTTAATCAGACCATGAATCTTTAGATTTGATCATATATGATTCCGATCTAGCCATGATTTGATTTGATCATGTTGATTTTACCAATTGAGATATTGGACCAATCGTAATGTTGGATTGTGTCACCTGATCAATTTGAATTATACCTCATGAATTCTCTCTCCTCTGATTTTCTCTCTCCACTTGATGTTATGAAATCGATGAAGAAACCTCGGTCCTATCACTTCGAATCCGATTTGATCTGAAAGTCAAACTTTGAATCATTTAGGTCCTAATTAGATTTTGATTAGATGAAATTAGATGACCGGACCCAATCTAAACTGTTGAAATATGGTGTTCGTTTTCTTTCTAATTATTGAAATTGATTCTATATAGGATTGTGGATGTTTGATCATGGGATATCACGATATGATCTACGAATAGAATTTTTGGAAGAAAATTTATAGAATTATGTGGATTTATTGGAATGCGTTCGAGGTAAGTAATGTTTCACTTTTTCTAGATTTATCGACAAATTATAATGTATTCTTCTGACATGATTTGTGAAACGATGCATGAATTGGATGAATGGTATTTTGTTATAAAAATATCTTATTTGAAATATTATGATGAAGCATGATTGAACATATTGATTTCATGATGCATTATATTGATTGATTTCGATACTACATGATTATATATTTTATTATCGAAATTAGAATATGAAACATGATTTATGAAGAATTATGATATAAGAAACAATAAAAATTGACAACCTGACTATGTAAAGGACCCTGCCAATGGGGGCATATACGTTGGCAATTGATTGTCCTGAGGGTTTATGTCGCCAGCGAGACCAGCGACATGTCGCCAGAGAGACCAGCGACAAACCGCCAGAGAGACTAGCGGTTCCAAAGGACATGGCTGCCAGATGATTCGCAGCCTACCGCAAGCAGATACACGGTATTATGACCCTGCCACAAGAAAAATGTAGTCATAGCTCATGGTTGACGAAAAGAATTGAAGAACAAAAGAAATTGAAATCTTGAAAGAAACTTGAATTTTCGAAAAAGAAATGAATTTGGCATGAATTATATTGCATAATTGAAATTGATTTCGAATTGATGAACTCTATATGCTTATTTTCTATAAATGATTATTTACTTATATACCTGATGAAATCTGTTGAGAAGTGATCGTTACTTACTGGGCTGTCTAGCTCATTACCTCTTATTTTACTATTTTTACAGATGTTGAGGAATTAAGATGATACAAGATATGAATAGAAGAGTGATCAGAAGCAGAATCTTCATACTTTTATTTTAGGTTGAAAGGCTTATTGAATTTGATGCAAAGCCTTTGAATTGTTGTTGAATTTATTGAGATATTAAAGAAAAAAAAAATTTAGATCGTTATATTTTAGATTTAAATTGTTGACTAATTATTCCGCTGTTGTTTTAGGATAGTATGATAAGATGCCTTGCATGCTTATGGGAAGAGTTTTCTATGAGTATGCGGCGGTTGCCATGACCCTCGATTCAAAATCTCGGGTCGGGGGCGTGACATAAAGTGTGTACAATTTTTTTACTTTTCAATAGGATACATCCATCGATAATATACCGATCCAATCAAAAGAGCTTTCTTTGAAAGATGAATAGCCAAATGCACCATAACATCAAAAAATGATGGTGAAATTTTTTTTTCTAACTTAGAAAGAATGAGTACGATATCCTTCTCAAACTTTTTAATTAAGTTAATCTTCAATTTTTGATAACACAGTTCTCGAAAGAATACTCCCAACTTAATCAATGCAGTTTGAACATCACCATCCAAATAGCCACGTATGACCACAGGAAGTAAGCGTTGCATCATCAAATAGGAGTCATGACTTTTCATGCCAAAGATATTGCCGTCGTTGTTCCCAACACACCATGATACGTTTGAAGCGTATGCGTCAGAAAATTTTATAGTTTTGAACCATCCATAGAAACTCTTCTTTTTCTCACCAAATAGCGAATAACTTACAGGTGGCATAAAAAATCTATCACCTCGATGAACTAAATGCAACTCCAATCGGATTCTCATTTTCTATAAATCAAGATGAGCTTTGTACTATCTTTTATTTTTCTTGAGATGTTCAATACAGTATCGATGATATTATCACAAATATTTTTCTCAATATGCATTATACCCAAATTATGACAAAGTAGTAGCTACTTCCAATACGATAGTTTGGAAAAAATACTTCGCTTCATCCAATTCAAATCAGCTTTAGTATGCTTCCGCTTGCGAGTACCCGATATTTTTTCAAATTTGACGTTCCCAATAACTTCAAATTGTTCTAAAACTTCTACTCCATTTAACTCCTTAGATGGCGGATGTCAATTGGATTTACCATCAAAGTATTGGTTGTAACGGATCCTCCAAGAATGATTACGAGGTAGAAACCACCGATAATCTATGAAGCATTTTTTCCATCCATACTTTAAATGTAAGGAGGATGCATCCTTGTTGCATATTGGACATGTCAGATATCCTTTGGTGCTCCACCCAGATAAGTTTTCATATGTAAGAAAATTATTTATGGTTCATAAAATCAAAGCATGCAATTTAAAATTTTTTTGACTCATAAAATCATATATGTGTACTCTATTTTCCCATAGCTCCTTCGAATCATCGATTAACGTTCGTAGATATATATCAATTTCATTACCTCATGCTTTCAGATCCGAAATCAACACTGACATAAAAATAAATGGTTCTTTCATGCACTTTCAAAGTGACACATTATATACAACTAGCATCACAGGCCACATACTGTAGGAAGTACTCAAATTGCCAAAGGGAATAAAATAATCTGTCACTAGACCAAGCCGGATATTTTGTGAGTCACTTGCAAAGTGCAGATGCTTTGTATCGAAGTCTTTCTATACTACGGAATCAGTCGGGTGGCTAAATATGTTTTCTTCTAGAACCCACTGCTCATGATGCCATCTTATTTTTTCTGTTATTTTTGTGGATATATACAACCTTTGAAGTCTTAGAATCAATAAAAAATACCTCAAAATCTTTTGAGGTATATTCTTTCCTTTCCTATTATCGATTTTATACCTAGGCTCACTGTATTTTAGATATTTAGTTGCCTATTCATTATCCTTAAAAAATAATATATAGTCTTTTTTGCAAGCATGTATAGAAATATAGCCAAGTTCCAATTTTTGCATGTATATTTTTACTTCAGAATACGATTTCAGAAGTCTCTCTCCATTGGAAAAAGCTGCTTTAATCAATATCAAATTTTTGTCAAATGACTTCTGACTTCATCGGTTCACAATTTTAACATGAAAAATTTTTATCAAAAATACTAACTTGAAGAACTTTGTATAATTTGGATAGAGTAACTCTCGTGCATCCCTTACAAGCTTTACAAACTCTTCAAAAATTCCTTCTACCTCAAGTCGGATATTGTATTCATGATCAGAATTGCCTTCAGATGTACTAGTACTCATGCGTACATTTGAACAAACATCCTGATGTAAATCATTCAATAGTTCTCCTATACCATCATGTTCAACAGGTTTAGCAGCATCACTATCATCTTCAGTATCGTCATCGTTGTGCACAACTTCATTCGGATCACCCTCCCCATGCCATATCCAGTAAATATTCTTCTTATCCATACTATAATATAGCAAATGCTCCTCAACAAGTGTTATGTGACGATATACCATATTGACCCATCTCTTGTATGGATACTTTATCTGACTAGCACTATCAGCCTTATACCATGCAAAGTCAATAAAATCTTGAATACTTTTTCGATATTCAGGCAAAAAAATATCTTTAACATTCATCCAACTTTTGTTGATATCCATCTAACAACAAACACGAAAACTATTAACAACAAAAAAAATTTCAGTGGTATTCATCTGAACTGGATCTCGATCCAGATTCTGGATCAAATCCCGACCCAGATTCTGGATCAAATCTCGACTCGGATCTAGATATGAATTATTTTATACAAAACAGCATGCATTAAAAAACACAGACTGAACAGTAACATAAAAAATCTCCTTCCACCAATTTAATGAAGCAAAAATACATGATCCTATCTATTTCAAATCATTACTAACAGGTGTGTCCTATCCCTTTCAGAAAAGTAATAATCTTATTATTGTTATTAGTTGATATTTTATTTTATTATTATAAAAATTTTGACAGTATCTCTTCATGGTTCTCCAAGTATACGACATGAATATGGTGCCTACGCACCCTATCCACCATATATCCGAAGAACAGTGGACAAATAACTGCTGAATATCACATAATGAAATAAAATATCAATTATTAATAATAATAAGATTATTATTTTTTTAAAAAATTTGAATACGGGATACCCAAGAGTCGATCTCGATCGAGATCGACTCTTGAATGAGAATTTATGACTCAATGTAATTTAACTACCATATTTGAATATACATTCAAAGATAGATTTATAAATCATCAAAAAAGAATAACTCTGTATTGAAATTTTTTCACTGAAATTTTTTCATCAAAAATTTTAGTAGAGTTTTTTCTAAAACAAAAATATTTTTTATATTTAATTATAATAAATAAAAGCATACAAAATAGTACATAAAATAATTAAATTATAATAAGCAACAGCAATGTGCATTGTGCTAGTGGAACAAAAAAAAATTATAAATTTCAGCAGTAACACTAAAAAATTTATACAATAAATATAAAATAAATTATAAGTAATTGAGTATGCAAAAAAATATTTATACAAAATAATAACACGAAACCTAATCCCGAGGGTCCGATGGTTTTTTATTTTTTTCTAAAATATTTTTATCTAAAAATAATAAATAAATTTTTATTTTTTAAAAAATATTTTTTATCTAAAAATATTTTTTCTAAATATTTTTTCTCCAAAATGAGCTCCGGATGAGGCCGCCCATGGCCCCCGCTCCTACGGTGTCGCTGTCGTCACCCAATATGCGCCGCTCGAACTCGGCCCCTACAACCACCGCTCT
Organism: Elaeis guineensis; assembly: GCF_000442705.2. Classification (NCBI taxonomy): domain Eukaryota; kingdom Viridiplantae; phylum Streptophyta; class Magnoliopsida; order Arecales; family Arecaceae; genus Elaeis; species Elaeis guineensis. The sequence continues at coordinate 11,945,245 of NC_026006.2, read as the reverse complement.
GCGATGCCGCTGCCATCACCCACTCCTCACGACCCACCCCCTACGAAGCTACCGCCCTCTCCAACCCCCCACAAGCTGGATCCCAACTTGGATCCTGATCAGATCCCGATCTGGATCCCAATCCGAATCGAGATCTCGACCCAAATTCCAACCTCGATCCAATTCGAATCGTGATCCAGATTTTATTTTTATTAATCAAATAATAAAATATTTGATTAATATTTTTTTATTTTTTTATTTTTTTTATTTTTTCTTTTTTTTCTCCTCGTTTCTCTCCTCCCTTCCTTCCTCCCGCCATCACCTACCCCTCTCTGACCAACCCCCTCCCCACCGTCACCCACCCCTCCCCGACCGACCCCCTCTCTGTTGTCACCCACCCCTCCCCAACCGACCCCCTCCATCGACCGACCCCCTCCCCGGGCTCGTGGCACCACCGACTGCCCATGGCCCCCTCCCGGCCCCTGTGTCACCCCCGACCGCCCCCGACCCCATTCCCACCCCCATGTCACCCCCGACCGACCCCCTCCCTAGCCCCATGGCGCCATCGGCCGCCCATGCCCCCCCCCCCGTAGCCCCCTCCACCCATCGATGGCCCGATCAAACCAAAAAAAAAGTGTTGGAAAATCCTTACCTCCGATGGATAGTGAACGATGGACGACGGACGGCAACGGTGTGGACGGCGGCGGCGACTGTGGAGATGGGCTCACCGACGGCAAAAGGGGGGAGAGCTTGGAGAGGGAAAGAGGAGAGGGAGAGGGGAGAGGGAGAGAGGAGAGGGGAGAGGGGAGAGGGGAGAGCTCAAGGAGAGAGGAGAGGAGAGGGGAGAGGGGGGAAAGAAATGGGTTCGCATGAAAGAACGTCGAGTTAACATGCATTGAATGTAGAACTATTAGCGACAAAAATTTTCATTGCTAATACTATTATTAACGATGAAAAATTATTTTCATCGTCAATAATTTTCATCAAAAAAAATTATCACTAAAAAAATTTTTGCTCTTAAAAAAAATTATTGGTAATGAAAAAAAATTCATCATTAATAAATTTATTAGCAATAAAAATTTGATTTTCATCATCAATAATTTTTCTCAAAAAAAAATTCCCACTAAAAAAAATTCTCTACTAAAAAAATTTTTTTCTTAAAAAAAATTATTGATAATAAAAAAATTCATCATTAATAAATTTATTAGCAATAAAAATTTAATTTTTATCACTAATAATTTTTGTCAAAAAAATTTCTCCACTAAAAAAATTTTCTCACTAAAAAAATTTTTTCTCTTAAAAAAATTTATTTATGATGAAAAAAATATCATCGCTAATAAATTTATTAGAAATAAAATTTGATTTTCATCACCAATAATTTTCATCAAAACAAAATTTCTCACTAAAAAAATTTTTCTTTAAAAAATTTCACCCAAAAATAAATTATTGATGATGAAAACAAAATTTTGTTGTTAATAAAGTTATTAGCAATAGAAATTTAGTTTCTATCGCTAATAATTACCATAAAAAAAAATTTTAATAATTTTCTCATCAAAAAAATTTAAAAAAAATTATTTTTTTTCAATTAATAAATTTTTTATTCATAAAAATTGATTAAAATAAAATTTTTAAAATATGATTGTTGATGAAAACTAAATTTATGTTGCAAATATATTTTCATAAAAAAATTTATAAAAATTTAAAGACTATTTGTAATGTAAATTGATTTTATGTCACTAATATTTAAATATCTTTTCAATAACAATTTCATTAAAAAAATAATTTTGAATTTTTCCCACCAAGAAAATTTTTCATCCAAAAAAATTAACAAAAAAAATGACATTAAAAAATATTCATGGTGAAAAATAAAATATTTTTTTAATCTAAAAAAATTTTGGTCTAAAAAAATTTTTCAAAATAATTTCATCAAAAAAATTAATTTTTTATTAATCTACAAAAAATTATATAAATAGTTAATTTATAATTTTTCTTTCAAAAAATATTTTTTTCTCTAAAAAATTTACGTACATAAAAAATATAATTATGATAAAAAGTTTAATTTATATCGCTAATAATTGTTATATGAACAGCTCTTCGACTTTCGTAATAGATTGGGTACTATGGAAGATCATTAGTTTTGAAGTCTTCGATCTCCAAGAAGCTCATCTTCTTCTTGGAGTCCTCATTCTAGAAGTCGAAGTCTCATTCCAGAAGCTCGTATATTGCATGCATGTAAGGATCGAGATTAAAAAATTTGTTAGAAATTATGTGAGCATCAAAGATCTAGCAATTAACTAGAATCAAAGCAGACCTGTGGGTAGTACAAGTTGTGTTATAAAGTATAAGCTCATATTTATATTTTATATTACTAGGAAGATGAGTGCTTGTATTATTTGCCTTCTCATGAATAAAACTTTTACAGAGATACATTTGAGCATCAATCGATGCGAAAAGTATGGTACCTTTTGAAATCATAGAAGTCATGCTAGAATGTGCTGCTTAACTATATAGTTTGTGCATGAAAGGAGGCTTCTTTCATGCAGCTTAAGGCAGACACTCCATCAAAAAGATTTATTGATATCAGTAGTAACAGTGATAGTAATGAACAGACGAATTTTACGTGCAAATAAATGTATAGCTCATTTCATTCAAAAGAATCTATTTATTTTAATCTACGAATATCACCTGCTTTTATATAATTTTTTTATCCAAAAAGTTTGATTTGGATCATAACTCATATTTGTTTCTTTATCATGTAAAAGGATAAAAGATGTATACAGCTACTACAAAAAATAGATGTAGTTACCTTACACAAAATTAAAAATTTAAATTTTATAATTTTTTTTAAAATTTTAATTTTTTTTACATATTGATAATAAAAATATTTTCATCATAAATAAATATATTTATGATAAAAATAAAATTTTCATCATAAATAATCATTATTTATGATAAAAAATTTTATCATAAATAATAAGTAACTTTTGATTTTTATATTTTTTTAATTATTTATGATGAAAATATTTTCATCAGTAATAATTCAATATTTATGATAAAATTTTTTTCATCATAAAAAATCATTATTTATAACAAAAATTTTCATCACAAATAATGATCAACTTTTGATTTTTTTTAAATTTTTTTATTTTTTTAACTATTGGTGATGAAACTATTTTCATTGATAATAATCTTGTATTTATGAAAATAATTATTTTTTTATTATAGAAAGAGCTTATTTATGATGAAAAACTTCCATCACAAATAATGATCAACTTTTAATTTTTTTTAATTTTTAATTTTTTTAACTATTAGTGATGAAAATATTTTCATCGAGAATAATCTCATATTTATGATAAAAATTTATTTTTTATCATAAAAAGCTATTATTTAGGATGGAATATTTTTATCATAAATAATAATTTATTTTTAATTTTTTTTAAATTTTTGATTTTTTTAACTATTGATGATGAAAATATTTTAATCTAAAATAATCTCATATTTATGATAAAAAAAATTTATCATAAAAAGGGCTTATTTATGATGAAAAATTTTCATCACAAATAATGAGTAATTTTTAATTTTTCTAAACTTTTGATTATTTTTTAGCTATTTACAATGAAAATATTTTCATTGTAAATAAGTTTATTGATTTTTGTTGTAAATACTCAATTATTTATAATTTAATTATTTCATCACAAATAATCTATAATTTTTAAATTTTTTTAAGTTTCTTATTTTTTTTTAAATATTGGTGATGAAAATATTTTTGTTTGGAATAAATTTATTATCGATAAAAAAATAATTTGTATCATAAATACTTAAATTATTGATGATAAAAATATTTTTATCATTAATATTTAAAAATTTAAAATTAAAATAAATGATAAATTATTTATGATAAAAAATTTTATTGTAAATAATTCATATTTACAATGAAACATTTTTTCCATCACTAATATGTAATTATTCATGATGAAAAATTATTTTCATCTTAAATATTTTATTATTTATGATAAATTTAGCTTTTATCATAAATAATATTATTGACAATAAAAATATTTATGTCATATATAATTTTATCACAAAAATCCTCGTTTCTTGTAGTGCATCAATTCTATTGATGATTAGCCTTATGCAAAAGTTGTAATAAATTTATTCATCAAGTATTAGTAAATTAATAGAAGATTAATTAGTAATTAGATTATTAATTAGCTTAATTAGATAGAGTAAAAAGGATTAAATAAAATCTAATTGAATTAGATTCAATTAAGTTTGATCTGATTAGGCTATGAGATCACCTAATCGCTAAGAGAGAAATATTCCTGATTTGATTAGGACTTTCATTCAATCAATTCTTAATTTGATTAGAATTTGATTAAAAATTTATGAACCAAATTAGATTAAGTTTTATATATTTTATTTGGGCTAAACTAGATGTGATTTGGTTTGGATTCAAATAAGAAAACCTAAAGTCCATATTGGATTGGACTCTTCCTCCCCATGCACCTCCCACTTTGATACCAACTTTCTCCATGCTCAAGAGGTTTCTGTGTGAGATTTTTTCACACCAAAGAGGTCTTCTCCCTCCCTTTCTACATGCCAAATCTAATTTAGTTTTGATAAAAGGAAGGTTTTGAAATTGAATTTCAAAATATTTCTTATCAAGAGAATCTGTTCTTATCCAAATCACTCTACATGCCAACTTATTTTTTCTCCTTATGTGTGTGGTACTTTGAGGAGAATTTTTAGTGTAGGAAATTAGATTAGGATCTGATTTCATATGGAAAAATAAAAGAAGGGGCATCCCTTGTTTCTTTTGGGGTGTAAAATTTGTGGAAGGGTGACATATCTTGAACAGTCTAAGATTCTTAGGACTCTTCACCCAACCCTTTTACATGCCAATAAAAAGGGGTCTATTTCTCACTTTTGTGTGTGTAAGAGAAAAGAGGAGTTCTCCATGTTGAGGGGCTTTAGGGCATGGTTCTTGGCATGAAAAAGAGGAGGAGAGTCCTCTCTCTTGGGGTGTGCGCAAAACCTAGTTTTCTAGGGTTTCTACCTTAGGATTTGGGAAGAGAAAAAAATAAGAAAAAAATAATTTTTTCTTCATCTTTCTTTTACCTCTTCATCTCCTCTAGAAGTCCATCTTCAATCTCTGAAAAGGTTCTAAAGATTTGAAGAAGGGATCCAGATCAGCCAAGAAGAAGATCTTCGCACGAGCTAGCACTTCCGAGAAGATCGATCAGATTGGGGCTTTGAATAATTTTTTCATAGAAATCAGATGTGTATGTGGCTGTAAGCAACTAGTAAGTATTATCCTCACCATATCTCTCAGCAGCGACGATCATCGACCCATGCTCAGATATCGAGTTCTGAACTCAGATCAGAAGTAGATGTGATCTACTACTTACATCCATACATGCAAATTTTATTATATAATTATTTTAAATTTTATATGTAACATATTATATCATAGATCTTAGAGTAGGTTGATTTGATGATTAAATCATATGCATGTTAGATTAATTTGATTAATCTAATCATCTTCCACTGTAATTTATTCAAAAAAATTTTGAAATACATGCATAAAGTTATCTACATTCTCCAACATATATTTCACTAAACGTGATCAATTTTAGAATACTTTACTGTCAAAAGTATGGGAAAATTTAGTGCAGGGGTAAAATAGTAATTTTAAAACTTTTTCAAAATTATGATTTTACAGTGAAAAAATATTAATTAATCTAATTAATTAACATAAACTTATCCTATACTAGGATCTAAATATGATATATAGCATGCATTCATTTAAATTTAAAATTCAAATTCGAACAGTAAACACTTTACTGTAATGTGTTCAGAACACAATACCTTTGTGCGGGTAGAAGATTGTCGCAATCTGATCACCCTCGGAAGAGTCTGATCATCATGATGCAGCCACACAATGTGTCTGACCTCTGCGGATCATCTACACGAAGCTTCCGGTCTGATCGACTCCTCACGAGTGCTAGCTCGTTGTAGAGCCCTTTTGACGGTGAATGCTGATTGAACTCCTTTGATCGATGTCTGTCGATTCTTCGGATGCTCTGGATTATCAACAGACGTGCTTGAGAGGATGTTAAAGATCTTCTTGAGATTTTGTGGGCTCACGACATTCGTAGCTCACTTTCTCACTTCCCGAACCCCAAGCTAAAACTCTAGGGAACTCACCGGAAACTTTGCATCCATTTTTTTTTTTTTTTCTCTTGGAAGGATATGGACTTTCTTCTCATGGATAAGACTTCTCACACCCCAGAATTTTTCTTCAAAAATCTTCTTCTTACATGCCCCACTCTTCTCCTCCTTTTATAACAACGTCAAACGTCTTATCCAAAAGAAAGGATAAAGATGAGTAATTGCACATTTGAATTCAAATTAAATTTTGAATTCAAATGGACACCAACTCATCCCTTATTGACCAAAGCCGTGAGGCGTGGCTTAAATTATACATGGAGTGATTTCATGAGAAACCTTTTCTTATGTTATAAATGGGACGTAAAAAAAAGGGATAAGGTGCAAAGATTGATTGTCCATTCAAATTCAAACTTTATTTTAAATTTGAATGGCCAACCAATCATCCTTATCCATTCATATGGCACATTAAAGTGGGGCATGGAGAGGGCTTGGCGTGAGAAAAAAATTCAAATGGGTGCAAAAGAAGTGAGGTGGCGCATGGAGATTGGGTCAAGGTGGTTTAATTATTTAAACCAACCTAATTGAACCAAATAAGTTAGGTCCAATTAGACTAATTTAAATCCAACTAAATTAGGCTTAATTAAGCTCAATAAAATCTTAATCAAATAAGAAATTGATTAAGCCCAACCCCTGATCAAATCAGGGACCAAACCATCTCGACGATTAGGTCAACTCTTAACCTAATCGGGTCAAACCCAACTGAATTCAATTCAATTGGATTTGATAAAATAATTACTCAATTAAATTAAGTTAATTAGCGATCAAATCACTAATTAAACCTCTCATAAATACTGAGTCTAAATCCGATGGACAATCAGGCATCATAATTCATTGATATGTAACCCTGATCGAAAAGTCCCAACCAGTGGGACTCTTGACCCCGGTACCCATAATGTGTGGAAGTCGTAATCAGAGAATCTTGATTCTTAATCATTGAGTCCCAAACATGTAGGATTCTACATCAGCCATCAGATCAGATAGGAATCTCTAATGTGTGTGACCCCACAGGTTCAAACCTAAGCCGGTAGCACAGGAATCAATTTCTGTACTAATCAAAGTGACCATCTAGCAATGGTACCCGACGTCCGGATAGGTCGAAGAGTCACAATCGTAATACTCAGAACCTACATGAATATGATTACTGTATAATTCATCCTTTTGACCCCTGTGTTTAGGACGACTCAGGGTTAAACTGTCAACTCTGATCAGATCATCTGAATCGTGCTCAACTCAAACAGTCCTGTGACTCCTCACAAGGACTACCCTGGCCAAGGTTTTGCTAAATTGAAACACGACTATACACAGCTCCTAAATTGGAGTGGTCAATTCCATCTTGACACACACACCGACAAGTCAAGTACTTGACTACACCCAGCAGCCTTCAGTCATTGAATTAAAAATTCAGGTAGTCCAGTGCCTAAGTGCAGTGAGTTGCTTGCAAGTCATCATGGCGATCTCAGGTCGGAGGGATATTTATACCCATATTTCATCGGAGCAAATCTTGACAGCAGAAATAGCTCCGGAGTCGGTCACGTTCAGTGCAGATGTACCCTTACATCTCACCTATATGCCATACCAGTATCTCCACACTCATTGGTTAAGAGGACAACCAATCTATATGGCACACAACGACCTATGCTTGATAAACGTTGTCGTCCTTGGTAACAACGTATCATTTGGTCGCGAACAGATTTAAGGACTAAACGATAAATCCTCCTTTGTCGAGTCTAAATAGTCCTAAGGACTTCACCACAACATAGGAGTTCATTAGAAGATGAAATATTTTGTGATGAAAAATACTAAAATAATTTTTATTATTTCATAATTCATATATAAATATAAAAAATGAGCACAACCGTCAACAGACTGACGATTGGCTTTGGGACACTATTCTCAATAAAAGGTAGCTCTAAGAGATATGGGTACAAGTATCCTTCCAATCTGAGATCACCATGGTGATTTACAAATAACTCACTATACTTTGGTGTCAAACTATCTGAATTTTTAATTCAATGATGAAAAATTTTTAGGTATAGTCAAGTACTTATAAAGTCAGTGTGTGAGTCAAGATGGGATTGAGCCCTCCGATTTATAGGAGATAATGTATCACTGTATTTCAATTTAATAAAGTTCGATCAAAGGTAAATCATGTAATGGATTTGAAAGATTGAAATATAATATGGATGACTCATCCAAGGTTGAAGTTAAATCCTAGATCGTCCTTGAGCATCAGGATCAAAGAAATAAATTATACAGTAACCATAGTTTAGGGTTCTTGAATGTTGCTTTGCAATCATTCGGCCTATCCAAATGGTGGGTACCATTGCTAGATGATCATTTCAATTGGTATAAAAATTTATTTCTGTACTACTGGCTTAGGTTTAAATCTATGAGGTCACACTCAAAATAAATTTCTGACTGATCAGATGTCTGATCGATGATTGAAAATCGTTCAAGGGTATAATTGTCAATATGATTGATGATTAATCTTAAGCAAAAATTATGATGAAATAATTTTTTAAGTATTAATAAATTAATAAAAGATTAATTAATAATTAGATTGTTGATTAGCTCAATTTAATTTAGCATTGAGGTTCAGATCAAATATAATTAAATTAAACACAATTAGGTTTGACCCGATTAGGTTATGAGATGACCTAATCGCTAAGGGAGAGTTGCTCCGAATTTGATCAGGACTTTGGTTCAATCAAGTTCTAATTAGATTAAGACTTGATTAAGGGAGGCTAATTGGATTGGATTTCATTTATCATTTGGGTCTAACCAAATTTGATATGGTTGAAGATCAAGTTGGAACCAAAACCTAGAGTCCAATTAGATTGGACTTCTCCCTAGCGCCAACCCATGACCATGTCGAGAAATCTTTCATGCTATCTCTAATTTGTGTGAATCATTTCCACACAAAAAAGCTCCTTGGTTACCCCCTTTGGATGAGGATTAAGCTGTTTACAACTTGAATTTTGAATTCAAGTTAGGATTGGATTCTTTTTGTTTGAAATTCAACTTGAATTTTGAATTCAAGTTTGAATTAAACTACCTAACATCCTATCCTTATCCATATGGGATGCCAACCTTATGAAGGTTTTTTTTGGGTGTGTGCGACATCAGAGAAAGGTTTTTGTCGTGAAAACTTGAGAGCAATTGGGGTGGGGCATGATCTCTTCTGGGTGGAAGTCATTTGGTGTGAAAACCCTAGGTCTTCTTACTAGAGTTTCGAGAAGAGAGAAAAGAGAGTTGAGGTATCACCTCCACTTTTCTTCTACCACATTCTCCTCCTAATGATCCTTCTTCAACTTCTGGAAGTATTCGAGAGTTTTGAAGGAAGGAACCAGATCAGCCTTCAATATGGACTTCACGCAAGCTAGTACTCCCAGAGAGGCCGATCAGATCGGAGCTTTGAGTAGACTATCTGTAGAGATCAGACATCCTATACGACTGTAAGCAACCAAAGATGATCTCTTTATCATGCTCATCAGCAACGGCGATCGTCGATCCATGCTAAGATATCAAGTTTTGAACTCAGATAGAGGTAGATTTGATCTACTGCAAACATCCATGCATGCTGATTTTTATTGTAGATTCTGTATATGTCATATATTATGTCATAGATCCTAAAGTAGATTGATTTAATAATTAGATCATATGCATGTTTGATTAATATAATTAATCTAGTTACACTCTATTGTGATTTATTCGAAAAAATTTTAAAATACATGCATGAAATCGTCTACGATTTCTTTCAGGTGCTTGATTTCACTAGTCTTAAACATAATTGCCAAGTTAATATTTTTGAATCAAAACCTCAATCTCATCCTTGAGCTAGTGGCATTCCATGGTGTCATGGCTATGGTTCCAGTGAAAGCGGTAATATTTTCTCTTGCTTCTCCTATCTGGAGGGGCCTTCATTAGCTCGGATCCCCGTAGATACCTCTGGTCCTCAATCATCATCAGGATCTGGGATCGAAGAATGAACAAAGGGGTGGCTTCCAGACCTATAGCTCTTTGGTGGTCAAGAAGACTCTCTTTCGACCTGGACTGCTTGAGGATCTTTTCGATCCCTCTTCTTATCAGAACCCTTCTTTCCTCCCCCCTGCTTGCACAACATTCAAACTTCTTCCGTCTGGATGTACTTTCAGACTTGGACCAATAGGTCGGCATAGTGCTATAGAAAATTCTTATCAAGGGAGAAGATGAGGTACTTATTCTGTAGCCCTCACTTGAGCATCGATATTACCACTAACTCATCGAGATTGTGGATCTCGAGCATGGTGGCATTTAATGATGAGACATAGTCATGCAGTGACTTGCTCTCCTCCTACCAGAGAGAGAAGAGGTTGTCAAAATTTCTTGGTTAAGCTTAGCTAGTACCAAAGTGGATATCGAACTGCCTATCGAGCTGCTCAAATGAATGCATGGAGCCAAGTTGGAGTCTTCAGTATCATGCCCCTGTCGACTTTTCAAGGGTGGCCAGGAAGGCGAGGCAAAGAAGGGTGTCTAAGGTACTTTGTAGCATCTTGAGGGTTCTATAAATCCTGTAGGTAATCAAGGGGGTCTGTGGAACCATCATACAGCTTTAGCTAAGATATCTTGAATCGACTTGGGATCTGTTCATCCAGAATGGACTTGGAGAATGGTGGTTAGGAACTGAAGCTGAGGCCATCATGGCTCTAGTGAGCTTCATTCTAAACTTCACTAAGGCAATGCTCAATGTATTGGATTCTCTTCTTGAGCCTTTTTTCTCATCGAGATCTTTTAGGCCTAGGGGAATAGATCGAGATCGAATTGTCAGTGGAGGAAGAGCTCCACAAATGTGCCTCCATCCTCAAGCTCCGATGGAAGGAGGAGCGAGTTATAAAGGTAGGAGAATGATGGGAGTGCCATTAGGAGGTGTGTGGATCTCGGGCTCTGGGAGCGAAATCGTCGATCATGGTGAGAGGGAGCGACCTACGGATTTGGCTCCATCTAATACCATTGCTGCTCCATTACATGTTGGAACCACTGCATAGAATTGATCAGCTCCTGGATCTGGTGAACCAGGGCATCGAGCGGCAATAAATCTATTGCAGCTAGAGGTTGCACTACAACGGACTGTGGGCAGTATTGCTCTAGTTATGATGGATGGATTGCCAGTGGGAGGTGGTGGAGTTCTATACTCTTATCCGCACAATGCTCTCTTTTTTCTCCAAAAGGGTTGGTCCTTTATCTAGTGCCAATTTGTTGCCGTAGGGCTTTGCAAAATAGCTAATGTGGCTAGAGGTGAGCACCATCGGGAGTCCGAGATGCCAAGGGGGACTTATAAGGAAAGTCCACACTCGCCAGAGGCTCTTCGACGGAAGACCCTCAATGCTTACGTCAGTTGGCGCTTTAGGAACAGTAAAGAGAAAAGAAAGAGAGAGAGAGAGAGAGAGAGGTTGTGGGAGAGCAGAGTGCTCTTCTTCTGGTCCTCGTCTCAGTTCAGCTCGCTTATCTTGAGATCCCCTTAGTACCTCTTTTATTTAGAGGTTGAGCTCATAGGCTATTAGCTGAAATCTATAAGTTTGTCGGGCCTAATTTTTTAGGCCGTTGGACTACATTTTGGTCATTTTTTTGGAAAGAAGTCTGCCTGCCGACTATAAAATCAAGGTTGTTAGTCGTGGCCGTTGTCATGGGCTTCACTCGGATGGCTAGTCAAGCTGGTGGTTTGAAATGAGTGCGGGATCGAGATCTTGAGCCTGCATCTGGTGTGGTTTTGCCAAGTTGCTTTGGGTGTTCGCTTGAGAAATGGTTGATCCGATCGGCAGATCACCTTAACAGTATATATATATATATATATACATACATACATACATACATACATACATACACATATACTTACACGCACACACTACGTACATATATATGTATGTATAGACTTTTTAAGAGAAAAAGAGGGAGACCTATCTTCCTTGTGATTACTTCGGCCTGCATATTTGATGACTATCACATACGTACATTAATACATATGTTGTGTATATATATTTATGTATGCACACACAAATATAAACGCCCACCACATACATGTATGTGCTCCCATAGATGTATGTATCTTTTCCCTTCTTTTTATTATTAGGATCAAATTTCTGATTTCAAGTGATGGTTCATTAATTATTTAAATAAAATCTAATTTGATATTGGCCGTTAGTCAATTAGATTGTTTCCTATGTGGTTATATCTACCTTCTTTCCCTTTTGAAAACTTGATGGTTACAGATTTGCCTACAGCTAGAGGAAATTAGTTGCATTCTACCACTTCCTTTCACTCTTCAAAACCATTATGGACCTATTTGGCCCCTTAGCTAGGCATTGCGAATTTTGTTCCAGTCTTCAAGATTTATAAACTTTAAATGAATCCTTATATAGGCTATGTAGATGAATTCTTAGCTTTCAGGATGTATGTATGTGTCCGTTCTCTTTATTTTTGTCTGACATATGATGCAATGAGGTTCCCCTTCCTACGTGCGCTGTATGATCTGCTAGTCTTTTATCTTTTAAGAAGTTTTTGAAATTGCATTTGCTTGTTTATCAATCACTCTATGCGTTGTCCCCCTAGTTGACTTGCATCGCACATGCTAGTTTGTTTTCTCATGTACAAACTTCACCTTCGTTTTAGTTTCTTCGTTTGTTTTTCTTTGAGAAAAAGGAAGTGAATAGCTACCCATAATATAAATAGTTAGACCCAAATACCTACTAGGGATACACCATCCAAGACTCAAACACAAAATCTTAATTTGAGCGATAATAGAGGGGTGTCAATACTGAGACAAGCCCAATTTCGCATATCCTTTTGCAATTATTATAATATACATGTACTGCTCATATACAAGTTTAGATTCATGCCATCTGTACATTGCTACCCATAATTATCATCTGTCAAATGCTAGTTGTCTAAGTTAATATCACTCAACAGAGGGCCTATCTGCTGCTAAACCAAATTAGCAATCTTGTGGTAGACAACTATCAACGTTCATCTTTTTCAATATATCAGTGTAGTTTCCATGTGTCCTAAATTTGTCAACTCATTTTTGCAGACAGACATTATTTAGAATGTGTTTTCAACCCTTACATTGCTACCATGAAGTAGAAATAAAAGCTGATCGCTTTCCTCATAGCTGTTAGGGTCTCCCAACAGCCATCCACTTTTTGCTTTAATTTGGAAATGAAGGATAAAAAAATATGACCAATGACCAGTTCCATGCATTCAAATACTTTTCTCGAGGCCCATTCGCAAACAATCATAGTAGACCTCATAAAGATTGAAAAAACGCATAAGCATAAACATGTCATAACATCTTCTCTCTCTCTCTCTCTCTCTCTCTCTCTCTCTCTCTCTCTCTCTATCTATATATATATATATATATATATATATATATATATATATATATATATATATATATATATATATATATATATATATATATATATATATATATATATATATATATTCATTAGTATAATGAATCTGATGTCTAGATTAATCCATTCTTTTTATGATTATCAACCCAAAAAATAACCACCCAAATACGGAAATCTTAGAGGCGGCAATTTGTGTTCGCACGCCGTGATCTTGTCGACATGATTTTGACATGAATACGATTATAGAGAGCATGAGCATGATATAATTAATAAATATATCAAGATTCTCTAACACATATACGAATCTATTTATTAAACATATTATCTGTTTAACATGATTATTAAACATATCGTGTCGAGTTAACACGTTTACACGATACGTTTAATATAAATAATTTATTTTACATAAAATATAATTTTTTAATGAATAAACTCGTTCTAATCTATTTAAACAACATATTCGACACATAAATAAACAACAATCATGCAAATTACAACTCACACAAATATCATATAAATACACAATAATAATGAAGATTAAAAAATATCAATAACACAATATGCCAACAAAGCACCAACCATAATAAACATCAATAATCCAAACAAAGATGCCAGCAATAAAGGACCAAACAAGTCCACAATCATAACTATAAGTTTGTCTAAAATTTTTTCAGCAAAATAATATAACTATTTCATAAAAATTATAAAATTACATATTTTTCTCATATATAGATTAAAAGTTTTATAAACAGATTTACAGGTTAACATGCGACATGATACGAAATTTTTCATGTCATAAACGGATCGACACGAACCTATATAAGCCCAACACTAATACAAAAATTTCATATGGTGTTGTAAAAATTGTCATCCCTATACTGAATTCTGCTCATGTGCAAGGAGAAGACAACAAATAGTTTGTTTGCTTACACCATATGAGCAAATAATGGCTTATAACTGAATAAATTATTTTTTTCCTTTTTTTTTTCTTGAGAAAATGGTGGACTGCAAGAGATCTTTCCCATGTATATATGATGTATACCACTCATAATTTGATTAAAAAGAGATTGTGAAGTAATAAGTCAGCCTTTGGAAAAATTTAGCGCCAATTTCTGAAAGTTCTGGATCGGTGGGTTAATACTTACACTGCCAAGTCCCTTCCTTAAATTTTGGTAATGGTGGTTCCATGATTTTTGGATTTAAATGTAGAGATCGGCCAGCACATGGGAAAATTTCCGAAGGAAACCGAGTCCGAGTTCCTTAGGAAGAAACACCTCTTTGTCGCAAGGAGAACATCCAAGGACGTAGATCTTTCTCGATTGCTTCAGTGCTTCAGCATTAAAAATAATATATCTCTATCTCTATCTATATCTATATATATATAGAGAGAGAGAGAGAGAGCAAGCTAATGATAGAAGAAACCCTTACGTGATATAAATTTATTTATAAACATGAGAATACCCAGGAAGAAGGAGACCAAAACAAGTACCCTAACAAAAAGCAACCATAAGAGAAAGTCAGACTGGAGTTATTGTCACTAAAAGTGAAGGACTCGATCAAGATTAAAAGCACCAGCAGTAGCAGTAGAGATGCATATTATCTTCAGTTAAAGGAGAAGTAGTAGGGGTGAAGCCATGGGTTGGTATTGTCTACGTAGGGCTGCACCATCTCGTGCATCATGTTGCCGTTAGGATCCATCACGTCCCCGAACCAGTTCGGCGTCTGGAGCGCCTCCATCGCCGCCTCCATCGCCGTCTTCTCTTTCATCACCGGCATCGGTCCCTGCACCAGCGGCGCCACCGGTGGCACCGCTTGCCTCGACGCCTCGGTGCTCTGCGAGGCCATCTGCACCCCCATCATCTCCATCGCCGGCATCGGCGCCACCGGGGGAACCACCTGGCTCGACGCCTCCGCCATCTGCACCCCCACCATCTCCATCACCTGGCTCGACGGCTCGGCCATCTGCGCCGTCAACATCTCCATCACCTGCGTGGGTTCCTCCATCTGCGTTGCCGCCGGCAATACGTGGCTCGACGGCTCGGCCATCTGCGCCGTGAGCATCTCGATCCGCTGCTGCACCATCTTCATCCTCATCTCCAGCATCCATGCGAGGCTCGCCACCTCCTCCATGCCGACGTTGTGGAGGCTCCGGCCGGCGAGGCCTTCGTACATGAGCAGCGTCGTCTGGATCTCGCGATTCTCGCGCTGATTCTTCCGCAGCTGGTCCTGCAGCTTCACCACGCGCTGCTGGAGGAATCCTTCCTGGTTCATCATCTTCTTGGACTGCTCCATCTCCGGCATGCTCCGGAAGCGGGCCACGAGTCGCGCCGCCTCGTGGACGGAGGGCCACACGACCGGAAGCGACTCCTGGGGCTCGTAGACCACGAGGCAAGCTTTTACGTCGCAGAGCGTGGAGAGCTCGCTCACCTTCTTCACCAACCCCTTGCTCCTCTTCTTCAAGGTCGCCCTCCGGGTGGAGTTATTCGCGATCCATGCCAGATTCACCTTCTTCCTAGCCATGGCCGCTGGTGGTAGCTACTCCGTGGTGGGTGGGGTCCGGTCGGTATTTATAGAATAAAAAGAGGGAAAAGAGGGACGGAGGATATCAAGAAATGCGCTGCAATTTAGATTCGATTGGAACGGTGACTCACGAATTGAATTAAGGTAGAAAATCATTGGAAGAATCTGGTGGTATTATTAGGAAAGTTTTTAACCGTGCAATCGGGGGACTTGATTGATTGGAGGGGTATCTGACAGCCAATAATCGTGTCATAATCATTTAAATAATAATATAATTAAGTAGGTTTAGGACTTGATTAGATGTGCATATTGCCTCAATCGGGACATGTTTCCATCTTCTGCCCGAGAATCTCATAATGAACAAAATCCTTTATAGGAAACTTCGGTAATTCTCCAAGCTTTCCACAAGCAAAGCGAAACTATTTAACAAAAACAAAAAAAAAAAAGACTCCGTTGGCAGCGGACCGGTTGGGCACCAAATAAACGGCGGACGAATTATGTGGGCAAATTATGCGAATTTTATGGTAGAGATGGCTTTAACAAGAATTTAGCCCTGGGAGATCTTATTAAGCATTGCAAAAGAAGGAGCCTGCTGGTAGAGTTAGGCAGGGCGGCGATACTAGTTATCAGATCAAAGAGATGTCTGGACCCAGGCTGGTCCTCTTAAAAACTTATAACTTGTTAATAAGAATTTGTTGCGCACAATATGCCGACGACTGACATTTGAAAATTGTGGGTGCCGTAAAGCTTCTCATAGAAATACCAAAATGCATCACCCACTTCAATCAATCCGGTCTGAATCTTTAGGTAGGCTCCACAGGATCAACAACCATAGTTGCACGGAGTACGGTGAATCAGAAGCCATTTTAGTTTGTGGAAGTTTTTTTGATTCTCGGATTAATAATCTGGGACTCGATCGGTAGTAAAAACCGAAAACCTATGTGTAATATTAAAGAATTGAAGGACCTTGATGGAGAATCTTAGGTGATATGTGGCTTGATCTATGTCATGACTTTGTTTTCAGAATTAGAACTAGTAATTTGTATATTTCTTCCTTTTGTTTGTAATAGCTTAGGCGTATAAATAATTGTGGATTACTTAGCAAAAAAATTGGCTCGCACCCTCTAACCATTCTTTTCCTAGGAAGGTAATTTGATATGATACGACGCATCCGCCCAAACTCCACCCCAGAGCTTCTAAAGTATTGAGAAGTGAAGCAAAAGATAGAAAAGAGAATTTATCTTTTATCATAATAATGGCATTCATCCTATCACCATATATATCAAAAGTCTTTATATCTTAAATATAGAACTCAAATTGAAAAGGGATTAGACTCATGTTATGTCTAAAATTGAGGTGATACCTATTGTGACATGTACTGTAGATGAAAATATGCGATTCCAATTTGAGAAGTAGATGAAATTAAGCAATTAAAGCCAAATATGGAGGCACCCTTGTAAAATAAGTTATTTTTTCAATTTAAAGTAGTGCACCCTACTCATACAATCCTATACTTTCTGCTACTAAAACTTGAGATCTATTGAATACTTACAAGTAGGATAAAATTACCTCGAACATCTCTAAAAATCTATAACAATTTTATCAAAAAACAAAAGCATGAAGATAACCTAGAACAACATCAAGCTCCATCTAGATATTTTGGAAAGCTAAACCTTTTGACATGACCAAAATTACTCCTCTTGATCTGGATGAGAATCACTAGTTGATGGTTGACATGAAATTATGAATTTTTCCTATTCTATTAAGTAGCAGGATTAAAGTCAGTTTAGATATGAATCTAGTTACCTTCTATGATGGCATGGGAACTCCTACATTTACCTAAGCTTGCATTTCCATAACCTTAACTTTGAAATAGTTCCAATTCCAATAATATCTTTGATATTATACTACTATTTGAGTTTACATATTGAAAACAAGATTATACCTTTTGAACCTTCTTTGAACCCCAGTTACAAATACACCTTCAATACTAATGAATCTGAATTGCCAGAAAACTCCTGCCAAACTTAGGTTCGAATGTACCATCTACCAAAGAGGCTAGTTTCTATGCCATGCTCTTTTAATTAGCACAAGTCACAGCTAATGTGTCTCCAGAAACCATAGAGATGTTGCTAGTAGCTGGTGCTAAATAAGAATCATAATTTTAAGCTCACTGACTTTTACCATCAGCCTTCAAATGCTTAGATATTCCTCCTTTAGAGATGCAGGATAATGGTGGAAGCCCCAAAATGCCGGAGTTTTCCTCCATTCTGGGTAAGAATGAGAGTCAATGCATAATGAAACCAGTATAACCTAGGCACGTCAAACGAATATTGCTGGATGGATATATAGTAGCAAAAATGAGCTAATGGCAAGATGAAGCTAATCCTCCTCTGTTTCAACTTTGGTAATTATAATAGATTACAAAATAGCTACTTAAAGTTTCTATGTGCAAGTGGTCCTCATTTAGGATACACTCTTGGTCAATATACCAATGACAGAGACTAAAATCCTAGAGAAACCGAGAGGCCTCAATATCAATACTCAACACCTTTCTAACAAACCTACGCTCGATATATTATTTTGACTTTTGCATGAAATTGATAGAGATAACTTTTGAATACATGAGTTTTTTACCTGTGTAAACCCCCCCCACCCCATGATTTCAAAAAAAATTATTGTCATCACTTCCGCTACACACTATGGCACTACAATCATGTCATATCTGAATCACTTTTGTTTCAACTTTTGCATGCATTACTGTGTTTTCTGAATCTATACGATCCCTTTCTAAAACTTGTCTCGAAACAATGCCCCCATTCCATAGCTAAAAAATCCTAAAACCGTTAAGTAGGTTTTTGATCGCATGGTCTTGAAGGTCTGTCCATTGTAGACCCAACTCATGATGCTAAATGTGAAATTTTGGCCCAACATTTTGATGTTTCTTCGGACCAAAGTAAGCCCAGGTGTGAAGAACTATGGTAATATCTAGAAATTTTGAACCAGCCCAAGTAAAAAAAAAAAAAAAGAAGAAAAAGAAATGAAATAGCCAGTGCATTGCAAGTGCTAGAAACATGTGGGAAAGATGGAATTACCACAAAAAGCTGGAAAAATATGTGAACTCCCAAAAGAGTTCTTCTTTGATTGGAAGTCCTAAATCCACCAAGAAATCAAGATGAAATTGAATTCTATTTCTTTCCCATGGAGGTCTACTTAAAGGCCTCAATCCTATAGTTTTTGTTAGATATATGTCCTAGAAAGTCAATTGTTAGTTGACACATTTGTATTTTTCAGACTTGTATTTATACTTGTAAAATTTTATTATTAATAAAGAGCTTTTTCATTTTCAATCATATTTATGTATCCATGATTTATTCTAAAAATTAATAAAGATGATTTTGTATATTCTCAAGGTGTTGAGAATTTGAGACATACATTATTAGTGATTAGTTTCTAAATGTTTCTAATCAAAGGATTGTCATGGAAGATAGTGACAATCTATTTAAGATCGATACACGGATCACCTCCCTTCTGAGCAGATGAGTCTTGAGTCTGTGGTGTAGAGATACTAGGATGAGAGTGCAGGTAGTTGTTAGAGAATAACTTGCATTGAGCATGATCAATAAAAAAAATTATTTGGATATCTACTCATTCGTCAGTAGTCTTCTCGATGCTGCAGTGGTGTGAGTGGCCCTTTGACCTGTAGTGCATTAGCTATTTGCAGCGAGGCTATTGAGTTTGATCATATATTTTCTTGATCCTTAACCATTCGAATCCTTACTATGTATATTGACTACAGTAGGTTCAGATTCACTGTTACAAGTAGGATGCACCTACATAAAGTCTATCGATCTAGATAGAAAATGAGAAGTCCATTGCGATTTGTAAGACTGAGTTCAGAAAGTCTTTGGCCAAAGTAAGTGTGAATGGTGAAAAAGAGTTTTCACGAAATTCACAGATGAACTCGAGTCGAACTAATCTTGCATATGACTGACGATGAAATTTGATGAGTTCTCCATGATCTCTGTCTAGTTAAGACTCACGATAGAATGACTGAATCATACGGTAACTACATCTAAAAATTCATATTTTTATTCTACTGGATTGTTACTATATACTGCTAGGTATCACTGGTAAATTGTAAGACTCGTCGAGTATCGTCTTGATGATCAATGATCTTCGAAGTACAGAATTGAAATTGTTTCGATCCATCGAAAAGAGTTTCAATGATATTATGATAGAGATTATAGTATATCTCACTATCAGACAGAATAGAACGTATGAGATCATATACAAAAGAGGTTCTTATCTGATCAGATGGCTGATTAACGATTATGAATCGTTAATAGATAAAATTATGAATGTGATTGATGATTAACTTTTGCGAAGTTACAATAAAATAATTCACTAAGAGTTGGTGAATTCTAAGAGGATTAATTAGCAATTGAATTGCTAATTGGCTCAATTTGATTGAGCAAAGAGGATCAAATCAAGTCTAATTGAATTGGATTCAGTTCGACTTGAATCAGATTCAATCAAAATGCAAGAAAGATTTGAAGAAAATATGTGGTAGTGCAGTACGTGCGATTTTAAAAATTTTGTGTAGAAGAAACGAAAGATTAAATAATTTAATCCTAATCATATACATAAGATCTAATCTTAGACTACGACATCATGATCTATGGTATAAAAAATATGCACTTTAGATTTAAAAATAAAAATATGCATCGACACTACAATAGAAATAGGTTTTGGTGGCAGTTTTTATTGTCTTTAGCGGTGATTATATTCGTCGCTATTGTATTTACCGATAAAAGGCATTTTGCCGCCTAAGTCAGCATCGAAAAAGGTTTTATCGGTAATTAATGGCAGTTTCGGTAAAGGCCTTTTAATTGTTGCAAAAGGTTAGAGCTTTTGGTGGTAATTGTTTGCGGTATTTATTTTGCCGTAATAGGACACTGGACAAATGAAGCTTAGAACACCTATTACGGTAATTATAATCGTTAGAAATTTTTTTTCCAATTTTAAGCTGGCAATTGTTAATGACATAATAGGATGAGTCAATCAACGATTAGAACATATATTATGACAATTATAATCGTCAAAAAAAATTTTTCAAACTTTAAACTGACAAATATTTATGCTGTTAAAATCTGTGACTATTGCCTCTAAATCTAAGCTTTTGCAGCCGCAATAATTGCCGTTAAAATTTAAAAAATTGTATGCTATATAATTTTTTTTTTGATAGAAAGAGTAATAAAGCTAGATTAAAACAAAAATAAGATAAGATCCATCAATATATAACTCCAATTATTTATGCATATAGTTTTAATTTCTTGTCTCTCAAATATTTGAGATAACTATAATAGGGATCAAGTCTGCATCAATCACTAAACGTAGGCACATACTACTTAACAAAAACTCAGAAGTCAAAACAAAAATATATACATGAATCATAATTATCCAAAAGATAGCTTGTGGTATCATTTCTACTATATATAATCTACTTTGACTTGATTACATTGCCATGGTAGTAGATAATAGCTGCAAGATCGCTGCTCTAAAAACAGTTGAAATCTTTTACTGATATTCATTGGCATCATATAATCCCTCTTTGATATCTACTATTGTTGGTCTATTGTTGTTGGTTAGCTTCTCAGATCAATAATAAGTATCCAAAAAGATTTCATATATTACTAAACTATAAAATTTACAACAGTATAATTGATACTATTGATCAAAAAGTTACAGTATAAGTTTTTTTAATTTGCATACAGATCTCTATTTTTGAATAATATAATACATTGAAATATACTTGTCAAAATAGTACCCTTCTATTAAAAGCATTAGTTCAAGGAACTCATAATGCAAAAAATATGAGACCAAGAGAAAAACTGAAAGCTGGGAGATTTGAAACCCTGCTGAAAATCCAATTCTAATTCACCACAAAATACTACTTTCTATTCTTATGGAAGAAAAAAGGGGAAAGAATTCAGTTTTCTCCATTTGTTATATTAAAATAGACATCTAATTGTTATTAGACCCAGAATTTATATTTATGATAAAAAATCTTACCAAATTGCATTATATTATGGCAAAACTTTGCGACTGAAGGTTCAAATTTAAATGCAGTTCAAGTGTTACCTTTCTAACCTATCTCCTATGCTGGAAACTGTACATATTGCAATTTGTTCATAAAAAATGATAATGCTAAAGACTATAAGATATTACAAATTTACCATGAGTCATGTTAAAGAAATTTGTACCAAAGTATATTGGCTACTGTTTAACATAAACTTGACATTACACTAGCAGTAATAGTTATTGTTGCAACAAACTAGCAAAGAGAACCTACCAGATCTCTCATCATAGCTAGGAGGTTTTGCTCTTAGTTAACGTCAGATTTGGTTGTAAATTACAGCAGACAAAAGTGTCAAACAGATTATTTTTTTTTTTACTTTCATAGTATTGTTGGAGTTTTATAGTTTCATACACGCATGATTTTACAAATCAAGTACGTAGTAAAATTTTAAAATTTTTTTCAGATTAAATCTAATTTAATCTAAGCATGCATAAGATCATATCTTCAAACCATAACCAGAATCATCATATGTGAGATAAGATTCAGATACAAAAATTAAACAGAAAAAATAAATTAAATCATACCTGGACATGGATCCATCTTCAATGCGAACAGATGATCATAAATGTCCTTCGAAGGTCCCACACAAGCGTCTGACCTCTTTGGGTATCCACACGAGACTCTGATTTGATCAGAAGTCTTTTGATCTCACCGGAGTGCTAGCTTTCTTGTAGAAATCGCATCTTGAAGGTTGAAAATCTTCATTTCTCTTAAGACACTCTTAGAGAATAAGAAGATATAGGAAGATCTTGATCTCTATGCTAGAGATCATGAGAAGAACTTTTCTTCTCTTTTCTTCCTAAAATTCATGCACCAAATCTTTACAATAGAGTTGTAAGAATTTTATTCAAATTTTAAGCAAAAAGAGGAGGAGACATCCATGTCTAAACATGGATAAGAGGGAGGAGATAGAGATGTCTAAACAACCAACCTTTGGTTGTGTAAGAAAGGATATGGAGCAAAACAAACCTCACGCCAATGCCATCTTCACGCGCCCTCCTCTCCTTTATTTTTTTCCATGCCACCCTTGGTTTTTGGGTGTCAAACCTGATCACTAATCCACCCCTTTAGCCATCCCAAGGTGGTGGTTATTTATAGGCAAAGGATGGGTTAGAGTTTGAGTAGGAGATAGAGTCCAAAGATTCATGGACTCTTACAATATTTGGATGTCGCCCAAACAAATCTCACGCCTAGATTTTTCATGCAAAAAGGGATCAAATCCCTTCTTTCTTACACACCAAAAAGGAGACGAACAAGGGCGTCCAATCTGGTTTGGCATGGCTTTTATTTGGGTGCACAAAAACTATGTGGCGTGGAGTCCTCTTTGCATATGGATGGGGAAGAATTTCAAGAACATGGGACTTCTTTTATATTGCTGTTTTAAACCCAATTAAAACACCAATTAATCCTAATCAAACTAGAACCAGATTAGACTCAAATAAAAAGAAATTCAAATCTAATTTGGAATCCAAATCTGATTTGGAGCCCAATTAATTTAGATTAGATGTCTTCTAATTGGAGGAGGAGTCCTAGTCCAATTGGACTCTTTCTTAATGCTGAATTTTAATCTTAATGTCATTAGGATTTGGTGCAGCATGAAAATGAAGATTTTTAGTCCAATTAGGAATACATACATCCTAGTCTAATTAAAAATTGGATCAAATCTAAATCCTAATTCAACTGAGGCTAATCATCCAATATTTTTTGGGGTTATCCTATAACCCTATAGGGTTGATAAAATCAAATAAAAAATGAGTCAAATTAAATCTAATCAAATTGGACTTGATACAAGCCTCATTACTCCATTAAATTGAGCTAATTAGCAATCTTATTGCTAATTAATCCTCCAATAACTTACTAACTCTTTAGTAAGTTACATAATGCAACATTTACATTAGATCAATTATCAATCAATTTGATAATCAAATCCTGTTACGATATATAATTGTAATTCAACCATCTGATCAGTCAAAATTTTTTTTTGTGTGTGACCCCATAGATTCTATTCTGTATGGTAGTGAGATATATTGTGATCTCTATCACAATAGCATTGAAACTCTTTTTAATGGATTGGAACAATTTCAACTCAACCCACCAAAGATCATTGATCATCAAGATGATCCTTGTGAGTCTCACAATCCACCAATGTACCAAGCAATATGTAGTGATAATCTAATAGAATAAAAGATGAACCTCTAGGTGTAGTTAGCGCATGATACAATTCCTCTATCGTGAGTCCCGATCAGATGGTAAGTCATGGATAAATCATCAAACCTCAATATCAGTCATATGATAGATTCAATTAGCTCAAGTCCATATGTGACTCTATGAAAACTCTTTTCTATCAATCACAATACTGTGGCCATAAACTTAAGGACTCAGCCTCTTAAATCTCATAAGACTACTCCATTCTGTTAGGGTCGATAGATTTCATCTTGATGCATACCCCACTCCTACAAAAAACTAATTGTCGCCAACATCTACTACAAGGGCTCCTTGAGACCCATGTTAATAAGTTAGTCAAACTCCAACAGTCTCACTATGATCAGTAGTGTCATCTCAGGTCAAAGGATCAGTCATACAACTGCAGCATCGAGAAAGTTACTAACGAGTGAGCAGACATTTATGTGACTTTTCATGTTGGTCACGCTTAGTGCTAGGTGTTTTCTAACAACTACCTGTACTCTCACTCCAGTGTCTCTATACTACAGACTCGAGATCCATCTGTCCGAAAGAAGCGATCCGTGCACTGGTCTATTTGGATCAATCACCATCCCCATGATAATCCTATGATCATGAGCAATTTAGAAATTAACCATCAATGACACATGCCTCAAATTCTCAACTCTTTGAGAATATGTGTCATCATCTTGTTAATCTCTTGGATGATTCATGGACATATAAATATGAATGATAATATAATTGTCTAATAAGTACAAAATTATGTCCTAGAGATATAAAATGTGTCAGCTAAGATTGATTTTTAGAGCATACATCTAATAATCTCTCACTTGCGCTAAAGCCAATCTGCCATGTACCAAGCTCTATCTTCATAAGACAAGCTTTTAGTCTTAGGCTGGCTAAGTGATTTATCAGTGGGTCATCCATAACACATGTAGAGTTTGCTCTCTACACCTCTATGTATTTCTATTTGAGGTAGTCGCATGTTCTGCTGTTCTATGTGCTTGGATATCCGGTGAGACCTAGGCTCCTTAGCAAGGGCTATGGTGCCATTGTCTTTGCAGTATAGTGTCACGGCATCTGATGACATGACATCCAATTCTACAACTAACTTTAGAATCAGAATGCATCTTATACATCTACAGTGTACTCAGCTGTTATTGATCGATTATTTGAAATCCTTTCAAGATATTGACATAAAAATATACCCCATGATGTAGATATTCTACCATCAATATCAGACATAAAATTTGAATTGGTATATCCTCCCACTCCTAGCTTTGATCTTTCCCAAAATTAAGAACATGTTCTCAGTTCTTCTGAAGAGCTTAAGGATGTTTTTACAGCAATCTAGTGCTTTTAGCCTGGATACAACTGATATCTACTCATGACAATCATAATATTATCAGTTCAAGTACATATCCTGGCACATATTTATGTCCGAGAGGATAGCAGACCCCTCTTTGAGATTTTTATGCTGAATCCTTTCAGCATCCAGTCTCTGTACTTTATCTGTGAAAACACAAGCATCCAATTGCATCTATCTCTATAGATCTTTAGGATACTCGCTTTATGTTTTTCATAGAGAAATCTATATTCAACCATATTTTAATCGATGTCAGTTTTGGACACTCCCACTGACCCTTTTGAAATCCACATAATTCTTTATATCTGATCAAACAATTTAATCATATCATCATAATGACAATTCCAACTCCTAGATTTTTATAGACTTTGTGATCTCCTATCACAAGAAGTAAAATCCATAGGCTATTCCATATAGAAATCTTCAAAAGATCTCTACTCAGGAAAGCTATTTCACATCCTTTCTTGGAGTCGATATCTCACATCACCTCATTGTAGGTTCTGGAATCATCTCTATGCTCCCATCTTCCATGAGAAATAACTTTCTTTATATCCTCTATCAAGCATATCCGAGTACCTTTCGAGAGGATTGGAGATTCTATGATATGTACGAGGTGGAGGAGGAATATACGTCTACTGGCTTATAATGAATAGGTTCTTAAAGTCTCAAAGCTCGCTGCTCTTCAGAGACACTCTCTTTGAGCTTAACTTTTCTCTCACTGCTTTATCTTGGTTAAATAATTTTTCAAAAAGATAGCATGTCAGGTCACAATCACATTGTGATCTTTTTAGAAAGTAGTATCCCAAACTCTTTTAGGATGAGCTTTATAGATCTATTCTCTAACATATCCACCTGCTGTCCTAGACACAGGTTGGATATCTTTGAATCTCAAAATAATCAAGATTCAGTTCTCACCATATGTCATATCTCGTATAGTGTGGTAAGAGAACAGGTTTAGAGAGAATCTAATTTCATAAAAATAAAGTATATCCTTAAAGAAACATAAATCAGTGAAGTCCATTATGGATCAGATCATATCTCATATAGTCTCTTAACTCTTCTTATCTCATTGAGCTGAGATGTACTAAGAGCAGTCCAATATGAAATTATGCCATTTTATGAGATAACCGATAAATTTCTTTCATTGGTATTGCATCTTCAATCCGATCAAAGTACCTTTAGAATTTTTTGATTTGTCTCTCTACTTATATCTGAATTCTTTGAACCTTTCAAAAATTTCAGATTTGTATCTCATATACAAAGTAGAGACAACTCCTTAGTTAGCACATCACATGGGCTACACACATCAAATATGTACAAGGATAAGTATCTCAATGGTCTTTTTCCTCTTGTCCTATAAGAGTAGCTTGGTCGTATTTCATCAAAGAGATGATGCGCAAACTAGATTTGACTCAATAGTTAATGAGCCCAAGCCCATATTTCTCCAGTTTGTTAATTATTTCTTCTCCAATACGACTTAGCCATAGGTTCAACATATACTTTAAATTTTATCTCAATTCTGGATCTCTCAAATCCAATGACAATTACTGCTTGCTCAATTAAGTTCACATATGCATCACCATGCAAATGATAGAGACTATCTCTAAGAACTAAATTCAAACGATGATTGCAAAAGATAGATACCCATGGCCACAGCAGCAACTGTTGTCCTATAGCCAATTCAAAGGTTACTTTCTTTGCCCTCTATCTTCTCATCGACTCTACACTAGAGTCTATAACTCAATTGGGAGAAGAAAAAATCGTAAGGATAGTATTGAGCAAACTTGACATACCTACTCTAGGTACATCTTTGTTTCTTTAGGCTCTCCAAGTATTTACCTCTGAACTCTTTCAAGATTTTTTTGTTATTAACACTTTGATCAATTCAGATGAGGTGCCACGACAGTCTTTCATATGGTAGTTTACCATAAGCTACTCATATAAACTAATCAGGAATTATAGGATCAAATCCATAAGCAATTCCTTGTGCATGATCATGTCAAGCATTTTAAGCTCCTTAATGTCCTTGATCATTATCAAATAACGATCATAGACTGACTGTTTATCATGCATCACATGTGCTGTATGACTCTGATCACCTCACAACACTTGTAGATGAATCAACATATCACAGGCAGTGAATATGTGCTCATGCATAGCACCTATCTTAATTGTCATTGTCCATCCACTCATCAAGTATAGCTCATTGACTATGGATTGGATGAGTTGTCCACATTAGAATAACCTGATAGAGAACATAGCTTAATTTTCTAAAATTAAGAATAATTTTTAAATTTATGAGCCAGTCTATGTACTCGATTTTGGTTAATTGGTTGATATCTAGGATTCAAGCTAGAGGGTTGGAAGCTGACACAATAAACAATAGAGAGCAAAAATTTTAATTGGATATTTGTACTTATTTTATGATTTGCTCTAGAAATTTTTAGATGCAAAAAGAGACTCCCACTATTTTATCAGATCTCCCACACTCTTCGGGTGGAGAAACGAAAATTCTGACACGATAATTAGATTTTTAGTGGGTGCTACGGTCCCATCGATGCCATGCACCTCACCTGACAGTTATTGATAATACGAATAAACACCGATGCATGGATAATTCTTTGCCCAGATACTTCTCTAAGCATATTGTAGCCACTTGGTCTCTAAGTCATGTGGGTTCACCTAACAGTTATTGTCCGCACTCCTTAGTTAAACCAGACCCACCATTTACAAGCAAGTGCAAAGCCATCATTAGGTCTCTCACCTAATAATTTTTGGGGCCAACCCCATCTTTACCCCGTAGTAACTTTTTGTTAATAGAGTGGTTGCATGTTCCTGATGCAACTGAACACTGTGACCAATCAAGAACAATCAACGTCGGTAGCATGCTAGCACATCTACAATGGTGGAAGACTTTAGACTTAATATTTGGTGGAGAGATTTGGATTTAGATCTCATCTAATCAGTCATTACATGACTGATGTAATTGACATGGACTTAATCAAACCACCAAGCAGCCATAATTGATACTCAATCTTCCAAATTGGCCAGATAAGTAGAGATTGGTGGGGGTCCCCCCATTGCTTTCTTTGGATATCAATAAATTAGTCAGGTAAGTGAACGAAACTAATTAAATAACCACCTTTCAATTATTTGCCTTAGACACCAATTGGACAATTGATCTAAATAGGTTAGCTTAGGTGAATCAGACTCGAACCGCAGAGCCAAATTAGGTCCTTAGGTTAATTGATTCTACATATGGGTATCAATCGATTCGATCAACAATAATTGTATGATCTAAAGCTGTATTGACCTCACCCTAATCAATACTTGACTCGGTTCGATCAACTACTAAATCAATTCAAGCCCAATATGATCAAATCAGAAATCTTTTGATGTAATCCAATTACATGACCTAATTTGATCTACCCATGACCAATTCCTCATGCACAAACACTAATTTCAGATCTTAAAATAAATTTTTTAGATCTAAATTTTTTGCATGAAGAGTAAATTTTAATCTTAAAATAATTTTAGATCATACATACAAATATGTATCACATACAAAAATAAGTTCAGGTCATAGAAATAAATTTTAGCTCAAAACATACTTTCATATATCATATATATGAATCATAATAAATCTTGAATTTTTTTTCAAATCTAGATAATAAAACATATATCATATTTATGCTAAAAAAAATTAGATCTAAAAATTCAATCTAATTAAAAATTTTAACATCGTTCTAGGACCATACAGCATAATAAGTTATACCAGGGCAACCTTATGTCAGAACAACATCAAAACCTTTCAGATTTGAAATTTTTCTTTATAGATTTTAAATTTAAATCTTAATCTCATGCATATGATGTGGCTCTGATATCACTATTGGAGTTTTATAGTTTCATGCACGTATGATTTTATAAATCGAGTATGCAGCAAAATTTTAAATTTTTTTTAGATTAAATTTAATTTAATCTAAGCATGTATAAGATCATATCTTCAAACCATAACAGAATCATCATATGTGAGATAAGATTCAGATATAAAAATCAAATAAAAAATAAATTAAATCATATCTGGATATGGATCAATCTTCAATGTGAACAGATGATCATGGATATCTTTTGAAGGTCCCTTGTAGCTGCACAAGCATCCGACCTCTATGAATATTCATACGAGACTTTGATCTGATCAGAAGCTTTTTGATCTCACCGGAGTGCTAGTTCCTTTGCAGAGATCACATCTTGATAGTTGAATTTTTTTTTTCTCCTAAGATACTCTTAGAGAACAAGAAGATGTAGGAGGATCTTGATCTCTATGCTAGAGATCATGAGAAAAATCTTTCTTCTCTTTTCTTTCTAAAATTCATGTACCAAATCTTTACAATAGAGATGTAAGAATTTTATCCAACTTTTGGACAAAAAGAGGAGGAGACATCCATATCTAAACATAGACAAGAGGGAGGAGATAGAGATGTCTAAACAACCAACCTTTGGTTGTATAAGAAAGAAAGGATATGGAGCAAAACAAACCTCACGCCATGCCATCTTCACATGCCTCCTCTCTCTTATTTTTCTCCACACCACCCTTGGTTTTTGGGCATCAAACCTGATCATTAATCCACCCCTTTAGCCATCCCAAGGTGGTGGTTATTTATAGGCAAAGGATGGGTTAGAGTTTAAGTAAGAGATAGAGTCCAAAGATTCATGGACTCTTGCAATATTTGGATGCCGCCCAAACAAATCTCACACCCAGATTTTTCATGCAAAAAGGGATAAAATCCCTTCTTTCTTACATGCTAAAAAGGAGAGAAACAAGGGCATCCAATCTAGTTTGGCATGGCTTTTATTTGGGCGCACAAAAACTATGTGGCATGGAGTCCTCTTTGCATATGGATGGGGAAGAATTTCAAGAACATGGGACTTCTTTTATATTGCTATTTTAAATCTAATTAAAACATCAATTAATCTTAATCAAACTAGGATTAGATTAAACTCAAATAAATAAAAATTCAAATCTGATTTGAAGCCCAATTAATTTAGATTAGATGTCTCCTAATTGGAAGAGGAGTTCTAGTCCAATTGGACTCTTTCTTGATGTCGAATTTTAATCATAATCTCATTAGGATTTGGTGCAGCATGAAAATGAAGATTCTTAGTCCAATTAAAAATACATACATTCTAGTCTAATTAAAAATTAGATCAAACTCAAATCCTAATTCAATTGGGACTAATCATCCAATCCTTTTTGGGGTTATCCTATAACCCTATAGGGTTGATCAAATCAAATCCAAAATGAGTTAAATTAAATTCAATCAAATTGAACTTGATATAAGTATCATTGCTTAATCAAATTGAGCTAATTAGCAATTCTATTGCTAATTAATCCTCCTATAACTCATTAACTCTTTAGTAAGTTACATAATGCAATATTTACATTAGATCAATTATCAATCAAATTGATAATTAAATTCTGTTATGATTCAAAATCGTAATTCAACCATCTGATCAGTCAAAAGCTTCTTTTGTGTATAACTCCATAAGTTCTATTCTATCTATAGTGAGATATAGTATGATTTCTATCACAATATCATTGAAATTCTTTTCAATAGATTGAAACAATTCTAACTCAGCCCATCAAGGATCATTGATCATCAAGATGATCCTTGTGAGTCTCACAATCTATCAGTGATACCTAGCAGTATGTAGTGACAATCCAGCAAAATAAAAGATGAATCTTTAGGTACAGTTAGCACATAATATAGTCCCTCTATTGTGAGTCCCGATCAGATGGCAGGTCATGGATAAATCGTCAAACCTCAACATCGGTCATATGATAGATTCAATTAGCTCAAGTCCATATATGACTCTATGAAAGTTCTTTTCCATCAATCATGTTGCTCCTTGGATTGATTTTGATGATTACAAAGTATTTGAAGGGGTACTAATGATTTTCGCTTGAAAAAGACTTATTGCTCTTCAGGAGCAAAATCGTAATTTTATCAAACCCTGATTTGAAAGCATCAAGTGATAGGACAAAAGATTTGTGATCCATTGGTAAAAATTTTATTATTTTTGGACTTGTATTTTGAAAGATATTCATGTTTGAAAAATATGAGTCGATCCATGAGTCGACTCATGGCGTATGAGATGATTGGCATGCAGAATTTTTGGATGGCACAGACTTGGCACACCCTATGAGTTGACCCATGAGTCGACCCTCAAGGCATGAGTCGACCCATGAGTCGGCCTCTGTGGGTCTTGGGCCAATTTTACAGAACCTTGCTTCCCTTTTGATTTTCTGGTGTTTTTCCACAGAGGTCGACCCATGAGTCGACCCCCAGGCATGAGTCGACCCATAAGTCGACCCCTGTGACGAGATTATTCCACAACGGCTAGTTTTTAACCCATTTTAAGTACTTTTAATGCTTATTTAATGTGGTCTAATGGCTCTATTTCAGTCCAGATTATTCTCCACCATTTTTTAAAGCTATAAAAGAGACAAAAAGGTGGGAATCATAAAGAAGAATAAAGAAGAGAGATTTTTGAAAAGAAAATTTCAAGCTAACTTTTCAGCCCTAAGCAAGAGCTCACTCAAAGCATTCAAAAAGCCTTTAATCCAAGCTTACCAACTCCTCAAGTGCACATTCAAGTCTCCAACCACCTTGAGGAAGTCAAAAAGAGTCTTCTTCCCTTTGAGTAAAGTGTATTTAAAGCATCATACGCTCATTAAAGGAGCTTTCTCTGTACTTTTTGTGCTATTCATTGTTATACTCTGTTTGAGTTATTATTTTTATTTTGGAAGGATTCCAAAACAAGGGAAGATTGATCCGAACCTTGAATCGGAGTGTATTGGGTTGGCTTGTACCCGCAAAATAAGTGAACTACCTTAGGATAGCTAGAGTTGGAGTTTTCGATGTTTGTATTCAGGTTGAATACAAGTTAGTAGATTGAAATTTCCAAGTAGGAGCTTGGAGAGTGGATGTAGGTGCAAGATTGGCACCGAACCACTATAAATCCTTTTATTTATGTTATGCCTAATTGCTCTGCTTTAACTCTTCATTACTCTCTTGCATTCTTGCATTTAGCTATGAGCCTTGAATCAACTTTACTCTCTCTATTTATTGAGCTATTGTCAAATATTTTTCATAAGATATAAGTTAAGCTTAAAATTTTTAGAAACCCAATTCATCCCTCCTCTTGGGTTGCATAGCTGGGCAACAAGTGGTATCAGAGCCCAGTGCTCTAGCCCTACTTTGATCTAACCAATCAAAGAACCAAAGATCTATGGCAACTCAAGTTGGCACTTCTCAGCCGAGGGGCAGTCCACTAACTGACCTTAACTTTTCAATGGGTCTAATTACACCTATTGGAAAGCTCAGATAAAAATATTCATTCAAGCACTAGACTATGATATGTGGAGTATCATAGTAAACAGCCCTCACACACCCACTAAGATTATTGATGGTATGGAATCAGCCAAACTCAAAAAAGAGTGGGATGAGGTTGATAAGAAAATGGCCTAATTAAATGCTAGAGCTATGAATGTTCTATATTGTGCTCTTGATGCTAACGAATTTAATCATATTTCTACTTGCTTGTCTGCTAAAGAAATATGGGATAGGTTAGAAGTAACCCATGAAGAAACCAATCAAGTAAAGGAGTCCAAAATCAGCATGCTTGTGCATAAATATGAATTGTTTAAAATGGAGCATGATGAGTCCATAACTGAAATGTTTACTTGCTTTACTGATATTATAAATGGTTTAAAGAGTCTTGGTAAGTTCTATACTAACAGTGAGCTTGTAAGAAAGATTCTCAGGTCCTTACCAAGAACTTGGGAAGCCAAAGTGACCACCATCAAAGAAGCCAAGGACTTGAACATTCTATCCTTGGAAGAGCTTCTTGGATCATTGATGACTCATGAGCTGAGCATGAAGCAACATCAAAAGGAAGAAGTCAAAAAGAAGAGAACAATCACCCTCAAATCCACAGCTCCATCAGATGAAGAAACTGATGACACCGAAAATGAAGAGCAGGATGAAGAGATGGCACTCATTACCCGAAGATTCAAGAAATTTTTGAGAAAAAAGAAATAAGGGATGAGGAAGAGGCCATTCACAAAAGAGGAACAGAGCAAAGAAAAGAATAAAGACCAACCCCTTATCTGCTATGAATGCAAGAAACCGAGATACTTCAAGTCTGAATGCCCACAACTGAAGAAGGGTCCCAAGAAGTACAAGAAGAAGGCCATGATGGCCACTTGGAGTGCGAGTGATGACTCAAGCTCCGAAGAGGAAGACTCGACTGAACAAGCCAACCTGTGCCTTATGGCACATGAAAATGAGGTAATTTTCGAAACTCCTAGTGACTTTACATTTGAAGAACTGCATGAAACTTTTTGTGATTTAGTTGATGAACTAAAGAAACTAGGGATAAAGAACAAAGATCTAAAATCAAAAAATCAATCTTTATTGAAATAAAATGAAAGCATTTCAATTGAAAAATTCTTCCTGCTTCAAGAAAATCAAAGTTTAAAGAATGAAATTGCCAAGTTAAAACCATTAGTTGAAAAATTCACCTTGAGTTCAAATAAACTTAATATGATTTTTGAAAATCAAAAGGCCGTGTATGATAAGGCTGGACTTGGCTATAACCCCTTGAAGAAACAAAAGTATCTGAAAAATATCTATGTAAACTCTTTAAGTATCAAGTCTTTTAATATTACTTACTTCAAATGTGGTAGAGTAGGACATAAGTTATACACTTGCTTCTCTAACAAATCTGCAAACTCAAATGTAAAGAAAATATGGGTTCCAAAAGGAACCATTATGACTAACCAAAAAGAATCCAAGAAAGCTTGGGTACCTAAAATAAAAACTTGACTTTTGCCTGCAGGTGTGTCTAGCATCCCAAGGAGGAAACAGAAAATGGTATCTTGATAGCGGATGCTCGAGACACATGACTGGTGATGAATCCCAATTCATCACTCTTGATGCTAAGAATGGAGGGATGGTCACCTTTGGAGACAATGACAAAGGAAAGATCATCGGTATAGGTAACATTGGTATCACTCTCTCCAAATACATTGAAAATATTTTGTTAGTAGATGGTTTAAAGCATAATTTACTAAGTATTAGTCAATTTTATGATAAAGGATATAAAGTTATTTTTGAATCCTCTGTTTGCATTGTAACTAGTCCTATTAATGAAGGTATTAAATTTATTGGACATAGATATGGTAATGTTTATATGGTAGATTTGAATGATCTATCCAAAATAAACATGCAATGTCTAGTATCCTTGAATGCCAAAATTAATGAGACTAGTTGGCTTTGGCATCGTAGGCTTGCACATATTAGCATGCATTCACTTTCAAAATTGATTAAGAAAGAATTGATTTTTGGTTTGCCAAAATTAAATTTTGAAAAGGATAGAATTTGTGATGCATGCCAACTGGATAAACAAACAAGAGTTTCATTTAAATCTAAAAATATTGTTTCAACCTCTAAACCTTTAGAGCTTTTGCACATTGACTTATTTGGACCTACTAGAACTACTAGTCTAGGAGGAAAATGATATGATTTTGTAATTATAGATAATTACTCTCGTTTTACTTGGGTTTTCTTTCTGGCACAAGGATGAACTTTTCAAGTTTTCACTAAATTTTATCGAAAAGTCACTAATGAGAAAGGGTTTTCAATTCAAAATATTCGAAGTGATCATGGAACTGAATTTGAAAATCAAAACTTTGAAAAATTTTGTGATGAAAAAGGAATAGGCCATAATTTCTCTGCACCTAGGACACCCCAATAAAATGGGGTAGTAGAAAGAAAAAATAGAATCCTAGAAGAAATAGCCCGTACCATGCTATGTGAAAGCAACCTTCCAAGATACTTTTGGGCGGAAGCTATTAACACAGCATATTACATTTTAAATCATGCTTTGATTAGACAAATTTTAAAGAAAACCCCCTATGAGCTTTGGAAAGGAAGAAAACCTAATATTGCATATTTTCATATTTTTGGTTGTCGATGTTTTGTATTAAATAATGGTAAAGAAAGACTTGAAAAATTTGATGCAAAATCAGATGAAGTAATTTTTCTTGGTTACTCCTCCACTAGTAAAGCTTTTAGAGTTTTTAACAAAAGAACCTTAGTAGTAGAGGAGTCAATACATGTTGTCTTTGATAAATCTAACGATCTTCCTTCAAGGAAGAATGAAGGTGTTGATGATGCAGATTCTCTTATAGAAGAAATGAAGGAGATCACTCTAAAGGATTCAACAATTCAAGATGATGAGGAACATAAAAACAAACAGGATGAGGAAGGTGAAGAACATCAAGAACAACCTCCAGGTATAAATGACCTACCCAAAGAATAGAGGTATGTTCACAATCACCCTAAGGAGCTAATTATTGGTGATCCTATGCATAGGGTAAGAACTCGTTC
This sequence comes from Elaeis guineensis, assembly GCF_000442705.2. Taxonomy (NCBI): domain Eukaryota; kingdom Viridiplantae; phylum Streptophyta; class Magnoliopsida; order Arecales; family Arecaceae; genus Elaeis; species Elaeis guineensis. The sequence continues at coordinate 11,908,984 of NC_026006.2, read as the reverse complement.
TTCACTTAAAGATGTATTTAATCATTGTGCTTTTGTCTCTCATCTTGAACCTAAAACTATTGAAGAAGCTGAAAATGATTATAATTGGATTAATGCAATGCAAGAGAAACTTAATCAATTTGAAAGAAATAACGTATGGACTTTAGTATCAAGACCTAAAAATTATTCAATAATTGGCACAAAATGGGTCTTTAGGAATAAATTAGATGAACATAGAAATGTAATAAGAAATAAAGCAAGATTGGTTGCTAAAGGCTATAATCAAGAAGAAGGAATTGATTTTGATGAGACCTTTGCACCTGTTGCTAGATTAGAGGCAATTAGACTTCTACTTGCATATGCTTGCTTTATGAAATTTAAATTATTTCAAATGGATGTCAAAAGTATATTTTTGAATGGATATATTGCTGAAGAAGTCTATGTAGAACAACCCCCAGGTTTTGAAAATCATGCTTTTCCTAATCATGTTTTTAAATTAAATAAAGCTCTATATGGTTTGAAACAAGCACCCAGAGCTTGGTATGATAGGCTAAGTAAATTTTTACTAAATAATAATTTTTCAAGAGGTAATGTAGACACAACCCTTTTCATTAAAAGAAATCAAGATGATATATTAGTTATACAAATATATGTTGATGACATCATTTTTGGGTCTACTAATGAATCTCTTTGTCAAGACTTTGCTAAGCTCATGCAGGGGGAGTTCGAGATAAGCATGATGGGAGAACTTACATTCTTCCTCGGACTCCAAATCAAACAAACCAAGGAAGGAATCTTCATCACCCAAAGTAAGTACACAAGAAAATTACTCAAAAGATTTGAAATGGAGAACTCCAAAGCAATTGGCACACCCATGAGCCCTTCATGTAAGCTTGACAAGGATGAAGAAGGTAAAAGTGTAGACTTAAAATATTATAGAGGTATAATTGGCTCTCTATTATATTTAACTACAAGTAGACCTGATATCATGTTTAGTGTTTGTCTATGTGCTAGATTTCAATCTAATCCTAAAGAATCTCACTTGAATGCTGTTAAAAGAATCCTTAGATATTTAAATGGTACTCATACTCTAGGATTATGGTACTCTAAGGACTCATTAATTGATTTAATAGGATATTCAGATGCTGATTTTGCTGGATGTAGATTAGACAAAAAAAGTACTAGTGGAACTTGCCAATTTCTTGGAGTTAACCTAATCTCCTGGTTTAGCAAGAAATAAAATTCGATAGCACTGTCTACGGCCGAGGCCGAATACATTGTAGCCGAAAGTTGTTGTGCTCAAATCTTGTGGATTAAGCAACAACTCGAAGATTTTGGTATCAAACTTAATGAAACACCCATAAGATGTGATAACACTAGTGCCATAAATCTTACTAAAAATTCAATTCAGCATTCTAAGTCTAAACATATTGAAATCAGACATCATTTTATAAGAGAACATGTTCAAAATAAAGATATAATTCTTGACTATGTTTGTACTGAAAAACAATTAGCCGACATCTTTACAAAGGCCCTAAGTGAAGATAGATTCTGTGAAATTAGGAGAGAGCTAGGAATTCTTGATCCATCTGCTTAAATATCTCTCTAATTTCAAGGAATCAATGTCAAAAATTCTTTGAACTAAATTCCCATCATTTCTCTTGGAACTAAAAGCTCAAAATTATCATTCTCATAACTGTTCATAGAGCAAAAATCCTTCTCACAGAGTTTTTGAATTTCTCAAAATTTATTCATCATTTTCTTGAAATTTTGTGAACCATGAGTCGACCCCCTAGGGTCGACCCAATGGCATACTTGCAATTTTTGGTCAAAGTCCCACGAGTTCCTCTCTTTTTGATTAAAAACCCGTTCATGAGCCGACCCACTCCATTTTCATCTTCCTCCCTCCAAAACCCATAGTCCTCTTCTTCTTCCTCTCCAAATCCAAGGTCTAAGCCCAAGATCTTTCTCCCATCACCCCTCCACCTCAAATCGCCCCTTGGGAAAGGAGCTATTCCCATTTTTCTCCCTTGATTGGAGCAGTGGGAGAGTGCCCTAGCTTCCACCATTCTCCTCCAAAATGGGGTTTCTCTCCTCCAAAAATCTCTATTCATCCCCTAATAACCCTCTACCTCCTCACACATTTGATCTTCCAAGTCTCCTTGCTTGTTCTAGTGGTGAGAATGGCTCCAAAAATGAAACTCCCTCAAAGAAGGAAATCGGTCCGTGAGTTGGAAGAGGGCGTGCGCAGGAAAAGATAAGCTTCTCAAACCTCTTCTGCTTCCATTCCTGCTTCGGCATCTGCTCCAGATTTTTCTCAGTTTCTACTAAGCCCTAGTAAAATTTTTTTATCTGTTAGAAAGGTAGAACCCGAGAAAAATGTTGACTTCAGATTTTTTGAAAAAGAGGAGTTCTCCATTGGTTCAAAAATCAAAAATCAAGGTTGAGGATTTTACTGTTCACTTAAAGAAGTTACATATATGGACTTGGTTAGAGAGTTTTATCTGAACTTGTGCTATGGCAATGGAACAGTAACATCCACTGTTAAGGGTATTGATATCTGTTTAGATCCTGTTATTTTGGGAGAGATTCTTCATTTGCCCTGTGAGGGATATTCAAACATGGAACTCCCAATGAAGGAAGAAGGAATTAATGTGATTTTAGGAGGAACCTACTCGGGAAGCCTAAATAAACTAGAAGCCAAGATCCTGTCCATTGAAATGAGGATTCTACATCAATTGGTAACAAAGCTTTTTTTTCCAAGAAGTGGTAGACATGACCTCCTTTCAGGCCGAGACATCTGCATCATATATCATGTGATTACCCAAACCCCCCTAAACCTCCCTGCATTAATGATAGAAGCTATGAGGGAAACCCTGAATAGATCCAAGGCACATTTGCCTTTCGGTATGGCCCTCACATTGGTATTCAGGAAGTTTGGAGTTAGTTTTGAGGGGGAGGCATCAGCTAGGCTTTCTCACTCTGACACCATCAACCAACATACTTTGCACCGCATGGGATTTACTAGGACTGATGGTGGTTGGATTAAGGGTGCTGAAGAAAGAGTTGAGGACAGAGCTGAGGAAGAAGGTCCTCCATCACCTCTCCATGATTTCAGGGCAGCATCTCCAGACATTCAGTTCGTTTCAAATCCCGAGGCTGGCCCTTCAGAGTCTACCAGGAGGCACAGTCCAGTTCAGCAGCCAGACAGCAGAGCACTTCTCTCAGAGATCAGATTGGCTGATGACCAGATTGAGATGATTTCTCAGCGTGTGGCTTCCTTGCTTTCTCGACAGTGGGGCACTTCAGCTTTTGCACAGGGATCCACATCACTTGATGCATCTGATCAGACTTTGATCCCCTACATCTCCACTGTATTTCAGATGATCTTAGATTAGTCAATTCGCATTCAGTAGCTTGAGGGTTACATATTGAGACTGACTGGGAGGGTACTTGACTTGCAGGGGTAAGTGTTAGCTCTGGCACATCCACAGCCACAGGAGTGCACTATTGAGATCTCAGACCTATCTATGGAGGCAGCCAGACTTAGAGGAGTATTGGAGAGTGGATTTGATTTCCTGAGGAGAGAGATCAGAAGCTCTAGTGAGCATGCATCCACCCAGTTCACTGCACTGCTACAGTCTGTTTCGAGAGCTCTGAACCTTCTAGACACCATCAGGCTCTCTTTTGCAGTTCAGTCTATTGCTTCTCAGCCTTCAGGATCATCTCGCCCACCTACTCGTGCCAGCACCTCCACTCGTGGCAGAGGCAGACGGGGTAGAGGACGAGCCCTTGGTCGTGATCCTTCATCTCCCCACCCTATCTCCAATTCATCTGACTCTGATACATCCAGTCATGAGCTCTACTAGATCCTTGTAGTTAGTCTTGTCTTTTGTCTCTTTCTAGGATCTATCCTTTGGGCCATGTAATGATATTGACTGATTGACTTTTATATTTTGGTATATGTATTGGAACCACTATGTGGTATCAGTCACTTTTTGATTATATATATCTACTCTTTGACTTTTAATGTATGACCTTCAAATTTAGTTGCTTTCAATTATGTGCATGCTTAAGATATTATGAATTGTAATATATGCTATCCATGATATCCAATGGTATATCTTTTTTGTTTGCTGTATTCAGGGGGAGTAAACAAAAGTAATATTAGTAAAATTATTTTCATCAAAAGAAAGAAATAGAGAAAATATATTCAAAAAAAAAGGAGGAGTAAACAATTTTTTTGTTGATGATGTCAAAAAGGAGGAGAAATTAAGGAATCAAAAGCAGATTAATAAAAGAATTAAAAGCAAAATGAGTAAATTGTTGAGCAAAAGCAAATGAGCAAACTTTAAAATTAATTCTTAGACATGCTCCGGTACCAAAATTAAATAATCAAATCAGAATGAGCAAAATTTCAAGATGCTAAGCAATTTGAAAAACAAGCAAATGAACAAATGAGATATTTTCAAATGAAAAATTTTCAAAATTCTTAGGCAAATTTTGCTTTGCTCTAATAACAAAAATAAATTTTGCTCTAATACCAAAATCACATAATCAAATGAGCAAAATTTTAATTTATTAAGCAATAGGCAAATTGTTTATGCAAATGAGCAACACAAGCAAATGGGCACATGTATCACATGCCAAAAGAATCAATCTTCTTTTCAAGCAAATGCACTTATAAGTAATTTTCAAGTTGGTAGTAAATTTCCTATTTATCTTCAAACTACCTATAATTCTTTTGAAATTCATGCTTATTGTTTCATATATATGCTTTTGTTTAAGTATTTTGTCATCATCAAAAAGGGAGAGATTGTTGCTCCTTGGATTGATTTTGATAATTACAAAGCATTTGAAGGGGTACTAATGATTTTCGCTTGAAAAAGACTTATTGCTCTTCAGGGGCAAAATCATAATTTTATCAAACCCTGATTTGAAAGCATCAAGTGATAGGACAAAAGATTTATGATCCATTGGTAAAAATTTTATTATTTTTGGACTTGTATTTTGAAAGATATTCATGTTTGAAAAATATGAGTCGACCCATGAGTCGACTCATGGCATATGAGATAATTGGCACGCAGAATTTTTGGATGACACAGACTTGGCACACCCTGTGAGTCGACCCATGAGTCAATCCTCAAGGCATGAGTCGACCCATAAGTTGACCTCTGTGGGTCTTGGGCCAATTTTACAGAACCTTGCTTTCCTTTTGGTTTTCTAATATTTTTCCACAGAGGTCGACCCATGAGTCGACCCCCAGGCATGAGTCGACCCATGAGTCGACCCCTGTGACGGGATTGTTCCACAACGACTAGTTTTTAACCCATTTTAAGTATTTTTAATACTCATTTAATGTGGTCTAACGGCTCTATTTCAGCCCAGATTGTTCTCCACCATTTCTTAAAGCTATAAAAGGGACAAAAAGGTGAGAATCATCAAGAAGAATAAAGAAGAGAGATTTTTGAAAAGAGGATTTCAAGCTAACTTTTCAGCCCTAAGCAAGAGCTCACTCAAAGCATTCAAGAAGCCTTTAATCCAAGCTCACCAACTCCTCAAGTGCACATTCAAATCTCCAACCACCTTGAGGAAATCAAAAAGAGTCTTCTTCCCTTTGAGTAAAGTGTATTTAAAGTATCATATGCTCATTAAAGGAGCTTTCTCTGTACTTTTTATGCTATTCATTGTTATACTCTGTTTGAGTTATTATTTTTATTTTGGAAGGGTTTCAAAATAAGAGAAGGTTGATCCGAACCTTGAATCGGAGTGTATTGGGTTGGCTTGTACCCGCAAAACAAGTGAACTAGCTTGGGATAGCTAGAGTCGGAGTTTTCGACGTTTGTATTCAGGTTGAATACAAGTTAGTGGATTGAAATTTCCAAGTAGGAGCTTGGGGAGTGGATGTAGGTGCAAGGTTGGCACCGAACCACTATAAATCCTTTTGTTTGTGTTGTGCCTAATTGCTCTGCTTTAACTCTTCATTACTCTCTTGCATTCTTGCATTTAGCCATTAACCTTGAATCAACTTTACTCTCTCTATTTATTGAGCTATTGTCAAACATTTTTCATAAGACATAAGTTAAGCTTAAAATTTTTAGAAACCCAATTCACCTCCCCTCTTGGGTTGCATAGCTGGGCAACAAATCACAATACTATGGCCATAAACTTAAGAACTCAGTCTCTTAAATCTTATAGGACTACTTCCTTCTACTAGGATCGATAGATTCCATCTTGATGCGTACCCCACTTCTACAGAGGATCAACTGTCACCAACATCCACTACAAGAGCCCTTTGAGACCCATGTTAATGTGTTAGTCAAACTCCAGCGATCTCACTACAAGCAGTAGTATCATCTCAGATCACAGGACTAGTCATACAACTACAGCATCAAGAAAGTCACTAATGAGTGAGCAGACATCCATGTGACTTCTCATGTTGGTCAGGCTCAGTGCTAGTTGTTCTCTATCAACCACCTGCACTTTCACTCCAGTGTCTCTATACTATAGACTCGAGACCCATCTGTCTGAAGGAAGCGATCTGTACACTGGTCTATCTAGATCAATCACCATCCCCATGATGATCCTATGACCAGGAGCAATTTAGGAATTAACCATCAATGACACATACCTCAAATTCTCAACTCTTTGAGAATATATGTCATCATCTTATTAATCCCTTAGATGATTCATGGACACATAAATATAAATAATAATATAATTATCCAATAAGTAGAAAATCATGTCCTAGATATATAAAATATGTCAGCCAAGATTGGCTTCTAGGGCATATATCCAACAAGTATCTCAAAGTTATAATGTTAAATTTTTTACTGAATGTACTTAAATTATGATGATTCTAGAGTATATATTTATATTATTAATAGAGATGTTTTGCAAAAAAAATCCATATTATAAAGTAGTTTGTTCTATTTTTATTTTGCAGGTATAATATATTTTGGACTTTACCACTAAACTATTATAATTCTGTCCTTATAGGCTTTGACATTAACTAAGAAATTTTAAAATTTGTATTGACCAATATTATATATGCACTGATTACCACCACTTGTGCATTTATTAGGTTCAATGCATACATTCATTTTAGAACTGGCATCTAATGTTAGGTACATTTACATGCATACACATATATTTTTAAAAGAAATTCATTCCTTAAGTTATACTAAAGATCTCTTTGACCATTTACAGGAGCCAAAAGCAATTAACTTATACTATTGCAGACATTATTTCTTATAATTACTTATCTTTGATATAGAAGTTACATATATAGGTGAAAACTTAATTTATGCTATGCCAAGAGCGTAGTAAGTTGTAACTAGTAAGTGGTAGTAGATCTACTTTGATGATGGTAAGGTTACTATAAATTTGCATACTAAACTAATCAGCAAGGACCCATCTCAAAGCACATTTAAGAAAACCAAATAACTCAAATAATTCACATAAGGTATGTTATGTCGAGAGCCAAATTTTATCATTTGAAACCAAATAACTCAAATTTGAAACTTCCTCAATTATCCAACATTTCGATTGATTTGATACTTTTTTTATTTAAAAAGTATGATCTAAATAAAATAGCAAAGAAAAATAAGTAAGCCAATATAGCAAACTAAGTTCCCAAGACAGCCACCATAAAATACAATGCTTTACCTTGACTTGGAGGTTGAGATACAAAAGGAATTAGAGTGGTGTTGCATTGTCCATGAATCCATTGTGTATTCCCATGAGCACTAGCAGCATCTGGAACCTACTAAAAAGATAAAAAGAAAATCATTTTACTTGATTATCATTAATCCAACAAATGGTATACAATTATCAAAAAAAAAAATACCTTTCTATTGCTTTATCATTTGAATTTGAAGATAAGTCTTCAGGACACATGAACCTACTCATATATGATCTCATCAAAGCAAGCTCAGCTTCTAATTTTTCTTGCTTTTGTTTCATGACATTTATCTCCGCAAGATGAAGTTGTTGCATCACTTTCATATCTTCTTGTAACTTATGTATTTGAACTCTTTCCTCTGATGACATGCTACTTGAAGAAACTGCACTACCTTTACCCCACAATCTAGAGAGAGTTGGACCAAGTCCTAAACCACTTACTTGACCAGCTTTTTCTGCCCCCATCACTTGTGAGTATATATCACCATCCCAAGCAATACTGTCTCTAGATTTTTTATTATTATTTTGATTGTTGCTTAGTTTTTCCTACATCATCACCTATTTATAGAAAAGAAGCAATTCAATTTAAAAAGAACAAAATTAAAAAAAAATAGTGCATCAAAATGCTCTATATTGAAGGGTCATATATGCTCACAATCTTTTGGGCTGACTCACTATCAATTGGTCTCCCATCTTTTCACTGTTTATGTGTTTCTATAAATATTTCAGCACGTGAGGGCTCCACACCATCTTTTGCTTAATCAATCATAAAGAATAATGAATAATTGACACTGTATATTAATGTATGTAGTATTTAATTAAAATATACCTTTTCTGCCATCAAACGTGCAAAACTCTTTGATCCTGCAGTGTGAGCCATCTTTTGCTTCGCATGATTACTTCTATTTATATGACTACATTTCTATGATTAAAAAACTATAAAAATATAAGTAAAAAAAGAAAAGATAATAGTTATAAGTACTTGAGTAGAAATGAGATAAGAATTATACCTTTCCTTTTTTTGAATGCTAATAACTGACTAAGGTGTTCCATTGATCTCTTGGTATACGATCAGATTTATTCGAATGTAGCTCCTGCAAAGTTCTATATTTTTTCATATACTCAGCTTTTAAATTACTTTTGTGATCCCTCCACTTTTTTGATATGAACTTAAGTACCCAATCATCACCAATTCGTGGAATAGTAAACTTTGTCTACCATACAAAGAGATAAAAATAATGAAAATAAATTATAAAATGCAGACTCCATACAACTCAAAATATTTTAATAATAGAAAATGAATATGAGCAACCATTTTACCTTCACAAATGCCAAAAGTTTGCTTTCTTCCTCCTTTGGAAAGGTTCTCCAATTGCTAAAATTTAAAGGAGTTAGTGTAGCATCTCATGCCATAATACTTAAAAAACTAGCTAGCACTCGCCCTTTTTCATCAATGGGTTGCCCACGAACATTAAACTTTACAACAATTGTGTTTCCTTCAGGCATGTCCCAAACATCAGCTAATAGAGTAGGTCCATGTACAACCCTTTGTTCCGGCATGTTCCTTGTATCTATATCATAAATTTCAAAGACCATACATTATATTTTGTTCTACATCACAAACAACTATATAATACTATATTATACCTGATGTATTTTCTTCCTCTTCTCCTTCCTCTTCTACCTCAGCACTTGGAGATTCATCATCATAAAAAACAATATCACTATTGTTGCAATGTTCTGAGTGAGACTCATCATTCTCCATATAACAATTTGATTGATGACCCAAACGAGAAGAGCACCTTAGTTCCAATATGATGTTGCTCTTGGATGATCTCTATTTTGAAAGGTGCTGCTGCTACAAAAATTTAATATATATATATATATAGAGAGAGAGAGAAAAATAGATATCAAGCAAATAGTTGATTTTTAACAAAGAATTAATCAACAAAAACTTAGGCTTATATCGAGGTCTTTTTTGCTAAATTTGTGACTTCTGTCAAGCTTTTTGAGATCTTCAAAATTTTTAATTCTTTAAAAAAAGAATGGTTAAAGTAATTGATTAAAAAATTATTTTTTTAACTTATAATTAATAATTAAAAAAAATATAAGACTTGACAATTTTACAATCAATCACCCCAATTCTCCTTTTATTTTCTTCAATTCTTTTCTTGCGAGCCTCCTCATAAGTATTGGTGTTACAATCCTTTGCTATCATGTTTGATCAGGCTAAAGAATAAATTAAAGGCAAAATATTTATTTTCTTAGATTGATAAGTACTTTGTAAGTAAAAATATTATACCTGATGTGTTTTCTTCCACTTGTCCTTCCTCTTCCAAAGGCATATCACTTTCAGCATGACTACGATTGTCTACTAAAGGCTCCATAAGATGTTTTCTTAATTTTTCCATAATATCTGCAACAACGTGTCAAATACAATATCTTCTGGATTAGTGGCAATTCAATAACAGTAAATAAAAAGAAATACAATAATTGAAAAAAAATCTAACATATAACAATAAAAGAAAAATTTAGAACTCAATATAAGTAAATTTATAAATCATCGACTCCATACATCATTAAAAGAAAATACTTTATTGTAACTAATTAAAAATTAAACAATATTTGAATTTAATAGCTTGTCCTCAATTAGCAGGTTACATCTCTTCTTCTGTATTATCAGCTTCGGCTTCCTCAATATCAACTAATATCCCATCAATATCTCTTCTAACCCAATTGACGGTTTCATTCTCTAAGTTTATGGTCGAAAGTTGAGGCCCACTTTCCATGCTCAATCAAAGGCATCTCTAGGAAGTATTTGTCTTGGAATGAACCATTCACAATCTTTAGGGTCTTGGACAAATATTATCTATTTAGCTTGTGATGGAAACACAAATGGCTCATCATTTAAGTACTCGCCAGTGTGTCTCAATTGAGAAAAATTAACAAGAGTGAATCCCAAGGAATCTTTTCTTATCCCTCTTCCTTGTGTGACATCAACCCAATCACACCTAAATAAAACAACTTTGAATCTGCCATAGTAATTTCACTCTATAATGTCAGTAAATCTACCGTAATAGTTAACATCTCCCAACTTTGGACGTATGTCTCGTCTACTTGCATAACTTTCTATTTTTGCTAAAACTATAACTCCACTATTTTGGGTATTCATTTCTCTTTCACACTCTTCAGTTCGAAATTTGTAACCATTATCCATAGCAAAAGCTTTAAATTTCTTGCAATATGGTTTGGTCTTTGAGCAAGTACTTTAATCTCATCAGAGATTGGCCCAATGGTTTCATCATCATCAAAGTCCATAACCTAGATAGTTTGGAAAAAAAAAAGAAAAGAAATTATATTTAGACTTCGATTCTAAATATCTTTTTTTACTAAAGGAAATAGCCTATACTTACATGTTCCTTCAACCATTCATGAAATTCTTCATTATGCTTAGCTGCTAGATCACGGGGATTTAAACAAGATTTATGATGTTTTCTTTTGATTGACTTCTGATGTTCCCTGCAATATGTAAAAGCATTATTATTGAATTTATACATATGTAGACAACATTTACATATGTATTGTACTAACCTTTTAAGGTCTGCTATCATTTTAGATTCACAATTGAAAAGCACTTATCGATGTGCTTGAGTCCATGTTTTGTTGTCCATCATAAATGTTTCAACACTTCCATATGACTGCCCCTCAATTGGAAAGAGACATGATCCTTTCTCTACTTCTAGATCATTATCAGTATCATTTGTAGATGCTTGTAGATATCGAGAGCAAAAGAATAAGCCTTCCTTTGCTATATATGCTTCTACAATCGAACCCTATGGATGTGCTCGATTTCGAACATAGGACTTTAACCTTGCTAGATACCTATGTAAATGATAGTTTCCAATTACTTTCCATTTGCTATATATACAATATATAATCAAAATAAACTAATTGATTAATGAAAATTTTATCTCTCAATAGGATACATCCAATGATAGAATACCGGGCCAGCAATCTTTGCCTCTCTTGCTAGATGAATGACCAAATGCACCATAATAGTGAAGAATGATGGTGAAAAATTTTTTTCCATTTCACAAAGAATTAGAGAAACTTTCCCTTCAAAAAGCTCAAGCTCATCTATTTTAAGAGACTTACTACATAGTCCTTGAAAGAAGCTACAAAACTCAATCAAAACAGAACTAACTTTGTCAGGCAATGTCTCTCATACTGCAAGAGGGATAAGTTGCTGCATTAGAACATGATAATCATGGCTCTTAAGTCTAAAAAATTTATGATTCTTGCGAATACAATGTGATATATTTGATGCATAATCTTCTGAAAATTTTACATTTTTCAAGACTTCATAAAAAAGATTTTTCTCATAAGGAGACATTGTGAAACATGCTGGGGGCAAATAAGTCCTTCTAGAATCTCATTTTTCAGCCCATAACTCTAGTCTTATTTTCATCTCTCGTAAATCATGACGAGCCCCCAAGTTGTCCTTTGATTTTTTATCAACATTCAATAAAGTATGCATAAGGTTACGACATACATTTGTCTCTATATGCATTAGATCAAGATTATGCTTGATGTGATGGTACTCCCAATAAGGAAGTTCAAAAAAAATACTTCGGTTTCTCCATGTTCCCTTTTGAACCCTATCTGCTGGTTCACTCATCTTTTCGAAGTTGAACTTTATTCCTTTTAATTGGTCCAACAAATCAGATCCAGATCGAGCCAAAGGTTTATGCCCCAATTCTTTAGACCCATCAAATGATTTTGCATCATGCCTATATTTATGTGTAGAATCCAAGAAACGCCTATGACCCATGTAGCAGAACTTCTTTCTATGTGTCAACCATCTCGAATGGGTATCCACGTTATAAGATGGACATGCATATCGACCATAGGTGCACCAACCAGAAAGATTCCCATATGCTGGAAAATTATTTATAGTCCACATAATTGCTGCTTGCATTTGAAATGTCGTCTTCATTGAAGCATCATATGTTTCTACACCAACCTCCCATAACTTAATCAACTCTTCTATAGGAGGTTGTAAGAACACAACAATATCATTTCCAGGTGACTTTGGGCCAGGTATAAGCAGTGACAATATAAAATATTCTTGCTTCATACAATTCTATGGTGGCAAATTATATGAAATTAGAATCACGGGCCATGTACTGTATACACTTTGCATTGTCCCAAACAGATTAAAACCATCGCTAGCTAGCCCCAATCTGACATTATGATACTCTTTAAAAAATTCTGGATACCTTAGGTTCAAATTTTCCCATGCTTCAGAATCAGCTGGATGCCTCAAAATACTATTTTTCTTCTTACGGTCCCTTGCATGCCATCTCATCAAATCTGCTATTTTAGATGACATAAACAACCTTTGGAGTCTCCATTTCAAGGGAAAATACCTTATAATCTTCATAGGAACTTTCTTCTTCTTCCGTTTCTTTGAAGTTGATACATCATTGAGTTGATCATTCTCATTATTTTACCATCGAGAAGCCCCACATTTTGAGCATGAATCATCATTAGCATATTCTTTTCTAAATAAAAGACAATCATTGGGACAAGCATCAATCTTTTTATACTTAAGCCCCAGTGGTTCAATAACCTTTTTTGCTTCATTGAAAGATTTTGGTATCTCACTATTAGGATATGCATGCCTCAGAACATCTAACAACACATCAAAGCTCGAGTTGCACCATCCATACAAACACTTCACATGATATAAGTGTAACAAAAAAGATAATTTTGTAAAATCCTTGCAGCTTGGATATAATTCTTTCTTTGCATCTTCCATCACTTTATTGAATTTTTCAACATCTAACAGAGAATGCTCCATGAATTTTGATTCTACAAATCTTTTTATATTTGCCTCACTTGAAGGCTCTATATTTGAATTTAAATTTACTTCATCATAAACTCCAAATGCTTCACGTATCATTTCGACCATACCATTGCCTGTAGATGTTTCTTCCCCATTAATAGTGACTCCATTAGAAATGATTGCATATGTAATAGACTCCAAAGCATCATACCCATGCATTATACTATTGACTACAAGATGATCATAAATCTCTGTATGGTTTCTATGATAGTAATGTACACGCTTTTTGCAAGGACAAGGGATTTTCTCATCATTAGATTCAGATTTGAATGTTGAATTGAGAAAACTCTCTACCCCATCCAAGTAATCCTTACTCACTCTACTACACTCCATCTATCTCTTGTGTTTATGATTATCCATAATAATTAGCTGTCCTACAATTAAGAAAAATTAATGAAGATGCAGCATATATTTTTATTTTGTACATTACACATAAAATATATTATAAAAGTCAAAATATTTAAATATAATCTAAAGAATCAAAATCAGCATATATAATAATCATATCATTATGAAGATGCGTATTTATCTAGAATCTTATATTTTAAAGAATCAATGCTAAATATAAACTAAAAATATAAATAGAAAATAAGTTGCTCATCCAATCTGATGCCGACTTCTGCCCTCACTATCCGCATGCACAAAAATTTTTGGTCAGGATGATTCTAACCACTAATTTCTACCCAAATGAATGTGTGGGAAAGAGAGTAATGTGGGAAAGAGAGTAATGTGAAATAAGCACTAGATCTGGCAATCCACTGGCTGACGTTAGCTCCTCTCACCATCACTGCCACCCCTCCAACCATTCCGCTCCTGGTAAGTCATCAAACTCCATCTACCCATGTTTCATTCTCTATATTTTTTGGTGGACCCGACTCCCCCGATGATGGAGGTTCCACCCCGGCATCGGTGTTCACGACGATGGTGATGACAAGGTCGGGACATCATCATCGGCAGGTAAGTATATGCGTGCATGCAGGCGAGCGCATCGACGTTCCACTCGACGAGCTGCGACCACTTGCATGGCTCTGAGTGGGAGAACTCAGCCCAAATAGTGACCCAAAATCATGATCGATAATACAATTTACAACAAAAAAGATAGGATTTTGGATTAGAAAATCATTTTCACAACAAGATAATGATTGAAATATGCTGTAAAAATCCCCAAGCAACAATAAATCTAAGATAAATTAGACAAAATAAGACACCAAAATCTTATATTTTTGAATGAACTTCTCTCCGGAACAAGGTATCCATAAAAAAAAAAGCAACCTGGAGAATGATGATTGGAAGACCAACCTAGGGAAGAAGGAATCGATCAGAATCCTCGACTACGTGGGGAAGATTGGAGGGATCGATCGGAGAGGATTCGGGTTTTGTGAGGTGGGTGATCGATGGGATGAGTGACGCCAGTCTCTCTTTATCTCTCCTTATCTCTCTTTCAATGGAAGATCGACGGAAGGAGCGACATCGATCTCTCTCTACCCTTCTGACGGGAGATCGATCGAAGGAGCGACGTCGATCTCTCTCTCTCTCCCCCCTTGTCTCCCTTTCGATTTTACTCTAGTTTCTTTCCTCTCCTTGCGAGCGCTAGGGGAAGAAAAAATTCTAATTGGGAGGAAGCTTGGAGTCCATGGGAAACCTTACGTGGGTTTAGCCAGTACGTGGGAAAGAGCAGAAACATTCCCTCCACACGTGAAACAAGATTAGAATGCACATGGAATTGGCTTGAGAGGGGCATTGTAGGGTGCCCATACACATGAATAAAAATTAATAAATAAATAATAAATATATTATGATAATTATTAATAAATATCAATAAAAATATATTTTATCATAATTATTATTAATAAATATAGATAAAAATATATTTTACAATGATAACTATTAATAAATGTTGATATTAATATGATTTATAATGGCAATTACTAATAAATACCGGCATAAATATATTTTATAATGGTAATTTATATGTTTGCCGCTAAAAAATAGATATTAATGGCAATTATTTTAATTTGCCACTAAATTTTGTTATCTTAAATTACATTCATGGAAATTAGGCTTTTACCTCTAATTAATTATCACTAAAAATGAGTTTTGTTGTAGTGCAATCTCATCGATGCTGAAAACCTAGATCTAACTATTAGATCTACCATAGGAATCAAAACAAGTTAGAGATTATTACCAAACAAATTTTGGTCTTGATCTTCTCTGATCCAATGGTTGGAGAGGGTATTCCTCAGGTCATTCACAGTCACACAAAGTCATCTGACCTCTATAGAAAAATTCACATGAAGACTGACATAGATCAGGTGCTTGGAGGTGCTAGCCTACAAGCAACTTCGACAGCTGATTTTTTTTTTCTTTTTTAAGCACCTTGGACACTCCAAAGTAATAGGAGATCTAGAGGAGGAAGAGAGGAGGAGGAGAAAAACTTTAGAAAATCACAAAACAACAAGGGAATTGATCATGGGATGTCTTAGAGAGAGGACCCCTTTTTATAGACTAGGAATTAAGATTTTTCCAAGGAAGGGCGCCAATAGTCCATGCCAAAACCATCTTTTGGCATCCCAAAAATTTCTAAAAATGACTCTTGGAATGGAGAAAGATTTTGGTGTCTCACACACCCAAGAACTCTCCAAAAAAAATAGAAAAAAATTCATTAAGATGTCAACAATCTTTCATGTATAAAAAATCCCTTTCTTAGTTTTCATCTTATCTCTAATTTGGATCGCATTCGAATTAGGCAAGAGATAAGATTATGACTCATCAAATATTGCCGCCCACTTTTATTGAACCCTATATCATGATGTCAAAAATCACAACCCAAATCTAATTAGGCATGGAGAAATTGGCATGAGCTCAGGAGTGGCACAAGAGATAAGGATAGAGTCCAAGTTGACGAGGATTCTTCATTTTCAATTCTGATTCTAATCCAAATCAAATTTGGATTGAATCCAAACCTAATCCAATTAGAAATCTAGATATCTTATCAAATTTTTAACCCAATTAGAAATTAGCCAAGTCAAAACTCTGATCGAATCAGGATCAAATGTCTCTTATAATCGGGCTCGATCATATCAAACCCAATTAGAAACAAACTGGATCTAATTCAATTAGACTGGATCTAAAGCTCTTTGCTCAATCAAATTGAATTGATTAGCAATCTAATTACTAATTAACTTTCTATTAATAGTAGAGTCTCAGTTCCAGTGGGACTCTCCCACAGAGTCCTAGTTCTAGTAGGACTCTTTACCAAAGTCACAATTTAATTGGACTCTTCAACCATTTGATCTGACCAAATCTTTTAATGCGTGTGACCCCATAGGTTAGAACTTAAGTCGATAGCATAGGAACAACTTTCTATACCAATCAATATAATCATCTAGTAATGGTGATTCGATGATCGGATAGATCGAAGTATTGCAAAGCAACCTTCTAGAACCTACTGGCGTATAATTACTGTATAATTCATCCCTTTGTCCCAAATACTCAAGATAACCTAGGATTTAACTGTCAACCCTAATTTAGTCGACCATATTATATTTTAACTTTTCAAATCTATCTCATGGATTATCCTGATTAAGATTTTACTGAATTGAAATACACTGATGCATATCTCTTACTAATTCAGAGGGATCAATTCCATCTTGACTCACACACCGACTTGATAAGTACTTGACTGCACCCAATATCTTTCCGTCACTGAGTTAGAAACTTAGATGGTTCGATACTAAAGTACAGTGTGTTACTTATAAGTCATCGTGGTGGTTTCAGATTTGAGGGACACTTATACCCATACCCTTCACGAGCTACTCTTGACAGCAGAGTACTCGGTATATGGTCACATTCGATGCGAATGTACTCCTACATTTTATCTGCATGCCATAACAGTGTCTCTACACTCTTTGATTAAGAGGACAACCAACTCATATAGCACACAATGACCTACACTTGATATTGCTATCATCCTAGTAATAGCATATTGTTTGGTTGCGAATATTTTTAAGGACTTAACGATAAATCCTTCTTTGTTGATTAATTATAGTCCTAAGGATTTCATTACAATACAAAAGTTTAAAGATGATCAATTTGTAATGAAAATATCAAATAACTTTTATTAATAAAAATTTATATATAATTTACAAGATGAGCACAATCGTCAACAGGCTGACGATTGGCTTTGAGATATATTTTTCAATAACTCTTACTTGGACTAAATCCAATCGGTACAGTATTGAATACCCATCTTCGATTTGTGATCATCAAACTTCTTGATTCTGAGGGCTTTAGTAAAGGGGTCAGTTAGGTTTTTCTTTTCATCAATCTTCTGAAGGTCGACGTCACCTCGATCCATGATCTTCCAAATAAGGTGATAGAGGTGCAGAATATACTTGGTACACTGATGGATCTCGGCTCCTTGGCTTGAGCAATGGCTCCAGTATTATCGTAGTATAATAAAACAAGACCATCAATGGAGGGTGCCACTCCGAGCTCGCCGATGAACTTCCATAACTATATAGCTTTCTTCACAGTATCGGATGCTACGATATACTTCACTTCACAAATAGAGTTTGCTACAGTGTGCTGCTTGAAATTTTTTCAACAGATCGCTCTATTGTTTAGGGTAAAAATATAATCCGACATATTTTTGCTATCATCATGGTCTGACTGAAAGCTGAGATTGATAAACCCCACTAGTCTCAAGTTAGTTTCACCATATACAAGCCATTGGTCCTTAGTATTTCTTAAAACTTAAGAATGGACTTTACGATCTTTCAATGATTCTCTCCTGGATCAGATTGATATCTGCTCACTACCCCTAGTGAGTATGTTATATCTGGCCTCGTACATGTCATGACATACATAATAGAATCTACTGCCAAAGCATATGAAACTCTACTCATATTCTCTCTCTTAAGAAGTTGTCGGACAATCTCCTTTCGAAAAAAAAATTTCATGGCTTATCAGAAGATAGCCTTTCTTAGAATTCTCCATGCTGAACTATTTCAGTATGGTATCTATGTACGTGGATTGGGAGAGCCCGAGCAGCCTCTTAGATCTATCACCATAGATCTTCATCACTAGAATGTAGGTTGCTTTTCCCAGATCCTTCATGGAGAATTATGACGATAGCCACACTTTTATTTCCTGTAATGCAAGGATATCATTTTTGATTAAGAGAATGTCATCTACATATAAAATAAAAAATATAATTATGGAACTATTAGCCCATTTATATATGCAGGGTTCCTCTCCGTTCCTAACGAAGCCATACATTCTGATCACCTTATCAAAATATATGTTCCAACTTCGAGATTCTTGCTTCAATCCATAAATAGATTTCTGAAGCTTGCACACCTTGGACTCATCTGCGGATGTGAATCTCTCAGGTTCTATCATATACACCTCTTCATTTAGCTCTCCATTTAAGAAAACTATCTTTACATCCATTTGTCAGATTTCATAGTCCAGATATGCTATTATTGCAAGCATGATCTGAATGGACTTGAGCATTCCTACAAGAGAAAACATCTTGTCATTGTCAATACCATAATGCTGATGATAATTTTTAGCAACCAAACAAGCTTTATAGGTCTCCACCTTTTCATCTGTGCCTCTCTTTCTTTTGAAGACCCACTTACACCCTATGGATTTTGTCCCTTCAGGTGGGTCAATCAATGTCCATATATCATTGACCTTCATGGACTCCATCTCGAATTTCATGGCTTCAAGCCATTTATTAGAGTTGGATCTCTGTATCACATCCATAAAGGTGATCGAATCCTCATCGAGTTCAACAGGATCCCCATTCCGGACCAAGAAACTTAAGTATCTATCCAGCTGACACAATACTCTACTGGATAGCCTTAAGGATGTTTGTGTATTGGTCTTCAAGTTTGATCTCATCAAATTTAGTTCAGATTCAATCATTGGTGTCGGTTCTTCTACCTATCAAACTTCATCAAGCTTGATTTTAGAGGCACTTATTTTTTCACTAAATTTTTTTTTTTTCAAAAGGTATGCCTTATTGCTGACAAACACTTTTTGTTCAGCAGATAGGTAAAAGTAATATCCTCTTATTTTCTTATGGTACCCTATGAAATTACACTTATCGAACCTAGGACTGAGCTTGTTAGTTAGTAATCATTTAACATAAGCCAAACACCCCCAGACCCTGAAGTAAGAGAGGTTTGGCCTACGTCTAGATCATATCTCATATGGTGTCTTACTAACTAACTTGCTCGGAACATTATTGAGTACAAGACAGGCTGTTTCAAGTGCATATTGTTGAGTTTCAACCATACAATGAAAAGTAATTTTTAAAATTATAAAATCATACAAATCAATAGCTTTATCTAATAAAACTATCGAGTCAAAATCTAAACCCAAGGTCACCTTGCCGATATCGATAAAACAAAAACAAGCATGCAAAAGGGATAGAATTTTATACTTTCACCAAAATAAAAAATGGTACATTGGTGTTCTCCACAAGACTCCAAGATAGAAGTCCTCCAATGGTGATGCACACGAAAGTTGGCTAAGATTCTTCCTAACTGGTGCGTTGCCGCAGCCTAGTCCCTTGAAGAACACTATTGACTTCAAATTTGTGGTATGATCACACCAAAATCCAGTTGCTTCTAATCTTGCCACCAGAATGACAACAAGAAGATACTCTTCAGATGTCTCACAATCTAGGATTTAATTTTTAGCTCCAACATATGAAAAAACCAAACCCTAGGGCACACTAGCAACCTTTGCCAAAAATCTCACCACCCTTCTTGCAACTTTTACCACTCAATTTTCTCTTCTCTTTTTCTTAATTTTTTTTTTAGATTTTTTTTTATGATTTTCACATCCCTCCTCTCTAGTTTTAGCCCAAAATTACAGCACCTAGCCATTTAGGATGTCCCATATAAATAAGGGACCAAGTGACATGTCATGAGAAGAAGGGGTGCCAACCTTTAGCACTCCAACTTCTCATGTAGTGAATAAATTTATCGAGTGGAATTTTTGGTGCATCAGATACTTATAGTAGAAGGACTCTTCCTTTTCTACATGCCATAAAAATTTCACTTAATTTTGGCATTAAATCATAGGAGTTCTGGTTTATCTATTAAGGCAATGCATTTAATTAAGAGCCTTCATGAAGAAGGACTCTTCAACTTCACACGTTGAAAAGAGGTGGGTGGCATTTAGTCTTTCACATGGCTTCTAGTGGGAACAGAGGAGTTCTTCTCCACTTAAAATTGATTCAAGTTAGACAAGAATCTAATTTAAATTGACCCAATCCCATTAGGTCAAAGGCAACTGGTCTAGGTTAGCTCAAACACTTTGATCTAAACCAATTTTGAAACTTAGGTTAATATAATATGCTAACATATCTAATTAACCCATAGAATTTATATTAAACTCTAATTAGATTAGATCAAGGTCAAATCTCAAAGTGTGTGACCCATTGGATTCCAAATCTAGCCAGCAGTGGACTAAGACTTTCGATGTAATCTTAATTCGATGAGATTAGATCACCCGAAAAGTCTCAATCAACTTGGACTCTTTCAAATTGATTTCAAAATTAATTTTTTTTTAATTTTGATAAATTCATAAGTCAAGATTGATATCTAGTAATATGTCATAACTATCTAAAAGATTTAAAATTTTGATGAAAAATTATCAAAATATCCTTCAGTGGCAAGTTTTCGTGTAATTCAATCCTTTAGTCAAACAACATCTCAGATGAGCTGTGGGCATAAAAATATGTCAAATCAAATCACTTATCATCATGTATCTCGATCTGGAAGTGATGATTCAGTTGATGATATATTAATTTTTTTTTTTAATTATCATCCTGCTTTGGCCAAAGACTTCTGAATCAACGATCTATGAGATCACATAGGATGTTCGCTCCCCTTATTAGGAGTGACTGATCCCTTATTGATCACTCACAACCTCCATGCACTCTTTACCATATCCAGAACACCCTATATAATGATCAAAGAATCAAGTTAGAAAGTAGACCAAAATATGGATCCAAGTACATAAGGTACCATGATGATCTCAGGTCTAAGGATTACTTACACAACTTCCACTAGAGAAACATCAGTTGACATGTAAATAAGACTCCATCTGATATTTTCTCATAGGTCTATTCAATGAACTCATTCTCTAATGAGTACCCATATCCTTGTATTAGTGTCACCACACAAGCAGTTATGAGATCAACCATCCTCATTTCTGAGCATATATAGGACATACCAGTCTTACCGGTATCATTGATCCCTGACTCAATATATCAATGACTAGAAATATTTTAGGTTAGGACTATCAAGAATTTAGGTCTCACTAACGTGATCTCATCACAGTCCTAAAATCATTATCCAAACCTATGGGATTCATTATAATCTTAAAATTAATAAGATGCAGCATATAATGAATCAAAAATATCTATTTTATTAATAATATAAATATCAATTATATGGTCTGAAAGATAAATTACAATAAATACCCTATCGCATCCCATATGCGATTGGCTTGTAGGATATTATTCTTTCAATCTCCCACTTGCACTTAAAGCCAATCGCCCTTATACTTAATACCCATGCTATCAAGATGGTAGTCAAACTGCTGCATTGACATGGCCTTAGTGAATGGATCTGCTATATTATTTTTGATGTCAACTCGCTCCACGATCACATCGCATCTTTTGACTATCTCCCAAATGAGATGGAACTGTCTTAGGATGTGCTTGGATTTATGGTGAGACCTTGGATCTTTGACTTGAGCAACTATCCCAGTATTATCATAATAAAGGAGCACTGGTTGTTTAATCCCTGAAACCACATCCAACTCAGAGATAAATTTCTTCATCCAGATGGCTTCTTTAACAGCCTGACTTGCAGCAATATACTCAGCCTCAGTGATCGAGTTAGCAATAGTTTGCTATTTGAAACTTTTCCAACTTACTACACCACCATACAAGGTGAACATATACCCAGATATAGATTTGCTATCATTCAGATCAGATTGAAAATTAAAATCAATATAACCTTTTAGTTTTAAATCAAATCCATCATATATCAAAAAAATATCTCTAATCCTTCTCAAGTACTTGAGTATATTTTTCACAGCTTTTCAATGATCCTCTTTGAGATCTGTCTGAAATCTACTTACAATTTTTAAGGCATAAGCCACATCAGACCTGGTACACAACATAGCATACATAATCGATCCTATAGTAGAAGCATAAGGAATATAACTCATTCTATTTCTTTCTTCAGGTGTCTTAGGAGATATCTTCTTAGAGAGTTGTATGCCATGACCTATGGGCAAGTAACCTCTTTTACTTTCCTCTATGTTGAACCTCTTCAACACAAGATCAATGTACCTAGATTGAGACAAGCCTAGTATCCTTTTCGATCTATCCCTATAGATCTTTATATCAAGTATATAGAATGCCTCACCCAAGTCTTTCATGAAAAACTTTTGTGATAGCCAAGTCTTGACCGATTGCAACATCGGGATATCATTCTCAATGAGCAGTATGTCGTCCACATACAAGATCAAGAAGACAATAGCAGTCCCACTATTCTTCTTATACATAGAAGGTTCATCCATATTTTTGATGAAGCTAAATGATTTGACTGTCTCATCAAAATAGATGTTCCAGCTCCTCGATGCTTCTTTAATCCATATATGGATCTATTCAGTTTGCATGCCTGATTTGCTTTCCCACTTGAAATAAATCTCTCGATTGAGTCATATAGACTTCTTCCTCAAAATTTTCATTGAGAAAGGTAGTTTTGACATCCATCTACCAGATCTCATAGTCATGGTATGCCGCAATAGCAAGCATTATCCGAATAGACTTGAGCATGGCTACCGATGAAAAAGTATTTTCATAATCAACACCATATTTTTGTTTGAAACCTTTTACCACCAGCTTGCCCTTATAGGTCTCTACCTGGCCATCCACTCCAATCTTCTTTTTGAAGACCCATTTGCAGCCTATTAGGGTCACACACTCTAGCACATCAACCAAAATCCATACTTGGTTGGACATACATAGAGTCTATTTCGGATTTCATGGCATTGAGCCACTTGTCAAGTCACTACTTATGACAGCTTTCAAATAGGTTGTGAGATCATCATTCTCAATGATGTGGGATGTGTTGTCATTTTCAATGATAAACCCATACCTGAGTGGTACATTACACACTCTACTCAACCTTTAGAGAGGAGGTGTGTGTAGTGACTGTGCCTGAACAATGGACACATTTGGTTGAGAACTATTTAGTGAATCCTGGATGGGTTGTAGGTTTTGAATTTTCTCAAGTTCAACAGACCTTCCACTACCTCCTTCTTGAATAAACTCTTGCTCCAAGAATATAGCATGCCTACCAACAAACACCTTTTGTTGAGTAGGGTTATAGAAGCAGTATCCTATACTCTCCTTGGGATAACGTACAAACCTGTATTTTTTTGATCTAGCATCCAGCTTATGTCCATCAATATTTTTCACATAAGCTGGATAACCCTAAATCTTAAGATGCTTAAGATTTGGTCTATTTTCTTTCCATATTTCATATGGAGTGCTAGAAACAGATTTCGAAGATACTTTATTTAAGATATACGCTGCAGCCTCGAGGGCGTATCTTCAAAAAGATATCGAAAGATCTGTGAAATATATCATGGACTGCACCATATCGAATAAGGTGTGATTCCTCCTCTCTGCAATTCTATTTAATTATGGAGTATAAGGAGGTATCCATTGAGAGAGTATTTTATTTTATTTTAAATAATCAAGAAACTTACTAGATAAGTATTCTCCTTTTCGATCTGATCGAAGAGTTTTAATACTTTTACCGATTTATTTCTCAACTATTCTTTAATTCTCTTTAAATTTGTCAAAGACTTCAGATTTATATTTTATTAAATACACATATCCAAACCTAGATCTATCATCAGTAAATATGATGAAGTAAGAGTATCCATCTCTGGCTTGAGTCAATATTGGACCACATACATCAATATGTACAAGGTCCAAAATGTCACTTGTCCTTTCTCCATATCCAGTAAATGGAGTCTTGATTATTTTTTTTATGAGGTAAGATTTACAAGTTTCATATGATTCATAATTATAAGGATCAAAAAAATTATCTTTGTATAACTTATTAATCCTTGACTTATTTATATGGCCAAGTCGGCAATGCTAGAGGTATGTGGTATTCACATCCTCTCTCTTTCTTTTCTTTATATTATTAATATGAAATATATTATCATTAAGTGAAAGAAATAAAAGACTATTATCAATAAAAGTACTTCCATAATACTCGTTAGAAAAGTAAATAGAACAACCATTGTTCTTTACATTTATTTCAAAATCTTATTCCAATAATAATGGTACTGAAATAATATTTCTAACAATATTAAAAAAATAATAACAAGTCTTCAGTTCTAAAATTTTGTCCGAAGGCAACTTCAAAATCTTGATTCCTATGACTTCGACCAGAATGGATTCTCCACTAGCACCGAACAGCTCAAAGTTATCCTTATTCAGACTCTTTATTTTTTATAGACCCTGCAACGATTTATAAAAGTATGAATTACAGGCAGTATCCAATATCGAAAAATCTGACATTGAAGTACTTAATAATAAATTGGTTTGTATCATATACAAACCTTTAGCAACATTTATCAGTTTCACAGTTACAAGGTACTCCTTACAATTCTTCTTCTAGTGGCCCTTCTTGCCATATTGATAACAAGTACCTTTGGTGGAGATCTTCTTCGCCTTCTTCTTGGAGATGTCAGCCTTAGGATTCATCTTTTTTTTGAAACCCTTCTTTGCCTTCTTCTTGCTGATCTTATCAATAAGAAGAATCGGAGCTTTTTTATCCTTGAAATGGCTCTCTGCTGTTTTCAGCATGTTCTGCAGTTCTGGCAGGCTAATGTTTAGTTTGTTCATGTGATAATTTATAACAAACTGAGAAAAAAAGTCAGAAAGAGATTGCAGGATCAAATCCTGACTTAGTTCACCATCCATGGTAAAGTCCAGCTATCCCAAACGAGTGATCAAATCAATCATCTTTAGGACATGCATTTGCACGGAGGTGCCTTCAGTCATGTAGGTACAAAATAATTACTTTGATATCTCATATCGAGCAGTTTGACTTTATTCCCCATATAACTCATTAAGATTAAGGAGTATGGAAGAAACATCCATGTTCTCATGCTGCTTCTGAAGCTTGTTGCTCATGGAAGCAAGCATGATGCATTTGATAGTCATACTGTCATCTTTCCACATCTTATATGTGGCCCTTTCCTCCTCGAAAACATCTTCTCTAAAGAAATTTGGTGCAGGCGAATCCAGAATGTAGGAGACTTTCTCCTGAGTGAGAATAATTCTCAGATTCCTTAACCAGTCGACATATTTAGATTCGGTCAACTTGTTTGCATCTAGTATGCCTCTAAGTGACAGTGAGGATGCCATGTGTGTAGTTAATCTATGATAATAAGAATATAATATAAGCAGATAACTCATGATGATATTCATAACTAGACTAAAACTTTTATCTAATTGTGTCTCTCACTATTTTATCGAACTTCATAGCCCTCATCTATGAAAATCGAAAAACATACTAATATTTCTTAGTGGGATTGAGATCCCTATTCCTCATAAACACTTTGTGGATAGCACAACAAGTATTCATGAGTTTAAGAGTAGGTAACTCTTTATCAATTGTACAACTACAATTCTCAATATTTTCTCTCTGGCCTCTAGAACACATATAGCCTTGTGGATAGCACAATAAACTATAGTGTTCTAGTTTCGTTGACTCTTCAATCCCATATGATCATACTTAAACAATGTTGCCCTTGTGGATAGCACAACAACGTAATACTATTCATAATATGCCATAAGCATCAAAATGCACTTGGTCAACATCACATCAATTTCTATAGTAAGTCTTGTAGATCGCACAATAAGCTCACTAAGAACTTGACATACTCTATTGACCAAATTTGAAGGAAGGCTCTTGTTATGTCTACATCACTATTCAATCTGAGTTCGAAATTCAATGAGACCAAATTGGCCAGGTCAGTAGGTGGGAGGCTCCTTGTACCTTTTCTTAGACACCAACAGAGTTGGCCAGGCCAGCATATGGACCTAATTAGAAAATCATCTTTCACACTTTTCTCGACACCAATTGATCTTAAAAAATTCGACTTTTGATTAAAAATGAATCTCGATATTACTACTTAATATAATTTTAAGAGGGACTTTGAACTAATCTCGACACATCCTAACTACAACTACATAAAATGTACATTACAAATTATACAAATTGGCATGTAATCACAAAATATAATAGCAATCTTATAATCATACCAAAAATAAACAAGGGTGCAATTTGAAGTCATAACACATGACAAGCATATTCAAATAATATAACAAACTCTAATCTTATTAGGCATGCATAACACCCTTAACCATACATCGATTTAAGCATCATGCTACCATGATAATAAAAATTTTAAATTATCATAAATTCATAATTTTAATAATTAAAATTTAACATCATGGTAGAAATAAAGTCAAAAATATTTTTTGATTTTAAAAATTGATGCTAAAAATAATGCAACATTTTTGGCAGGATATGTGATCAATAACAATTCTATGCAATAATTTTATACTTGTTTGATCGAATTAGACAAGAGTGGCTCTAATACTACTGTTGGATTTCAGTCACATAGTGAAAAATAATTTTTAAAATTTTAAAATCATACAAATCAATAGCTTTATTAAATTAAACTATCGAGCTAGAATCCAAACCCAAGAATCACCTTGTCGATATCGATAAAACAAAAACAAGCATGCAAAAGGGATAGAATTTTATACTTTCACCAAAATAAAAAAATGGCACATTGGTGTTCTCCATGAGACTCCAAGGTAGAACTCCTCCAACAGTGATCCACACAAAAGTTGGCCAAGGTCCTTCCTAACTGGTGCGCTACCGCAGCTTAGTCCCTTGAAGAACATTGCCGGCTTTGAACTTATGGTATGATCATGTCAAAGCCCATTTGCTTTTGATCTTACCACTAGAATGACACCAAGAAGACACTCTTTAGATGTCTAACAATATAAGATTTGATTTTTGACTCCAACATATGGAAAAACCAAACCCTATGGCACACTAGCAATCTTTGCCAAAAATCTCACCACCCTTCTTGCAACTTTTGCCACTCAATTTTTCCTTGTCTTTTTCTTAGATTTCTTTTTAGAATTTTTTATATGATTTTTACATCCCTACTCTCTAGTTTAAGCCCAAAATCACCGCACAGCAATTTAGGATGTCCCATATAAATAAGGGACCAAGGGACGTGTCATGAGAAGAAGGGGTGCCAACCTTTGACACTGCAACTTCTCACATGGTGAATAAATTCACTGTGTAGAATTTTTGGCACATCAGATACTTGTAGAAAAAGGACTCTTCCTCTTCTATGTGCCATAAAAATTCCACTTAATTTTGGTGTTAAATCATAGGAGTTCTGATTTATCTATTAAGACAACATGTTTAATTAAGAGCCTTCATGAAGAAGGACTCTTCAACTTCACATGCTGAAAAGAGGTGGGGGGCATTTATTTTTTGGTGTGGCTTCTAGTGGTTGTAGAGCAATCCTTCTCCACTTAAAACTAGTTCAAGTTGTATAAGGATCTAATTTAAATTGACCCAATCCCATTAGGTCAAATACAACTGGTCCAGGTTAGCTCAAACACTTTGATCTAAACTAATTTAGGAACTTGGATTAATACAATATGCTAGCATATCTAATTAACCCATAAAATTTATATTAAATTCTAATTATATTGGATTAAGACTAAATTCTAAAGTGTGTGACCCATTAGGTTCCAAATCTAGCCAGCAGTGGACTAAGACTTTCAACGTAACCTTAATCCGATGAGATTAGGTCACCCGAAGAGTCCCAATCAACTTGGACTCTTCCAAATTGATTTCAAAATTAAACTCTTTTAATTTTGATGAATCTACAAGTCCAGATTGATATCTAGCAATATGTCATGACTATCTGAAAGATTTAAAATTTTGATAAAAAATTATCAAAATACCCTTCAGTGGTAAGTTCTCGTGTAATTCAATCTTTCGGTCAAACAACATCCTAGATGAGTCGTGGGTATGAAAATATATCAAATCCAATACTTATCATTATGTATCTCGATCTGAAGGTGATGATTCAGTTGATGATACATTAGAAACTCTTTTCTAATTATCATCTTGTTTTGGCCAAAGATTTTCGAATCAACGACCTATGAGATTATATAGGATGTTCACTCCCCTTATTAGGAGTGACTGATCCTTTATTGATCACTCACAATCTTCATGCACTCTTCATCATATCCAAAACACCCCATACAAGGATCAAAGAATCAAGTTAGAAAGTGGACCAAAATATGGATCCAACTACACAAGGTACCATAGTGATCTCAGATCTAAAGATCACTTACACAACTCCCACTAGAGAAATGATAGTTAACATATAAATAAGACTCCATCTGATATTCTCTCATAGGTCTATTCAGTGAACTCATTCTCTAATAAGCACTCATATCCTTATATTAGTATCATCACACAAGCAGTTGTGAGATCAACTTTCTTCAATTCTGAGCTTACATAGGACATGCCAGTCTTATCGGTATCATTGATCCCCGATTCAATGTACCAATGACTAAGAATATTTTAGGTTAGAGCTATCAAGGATTTAGATCTCACTGATGTGATCTCATCACGGTCCTAAAACCATTGTCCAAACCTATGGGGTTCATTATAATCTTAAAATTAATAAGATGCAGCATATAATGAATCAAAAATATCTATTTTATTAATAATATAAATATAAATTACATGAGTTTGAAAGATAAATTACAATAAATATCCAATCGTATCCCATATGCAATTAGCTTGTGGGGCATTATTCTTTCACATATTCTCAAAAGAAGATCGTCACAGTTGCAAACCCTATCATGGACCGAACCATATCCAACAAGATTTGATTCTTTTTTTTTTAAGACATCATTATGCTGTGGTGTCCCTAGAGGGGTCCATTGTGAGAGAATCTCATTCTCTCTTAAATATATCAAAAATTTATTGAAGAGATATTCCTCCCCTCGGTCAGATCGAAGAGTTTTAATACTCTTTTCAGTTTGTTTCTCTACTTCATTACGAAACTGTTTGAACATTTCAAACAATTTAGACTTGTGTTTCGTCAAGTAGACATATCCATATCTAGATAGATCATCTGTGAACGTAATAAAATAGCTATATGCTCCTCTGGCACATGTGCTCATGGGACCACATACATCAGTATGTATCAGACCCAGCACATCACTGGCTCGTTCATCTTTTTCAGTAAAAGGTGACTTGGTCATCTTTCCAAGCAAACAAGACTCACAGGTAGGTAGCGATTCGTAATCATTTTTATCAAGAATCCCTTCTTTAGCTAACCTGTTCATCTTGTTCTTGTTGATATGACCTAGCCTACAATGCCAAAGGTAGACATCCGTGACATCATCTATTCTAAGTTAATTTATTTGAAATGTACATTACATTAGGCCTAGATACAACATAGATACCATTGTTCAACTATCCATGCAAAATTGTAACACCATTTATCACAAATTTTTTTTTATTGATATTTCATAATTAGAATTGGCCAAAAGGCCTACAACAGTAACATTTTAAAGAAAACTAGGACAGCAATGACACTCATCAAGAGCAATGTAATGAGATTCGAATACAAACTTGATGATTTCTAAAGCTAGAACTGAAACTGATCTTCCATCTCCAATGTTTAGGAATCTCTCACAATCTTCAAATCTCTTAGTGACTTAAAGACCCTGCAATGAATTACAAATATGAATAGGGCTACCGGTATTTAATACCCAAGTCATTGTATCAAAAAGAGAGAAGTTGCAAGGTGTTATCACATAACTACCTTGTCCAGTAACTGATTGCTTCTTCTTCTTTGGCCTGTTCAGGTCAAGAGAAACAATATACTGAGGATAATTCTATTGAAAATTATGTTCCAAAGCCAATCGTCAATCTGTTAACAATTATGCTTATCATTATAATTATATATAAATTATTAAATTAATAAATATTATTTAATTTTTTCATCACTGTGTACATCTCATTTTTAACTCCTACTATGTGATGAAGTCTTTAGGACTATTTGATTCAATATAGGAGGATATATCATTTAGTCTTTAAATCTTAAGTTCATGACCAAATGATATATTATTATTAGGATGATAGGTATATCAAGTATAGGTCATTGTGTGCCATGTATGTTGGTTGTCCTCTTAACCAAAGAGTATGGAAACACTGGTATGGTATGCAAGTAAGACGTAGGAGTACATCTCACTGAACGTGATCAATTGCTGAGCATTCTGCTGTCAAAAGTAGCTCACGAAGGATATGGGTATAAGTATCCCTTCGATCTGAGATCACCACAGTGATTTGCAAGCAACTCACTATACTTTGATGCCGGACTACTTGAATTTCTGTTCAGTGATGAAAGATTTCTAGACAAAGTCAAGTACTTGCGAAGTCGGTGTATCAATCAAGATAGAATTGACCCCTCTAAATAAGTAGGAGTTAATGTATCAGTGTGTTTCAATTCAATAAAATTTTGGTCGAGATAATCTATATGATAGACTTTAAAAATTGAAATACAATGTGGATAACCATATCAGGGTTGGCAGTTAAATCCTAGGTCACCTTGAGTATTTGGGTCAAAGAGATGAATTATACGGTAACCATATGCCAATAGATTCTTAAATGATGCTTTGCAATCTTTCGACCTATTCGGACGTCGGGTATCATTGCTAGATGGTCATATTGATTGGTATAGAAAGATTATTTTCATACTACCAATTTAGGTTCGAACCTATGGGGTCACACTCAAAAAAAATTTCTGACTGATCATATGGCTGATCAATGATTAAGAATCATTCTAGAGTAAAACAGTCAATTTGATTGATGATTAACCTTATGCAAAAATTATAATAAATCAATTTGCTAATTGTTGATGAATTATGGGAGGACTAATTAGTAATTAGATTATTAATTAATTTAATTCAATTAAATATTAAGATTTAGATCAAATCTAATTGAATTGGATTCAATTTGATTTGACCTGATTAGGTTATGAGATGACCTAATCGCTAAAGATGTTCGATTCTTGATATGATCAGGACTTGAGCTCGATTAATTTTTGATTTGATTAAGATTTGATCAAAGCTATTTGCTATCTAATTAGATTAAGTTTAATAATCTAATTGGATTTAACCTAATTTGGTTGGGTTAAGAATCTAATTGGATGAGAAAAATAATTCGAATTCGAATCTTTTGCACCTCCTTTATCTGTGCCCTCTTATTCTTCACATGAGAAATATTTTATGAGATTTTTTCTTATATCTAGAAGTTTTTCTCACATCCTTAACTGAGTCCTTTTGAATTAAAAATTAGTTGGTTTAAATTTGAGTTCAAATTAGTTTGAATTTGAATGAAAACCTAGAGTCCAAATTGAGTTGGACTCTCCTCTTCACACCGCCACATTTCTCCATGTATAAAATATTTTTATATGATATTTTTTGTACCATTCTAATATTGGAAAATCTCTCTCTAAGTTCAAAAGATAAAGATAAAGTTTGATTTAAAATTTAATTCAAATTTGATTTGAATTGGTGATAAGGATCAACCAACACTTGAATTTGAACCGAAACTACCTTATTCTTATCCTTACCTTCCATGGAATGCCAACCTTAAAAAGGGATTAGTTTTGTATGAGATTAGAAGTAATTTTTGGCATAAAAAACCTAAGAGAGGGCACGTAAAATGTTGAGAGTGGGTTGGGCTTCCGTGCATGAGAAACAGAGGAAGTGTTCTTCCTCTCGGGCGTGAGCTGTAGGTTCTAAGGTTTCATCTCTAAGTTTTGTGAGAAAAAAAATACAAGAGTGAGTCTTGTCCAATCTTTCACACTATCACCTTCTCGTAAAACTTCATCTTCAAATCTGGAGGAGTCTAGGAGATCTAAAGAAAGGAGCTTAGATCAGCCATCTAGAGCCTTCAACGCGAGCTAGCACTCTCATGAAGAAAGATCCAGTCAGAGCTTTAAGTGGATGATCTGTAGAGGTCGGACAATCTGTGTGACTGCTCGACATCAACGAGAGCTTTTTGCTATGCTTACCAGTAATAAAGATCATCAACCCATGAAAAGGTGATGAGTTCTGAACTCTACCGACATAATCTAAAAGTTAAATTAGATTCAAGGCATCGATGTGATCGATGCAGTTTTTTTATTTTATATCAGATTCAAGGCATCGATGTGATCGATGTAGTTTTCTATTTTATATCAAATTTTATATATAAATTTTTCATATCATAGATCCTTAATGGTAGTTTAGATTTGATCTAAGGCATGTTTAGAAGATTAAAATATTTAATCTTTTATTATTCCACTATAAAATTTTAAAAATGCATGCTTTGAACTACCCATTTTCTCTTCAGATGGTATCAGAGCTAGATTTCTTATGACATAAATTTTTTATATATAATCTGATTTTAATTATTTAGATTAGATCAAAATAGTTAATTTTGAATCTGAGTAGTATAGTAATTTGATTGGATAGATCCTCATAGCCATCCGGACATAAGAAAAATTAGGATTTTACTATCCCATTTACCAATTCGATAGGATCTCCTATGGCATGTAGGAGTGCTGTACGATCTTTTTCATGATGATGAATAATAAAAAAAATTTTAAAATTTTATTTTAGATCTGAAATAATGTATATTGGATCTAAAATTAGAGTCTTGATCATTAGATGATTGATTATAAAAATATTTTATAAAATTAAAAATTATTTTTAAACATCAAATCCGAACCCGTACCAATCCAAAACTTAATTGAGAATTAAGCAATCTAGATTTGAGAATCAAAGATCTAAAGTATTAATTTCATAACTCATGGGTTAATGGGTTAGCTTGAGTCAAGTCCATTTAATTGGGTTAGATTTAGGATTAGAAATTATTGATAATGGACCATATTAGTAATTGATCAAATTTAATTAAAAGTTAATTCTGATTGGGTCATTTTTTTTTCTTGATCAATTTCAATAGATGTAGTTGGTCAAGTCCATATCTTTGATTAGACCAATATGGACTTTAATCGTAGCTCTGTAGTCGAATCCAAGTCTATAAGTTGATCAAATTGAAAATAACTAACCAATTAGTGTCTAAGGTAAGTATAGTAGCTTTGATCAGTGGTCATTAATTGGGAGCTACTCGCATAGATTGAGTCTATATCGAGTTAATGGCATATTCCTTCCATCGATCTCACTTATCTGCCAACATGGTGAATTATGTTTTGATTAGATCACTTAATGATTGAAGGTGACCCATGCTAACTAAAAAATCAGGGTGATTGATTTAAGTGCCCCTAGTTCGACTTGTCTTGAGTCCTCTTCATGACTTGATGAAGTCAGTGGGAGAATTTATGACTGGTTGGCTAGACCAGCTTTTACCTAATCTTCTTTAATCTGACTTGATGAAGTTAGTGAGAGGATTAAGATTAACTGATCAAGTCTTTTCTTATCTCTCAATTCAACTAATTAAATCCTCTAAAATTGTTAGATCCCTAAAAATGAAATAGTTATGGTGATAACTAGATCATAGCCTCGCATTAAGTTAGGTGATAATGAGTCTAATGGTTTAGATGATCATTGGAGGTGCCACACACTTGGTGCTCATCGGACTATCAAAATTATCATTCATAATATGTTGTTTTAGTTGTGTCTTTCTGATGAAGGTTAGGTTGGTCGAGCCACACTCGAGCCTGGTCACTCATTTGTTACATATACTAAATTTTGGCATGTTAATAGTTGGACGTAACCAGAACTTTCAGTGGAGGTGCCACA
The DNA here is from genome assembly GCF_000442705.2 of Elaeis guineensis. NCBI lineage: Eukaryota > Viridiplantae > Streptophyta > Magnoliopsida > Arecales > Arecaceae > Elaeis > Elaeis guineensis. Next base: position 11,874,419 of record NC_026006.2, on the reverse strand, counting down.
CACATGCTGAAGAAGTGTCTGGGGCAAAATTGAATATTAAAAATTATTTGATGAAATAATTGGTTAAGAACATATCCATGGGTACACAAGGGTTGGTCGAGCCACACTCGGACCCATGTGCAGTCCATATGGATTCTAGTACCTATAAGAAATTAGTGTAATTCTTCGAATTGAAGGTAGAGGCTATCAATTCAAATAAAATAGTGAAAAAATCTTTAAACTAACATCCATGCCTTTAGGTTTAATCAATTCATATAGTAATTAGGTTCTAATTTTTTTTTTGTAGTTATGGCCACCATCTTATCATTTTGATCACTATTAGATAGTGATAAATTGATGGGATCAAATTTCGATAGCTGGTATCGAAAGCTCAAAATTATCCTGAAGCACAAATGGATCTTGTATGTGTTAATTGATCTAGCACCCGAGGAGCCAGCTCCAAGTGCACGTAGCTCGATCAGAGATACTTATCAGAAGTGGCTTAATGATCGGACTATGGTTCGTTGTATTATGCTGGTGGTGATGAATGATAAGTTTAGCCATCATTTCAAGAATGCTCAGCCATAGGACATGTTGCAAATGTTGAACGAGTCTTTTGGCACACCCGATGACATTGAGAGGCATAAGACTAGTTGTACCATCTTCAATGCTCAAATGAGGGAAGGAGCATCAGTCACTGATCATGTATCGTATATGATCAAGATGATTGAGTGCCTAAGCAAACTCAACTTTTTTCTGCATGAGCAGTTGGGGAAAGATGCTCTTCTAAACTCTCTGCTCAAGTCCTACCTCCTTTTTCTTACTCATTTTCTAATGACAAAGCCTGTAGTTAAGTATCATGGTTTGCTGGGGTTGCTGCAAAATTTTGAGAAAGATCACTAGCTCCAAAAAGAATCGATGAATGTTGTGGTAGGGTCTTCTTCTGGACGTCGATCCTTTAAGAAAGAAAAGAAGATTAAGAAGAACAAGAAAAGGGTGCAAAGTGCTTGGGCACCCAAGTCCAGTCAGACCAAGAAACCCAAGTCCGACCAGAGTCAGGTGGAATGCTTCTACTGCAAGAAGCAAGAGCATTGGTAAAGGAATTATCCTCAATACATTGTCTCTCTAGATCTGAACAGGTCGAGAAAGAAGCAAGTTGTTGCTCGATAAGGTAATTATATGATAACTCCTTGTAATTTCTCAATTTGTGATCCTACTACCTGGGTATTAGATAACGAAAGTCCTTTTAATATTTATAATTCATTGCAGGATCTACAGGTCAGTAGGAGATTTGAAGAAGGTGAAAGGTTCCTTAATGTTGGAGATGGAAGACCAGTTCTAATTCTAGCATTAGGAACTATTAAGCTTGTATTTAAGTCTAATATAATTGTTCTAAGTGAATGTCACTTTTGTCCTTCTTTTTGTTGAATATTATTTCTGTAAGCCTTTTAGCCATGTACGGTTATAAAATTTTAATAAAAAAAATAATTTTAATATCATTATGAATGGTGTTAATGTGATGAATGGATAGTTAAACAATGGTATTTATATATTATTATAATTTGTTAGTGTAATGTACACGTCCAACAAACATCCTAGAATTAGTGATGTCTCCGATATCTACCTTTGGCATTGTAGGTTAGGTCATGTTGACAAGAACAAAATAAACAGGTTGGCACAAGAGGAAATCTTCAAAGTCAGTGATTGTAAATCACTCCCAATCTTTGAGTCCTGTCTTCTTAAAAAAATAACCAAATCACCTTTTATTGAAAAAGATGAGTGAGCCAGTGAAGTTCTAGGTCTGATACATACTGATGTATGTGGATCAATGAATATTGGTACCAGAGGTGGATATTATTATTTTATTATATTTACAGATGACCTATTGAGATATGGGCATGTCTGCTTAATGACACATAAGTCAAAATCATTTGAAATATCCAAATGATTCCGTAATGAAATAGAGAAACAAACTGAAAAGAGTATTAAAACACTTCGATCCGATTGAGGAGGAGAATACTTTTTCAGTGAGTTTCTGACATACTTAGAAAAGAATAAGATTCTCTCATAGTGGATCCCTCCTGAAACATCACAGCATAATGGTGTATCGGAAAAGAAGAATCGAACCCTCTTAGACATGGTTCGATCCATGATGGGCTTTGCAAGTCTATCGATTTCTTTTTGGGGATACGCACTCGAGTCAACTTGTTATATTTTAAATAAAGTTCTGAGTAAGTTTGTAAGTAAAACACCACATGAGATGTAGACAGGGTGTAAGCCAGCACTCTCTCACCTTAGGGTTTGGCGATGTCCGACTTATATCAAATGTTTGAAAACAGACAAGTTTGGACCTAGGTCTGATAAATATCTATTTGTAGGATACCCAAAAGAGATCAAGGGATATTACTTCTACCTTACTGATGAACAGAAGGTGTTCGTCAGCAATAGGGCAATCTTTTTAGAAAAGAAGTTTTTTGGTGAAGAAATAAATGCATCAAAGATTGAACTTGATAAAGTTCGATCAGTAGAAGAACCGACATAATCTAATAAAGTTATAGAGTCAGACTTGATTAGATCAAATCCGAAACCTATTATAGAAATATATTTATAGAGATCTAGTAGAGTACCGCATCAATCAGATAGATACTATGGTTTCTTAGTCCGAGATGGAAATCCAGTTAAACTCGATGAGAATAATAAGGATCCGATCACCATATGGATGCGATGTAGAGGTCTGACTCCGATAAGTGGCTGAAAGCCATAAAATCTAAAATGAAATCCATGAAAATCAATAATATATGGACATTAGTTGACCCACCTGAAGGGATAAAATTCATAGGATGTAAGTGGATCTTCAAAAAGAAGAGGAATGCAGACGGAAAGGTGGAGACCTATAATATCCATCTAGTTATCAAGGGTTACTATCAACATTATGGTATTGACTATGATGAAATATTTTCTCCTATGGCAATGCTCAAGTCTATTCGGATTATACTTGTGATAGCAGCACATCTGGACTATGAAATCTGACAAATAGATGTGAAAACAGCCTTCCTAAATGGAGAGCTAGAAGAAGAGGTGTATATGACACAACCTGAAGATTTCATATCCACAGATGAGTCTAAGGTGTTCAAGCTTCAAAGGTCCATTTATGGACTTAAGCAGGCATCTCAGAGTTGGAACATGCATTTTAATAAAGTGATTAGAATGTATGGCTTCATTAAGAATGGAGAGAAACCCTGTATATACAAATGGGTTAATAACTTTATAGTAGTATTTCTTATTTTATATATTGATAATATTCTCTTAATCGGGAATGATATCCCTGCATTATAGGGAATAAAAGTTTGGTTGTCATCACAGGTCTCCATGAAAGACTTGGGAGAAGCATCATTCATCCTTGGGATAAAGATCTATAGAGATAGATCTAAAAGATTGCTTAGATTATCCTAGTCGACGTACATTGATACTGTGCTGAAAAGATTCAGCATGAAGAATTTCACGAAAGACTATCTTCCGATAGGCCAAGAAATTTTTCTCTCGAAGAGTGATTGTCTAACAACTCCTTAAGAGAGAGAGCATATGAGTAGAATTTTATATGCTTCGACAGTGGGATCTATTATGTACGTTATGACATATACACAATTGGATGTGGCATACTCATTAGAAGTAATGAGCATATACCAGTCCGATCCAGGTGAGAATCACTGGAAGATCGTAAAGGCCATCCTTAGGTATTTGAGAAATACTAAGGATCAATGATTTATCTATGGAGAATCTGACTTAAAATTTATGGGCTTTATAGACTCCAGTTTTTAGTCGGATCATGATGATAGCAAGAGCGTGTCGGGATATATTTATACCCCAAGCGATGGAGCAATCTAATGAAAAGGTTTCAAGCAGCACACTATGGCCGACTCTACTTATGAGGTAGAATATATCACCGCATCGATGCTGCAAAACAAGCTGTGTGGTTACAAAAGTTGATAAATGAACTTGGAGTGGCACTCTCCCTTGATGGCCCTGTCTTGTTGTACTGCGACAATACTAGTGCCATTGCTCAAGCGAAGGAACCGAAGTCAAATCAGCGGACCAAGCACATTCTGTGCCGCTACCACCTGATCTGAGAGATCATGGATCGAGGTGACATTGAGCTTCAGAAGATTGACGGAAAGGAGAACCTGACCGACCCATTTACTAAAGCTCTCGATATCAAGGAGTTCGAAGACTACAAATCAAAGATGGGTATATGATACTACACCGATTGCTTTAGTCCAAGTGAAAGTTGTTGGAAATTGTGTCTCAAAGCTAATCATTAGTCTGTTGATGGTTGTGCTTATCATTGTAATTGTATATAAATTATTAAATTAATAAATATTATTTGATTTTTTCATCACTTTGTACATCTCATTTTGAACTCCTGTTATGTAATAAATTTCTTAGGACTATTTGATTCGATATAGGAGGATATATCGTTTAGTCCTTAAACTTTAAGTTCATGATCAAATGATATACTATTATTGGGAAGATAGCTATATCAAGTATAGGTCATTATGTGCCATGTATATTGGTTGTCCTCTTAACCAACGAGTGTGGAGACACTGGTATGGCATGCAAGTGAGATGTAAGAGTATATCTCATTGAACGTGACCAATTGCTGAGTACTCTACTATCAAGAGTAGCTCGCAAAGGATATGGGTATAAGTGTTCTTCCGACCTGAGATCATCTCGGTGACTTGCAAGCAACTCACTATGCTTTGGTGTCAGATTATCTGAATTTTCAATTCAGTGATAAATAATTTTTGGACATAGTCAAGTACTTACAAAGTCGGTGTGTGAGTCAAGATAGAATTGACCTCTCCGAATAAATAGGAGTTAATGTATCAGTATGTTTCACTTCAGTAAAATCTTGATTGAGATAATTCATGTGATGAATTTTGAAAATTAAAATATAATGTGGATGACCACATCAGGATTGGCAGTTAAACCCTATGTCACCTTGAGAATTTGGATCAAAGGGATGAATTATACGGTAACCATATGCCAATAGGTTCTTGAATGATGCTTTGCAATCTTTCGACCTATCAGAATGTCGGGTATCATTGCTAGATGGTCACTTTGATTGGTATAAGAAGATTGTTTTCATACTATCGACTCAGATTTGAACCTATGGGGTCACACTCAAAAGAAGTTTCTGACTGATCATATGGCTGATCAACGATTAAGAATCGTTCTAGGATAAAACAGTCAATTCGATTGATGAGTAACCCTATGCAAAAGTTACAATAAATCAATTCATTAATTTTTGATGAATTATAGGAGGATTGAATAGTAATTAGATTGTTAATTAATTCAATTTGATTGAACATTGAGGTTTGGATCAAATCTAATGGAATTGGATTCAATTTGGTTTGACCCAATTAGGTTATGAGATGACCTAATCGCTAAGGATGTTCGATTCCTGATATGATCAGGACTTGAGCTCGATTAATTTTTGATTTGATTAAAATTTAATCAAATTTATTTGCTATCTAGTTAGATTGGGTTTAATGGTCCAATTGGATTTAACCTAATTTGGTTAGGTTAAGAATCTAATTGGATGAGAAAAATAATTCGAATTCGAATCCCTTGCACCTCCTTTATCTGCGCCCTCTTATTCTTCACATGAAAAATATTTTATATAATTTTTTCTCATACCCAGAAGCTTTTCTCATATTCTCATCTAAGTTTTTTTGAATTAAAAATTGGTTGGATTAAATTTGAGTTCAAATTGATTTGAATTTGAATGAAAATCTAGAGTCCAAATTGAGTTGGACTCTCCTCTTCACGCCACCACATTTCTCCTCGCATAAAGTATTTTTGTGCAAGATTTTTTGCACCATTCTGATGTTGGTCAACCTCTCTCTGAGTTTATAAGATAAAGATAAATTTTGGTTCAAAATTTAATTCAAATTTGATTTGAATTGGTGATAAGGATCAACCAACACTTGAATTTGAACTGAAACTACCTTATTCTTATCCTTATCTTCCATAGGATGCCAACCTTAAAAAGGGATCAATTTTGTGTGAGATTAGAAGTAATTTTTGGTATGAGAAACTTAAGAGAAGGGATGTAAAATGTTGAGAGTGGGTTGGGCTTCCGTGCGTGAGAAACAGAGGAAGTGTTCTTCCTCTCGGACGTGAGCTGTGGGTTTTAAAGTTTCATCTATAAGTTTTGTGAGAAGAAAAATACAAAAGTGAGTCTTGTCCAATCTTTCACACAACCACCTTCTAATAAAGCTTCATCTTCTGATCTGGAGGAGTCTGGGAGATCTGAAGAAAGGAGCTTGGATCAGCCATCCAGAGCCTTCGTCGTGAGCCAGCACTCCCGCGAAGGAAGATCTGATCAGAGCTTCGAGTGGATGATCTGTAGAGGCCGGATAATCTATGTGGCTGATCAACATCAGCGAGAGCTTTGTACCATGCTTACCATTAGTGGAGATCATTGACCCATGAAAAGATGATGAGTTCTAAACTCTACCGACATAATCTAAAAATTAGATCAGATTCAGGGCATCGATGCGATCGATGTAGTTTTTTATTTTATATCAAATTTTATATGTAAATTTTTTATATCATAAATTTTTAATGATAGTTTATATCTAATCTAACATATGTTTAGAAGATTAAAATATTTAATTTTTTATTATTTCACTGTAAAATTTTAAAAATACATGCTTTGAACTACCCATTTTTCCTTCAAATGGTATCAGAGTCAGGTTTCTTATGACATAAATTTTTTACATATAATCTAATTTTAATTATTTAGATTAGATCTAAATAGTTAATTTTGAATCTGAGTAGTATAGTAATCTGATTGGATAGATCCTCATAGCCATCCAATCATAAGAGAAATCAAGATTTCACTATCCTATTTACTCATTCGATGGGATCTCCTATGGTGTGTAGGGTTGTTGTGAGATCTTTTTCATGGTGATGAACAATGAAAAAAATTTTAAAATTTTATTTTAAATCTGAAATAATATTTATTAGATCTGAAATTATAATCTTGATCATTAGATGATTGATTGTAAAAATATTTTATAAAATTAAAAACTATTTTAAAACATCAAACTCGAACCCATATCAGCCCAAAACTTAATTGAGAATTAAGCGATCAAGATTTGAGAATCAAAGATCTATGGCATTAATTTCATAACTCATGGGTTAATGGGTTAGCTCGAGTCATGTCCATTTAATTGGATTAGACCTAGGGTTAGAAATCATTGATAATGGACCATGTTAATAATTGATCAAATCTAATTAAAAGTTAATTCTGATTGGATAATTTTTTTCTCTTGATCAATTTCAATCGATGTAGTTGGTCAAGTCCATGTCTTTGATTAGACCAATATAGACTTTAATCGTAGCTCTGTGGTCGAATCGAAGTCTATAAGTTGATCAAATTAAAAATGACTAATCAGTTAGTGTCTAAGGTAAGTATGACAGCTCTGATCAGTGGTCATTAATTGAGAGTTAATCACATAGATTGAGTCTATATCGAGTTAATAGCATATCCCTTCTATCGATCTCACTTACCTGGCCAACATAGTGAATCTGTTGGGAAATGTCCAAAAAGTCAATTGTCAACCTGTTGAGGTTGAGCAACCTTGTATTGTAATTGATTTATTAATAAATAAAATATATTTTTAATATTTTTATTATAAGTTTTTATCTTCTAATGAACTCCATTGTTGTGATGAAGTCCTTAAGACTATTTAGATTTGATAAAGAGAAAATTTATCGATTAGTCCTTAAAACTGTTCACGACCAAATGATAGGCTGTTAATAAGGATGACAGCTTCTATCGAGCATAGGTCACTGTAGGCCATATGGATTGGTTGTCCTCTTAACCAAGGAGTGTAGAGACATTGGTATGGCATACAGATGAGATGTAAGGGTATATCATCATGGAACGTGACCAACTCCAGAGCATTCTGCTGTTGAGAATGTCTCTGATAGGATATATGTATAAGTGTCCCTTAGACCTGAGATCACCTCAGTGACTTACAAGCAACTCACTGTGCTTTGGTACTGGACTAACTGAATTTTTAATTCAGTGATGAAAGACTTCTGGGTACAGTCAAGTACTTGCAAAGTCAGAGTATGATCGAGATGGGATTGACCACTCCAAGAGTTGGAGAAGAATGAGTCGCTGTATTTCAATTTAGCAAAACCTTGGCCAGGGTAATCCATCAGATGGATTTGATATTTTGAAATACAATGTGGACAATCTGATCAGAGTTTATAGTTAAACTCTGAGGTATCCTATGAGTATTTTGGTCAAGGAGATGAATTATATGGAAACTATATCCACATGGGTTTTAAGGATGTTGTTCTACACATTCGACCTATCCGACCATCGGGTACCATTACTAGATGGTCATTTTGATTGGTATAAAAATTTATTTCTATACTACTAACTTAGGTTCGAACCTATGAGGTCATACATATTAGAGTTTACAATCCGATCGGATGGTTGATCAACGATTGAGAATCGTTCTAAGGTTAAACGATCAATACGATTGACATTTAACCTAGTGCAAGTGTTGCAGGAGGATCGATTAGCAATTTAATTGCTAGTTGGCTTAATTTGATTAAGTCAATGGGATAAAATTAAGTCTAATTGAATATAATTTAATTAGATTTGGTTTGGGCTTAATTGGATCAAGTCCAATTAGTTTATTGGATAAGTCAAGTGTAAGAAAAAACTAATCCTAGTTCAATTAGGACTTGAGTCAACCTAATTTCTAATTCAATTAAAAAATTAAATCAAATTTAAATTTAATTTAATCTGACTAAATTAGATTCTTAATTGGGTTAAGACCTATTTTAATTGGATTGATTTAGTTTTGGTTTGATTTGATTTGAGAAACCAAATTTGAACAAGTCATAGATTGAATCCTAGTATGACTAGGATTCCACCTTGCGCCACCTTAGCCCCCCACGCTCACTTTCTCTTATTTTGTGCAACAAAACCTTCTCTCCCAGGCCTTCACATACACTCAAAGCTTTCCACTCATTCTCTCTTACATGGAATGTGGTTGTGGACCAAGTCAAAGTAGGAATTAGTTTGGATTTCAAATTTCTATGAGATAGAATTTTAAGAAACCAAAACTCTTTCCTTATGTCACTGATTTTATCCAGATTTTTTTTGATATTTTTATGGATTTTATGGAACATATTATGCACCCTTTGCTGGTAGTCCATGGTAGAAAAAGAAAGAGGGGGCACCCATGAGTTGGGCACCCCTTGTCTTGCCCTGTTTGGTTTTTTCTTGACTAGGTATTTGACCTAGACAAGAATTCTTCATATCTCTTTATTTAAGATGAATTTCTTCTTAAGATTTTCATAGATTATATAGCATTGAGAGACCTTTGGGGCGTATAAAATTAAGGAGAAAGAGTGTTGGAGCATGGAGATATAATAGACACAAAACTAAGTGTCTGGGTTACAGCAAAGAGAAGAAGAAGAGGGTCTTCTTCTAGGGTTGCTGAGTTCACCTCTTTCTTTCCTCCATCTGTGCATTTTTTGAGAGTGTCTCACATCTAAAACTTCTTCTCCTAATTTTTATCTTTGAAAGAGTCTAAATCAAGAAGAAAGAGATATCTGATCGACCATCGAAGAAGGATCAACACAGCACTAGCATACTGTGCTGATTTCCTAGACTATGATTCTGATAGTGATTCGTAGGCTTGTGTGGATGACTCCTAGAGATCGGATGCATGTGCAGCTCGCAACATCATCCTCAAGCCTGGATCAGCAAAGTTAGAACGTCTAACTTGCAAGGTAATAGATCTGATCTATTATATTTTACATACATTAGATTTAGTATAGAAACATATTGATATGATCAACATGTAGTTCTTACTCTTTATATTTTAATTTTTGATTTAATACCATGTAATAATCATGTAATAGGATCTTATATCTAAAAATTTTTTAGTTTTATAAGATAAATTTTAATTTATTTTAGTCTTTCACTGTCTGATCTTGAAAAGGTTTCAAGATCTAACCCTAAAATTCTAGATCTGGTTCCTTCAATTGGTATCAGAGTCTAGGTTCTTTATTATATGATTATTTATACATACTTAGATTATTTTTTAGATTAAATCTAATTTATAATCTGATTGTTAAATCAGAAATTAAAATTTTTAGATCAATCACGAACTATAGGTTGTCCTGCTGTAAGGTTTACCCCTTATAGTGCAAAGGTTATCCTAGTTTGTGTAGATCTATCTTTAATCATAAATTTATTAGATGTGATCTAGATTAAATTTATAATTTATTAGATTTAAAAAATATTTAAATTTAAAATAAAATCTTTTTGTTAATAATTTTTATGCAAAAAACCATCATATATTTGTCTAGAAAATTTACGCAGTTTAAAGTTGAAATTGTTTCAATTACATGAACCTGTTTAGATTAGATCTAAAGTAGTTTCATGCTTATTTTACTTACATTTTGATTATGAATCAAACATGTAACTTGGTTGGTAGAACCATATTGTAAAAATATTTTACAAATATGAAAATTATTTTTGAAAAGCCGAACCCCAACCCTCAGCCCAAAACTTAATTGAGAATTAAGAAGTTGTTTGATTAGGTTCTAGGATTGTGAATTGAAGAACCCAAGACACAAACTATGACACATTGGGTTAATGGGTTTGTGAAAATTAGGTCCATTAATTGGGTTAGACCTAAGGTTAGATTAAAGATATACTTAATTAGAGAATTGACTAAATCTAATCAATTGTTGTCTTAGATTAGGTCAAAGATTCTCTAGATCAATTGCAATAGTTGTAGTTGGTCAAGTCCATGTCTTTAACGAGAACCAAATGGACTTGATTCTTGGCTAAGCGGTCTAGCACAAACTGTTAGGTTGATCTAATCGAAATTAATTAAACCAGTTGGTGCCTAAGGTAAACCAGATCGGTGGTTTTTAATTGGCAGCCCGCTTACCTGATCATTTTTGATGGTGTCTAAGGCAAACTTTGGCAAATCCTCCCATCGATCGAACTTACCTGATCTCTTGGTAAAATTATGTTTTGATCAGATCACTTGACTATTCGAGCTGACCCATGTCAGCTAGGTAAATCAGTATGACTGATTTAGGTGCTCTTAGACCAGTCCTTTTGATGGTCTCCCTTAAGCTGACTTGGTGAAGCCAATGGGAGGATCATGATAAGCTAGTTCATCTGACCGCCTCTTCTAAATCAATTAAATTTTTTAAAATTATTAGGTCCTTAAAATGAAATAGTTATGGTGATAACTAGATCATAGTCTCCTATTAAGTGGATGATAAAGGGTCCATCAGTTGGATAATCATTGGAGGTCCAAAGGCCTAGTGCTTATCAGCTGATGGAATTATCATTCATAATATGATTTTTTGACTGCATCTTTCTAAATGGTGGTTAGGTTAGCCAACCAAAGTTGGGCCTAATCATTCATTGGCTAGATGGGCCAATTATGGTCATGTTAATGGTTGGACCTAACCAGATCTTTTCAGTGGAGGCCAAAGCCTACTGATTAGAGACTGGGGCAAAATTAAAATTACTAGAAATTATTTAAAAAAATAATTGGTTATGAACCTACCCTTAGATGTATATGGGTTGACCAATTAAAGTTGGACTTGTGTGCAGTCTAAGTGGATTCTAGTACCCACTAAGGAATTAGGATAATTTCTCGAATTGAAGGTAGAGGCTACCAATTTGAATAAAATAGTGGAAGAAATCTTTTGATTAAAGTTTAAATCTTTAGGTTTAATGAATCAATTACTAATTAGGTTATGGTTTTTCTTTGTGCAGATATGGCCACTTCCCTATCGCTCTGATCATTGTTGGACAATGATAAGTTGGTGGGACCCAACTTCGGTAGTTGGTACCGAAAGTTGAAGATAGTCCTGGAGCATGAATGGATCCTATATGTGATAACAGATCCTGCACCTGAGGAGCCAACTGTCAATGCACGTGGAACAATCAGAGATACTTATCAGAAGTGGCTCAGTGATCGGATCACGGTGCACTACATCATGCTGGCTGCCATGAGCAATGAGTTCAGTCGTAGATTTGAGATGGCTCAGCCAAAGGATATACTTCAAGTGTTGGAGGATGTCTTTGGCACACCCGATGACGTAGAGAGGCACAAGACTAGTTGTGCCATTTTCAATGCCAAAATGCAGGATGGTGCCTCTATCACTGATCATGTATTGTACATGATTGAGCTGATGGAGCATTTTAGCAAGCTCGGCTTTCTCTTGCATGAGCAGCTTAGGAAAGATGTAACATTGAACTCGCTGTCCAAGTCTTATCTCCCATTCCTCACTCATTATAGAATAACAAAGCCTGAAGTAAACTATCTCGGGTTACTGGGGTTGCTTCTGAACTTTGAGAAGGATCACCAACTCCACAAGGAGTCGGTGAACTTAGTGGGAGGTTTGTCTTCTAGTTCTTGACCCTTTGAGAAAGGAAAAAAGAACAAGAAGAAGAAAGTGAAGAAGGTGCAAGTTCAGGCTGGGACATCAGTGCAGGGCCAAACCAGAAAGATCAAGCCCGATAAGTGTCAAACTGAATGCTTCTTTTGCAAGAAGTAAGGACACTGGAAAAGAAACTGTCCTCAGTACATTGCCTCTCTGGATCCAAACAGGCAGAGAAAGAAGTAAGCTATTGCTGGACAAGGTATTTATATGATAACTCCTTGTAATTTCTTTATTTGTGATATAACTGACTAGTATTGGATACCGGTAGCCCTTACCATATTTTCAATTCGTTGCGGGAGTTGCAGGTCAGTAAGAGATTCGAGCAAGGCGAGAGGTTCCTGAATGTTGGAGATGGAAGACCAATTTTAGTTCTAGCATTAGAAATCTTAAAACTTGTATTTGAGTCCCATACCATTGTTCTTAATGATTGTCATTTCTATCCCAGTTTCTTTTTAAATATTATTTCTATAGGCCTTCTAGCCAAAAATGATTATAAAATTTTAATAAAAAAATAAGTTTGTAATATCATTATGAATGGTGTTACTATTTTTTATGGACATTTGAACAATGGTGTGTATATGTTATCACAACCTGTTAACATAGTCTATTCTACTGGCAAGCACCCAAGATTAGATAGTGTATCAAATATCTACTTATGGCACTGTAGGCTAGGTCATATAAACAAGAATAGGATAAACAGGTTGACTCAAGAGAAAATCCTCGAAGTCAGTGATTATGAATCACTTCCAACCTGTGAGTCTTGTCTTCTTGGTAAAATGACCAAGTCACCTTTTACTGGAAAAGGTGAGAGAGCTACTAAGCTCTTGGGCCTAGTACATACTGATGTATGCGGGCCCATAAGCACAAGTGCTAGAGATGGATATTTCTACTTCATCACTTTCACAGATGATCTATCCAGATATAGATATGTCTATCTGATGAAACATAAGTCAGATTTATTTGAAATATTCAAATGATTCTGAAGTGAAGTAGAAAAACAAACTGGAAAGAGTATTAAAACTCTTCAGTCTGACCAAGGAGGAGAATACCTTTCTGATAAGTTTTTCACATATCTAGGAGAGAATGGGATTCTCTCCCAATGGACTCCTCCAGGAATACCACAGCATAATGGTGTGTCTGAAAGGAGAAATCAGACTCTGTTAGACATGGTCTGATCCATGATGGATTTTGCCAGCTTGCCGATATCCTTCTGGAGATATGCACTTGAATCGGCTTGTTATCTATTAAATAGGATTCTATGTAAGTCTGTAATTAAGACTCTATATGAGATATGGACAGGGCGTAAGCCAGCACTTTCATACTTTAGGGTCTGGGGGTGCCCAGCCTATGTCAAACAGTTAGTTACAGATAAATTTGGACCTAGGTCTGACAATTACACATTTATAGGGTACCTCAAAGAGACCAAAAGATATTTTTTCTACCATACTGATGAACAAAAGGTGTTCGTTAGCCTTAAGGCAATCTTTTTAGAAAAAAAGTTTCTTGGTGAAGGAATCGTTGCCTCTAAGGTTGAACTTGATGAAGTTCAATAGGTAGAAGGACCGATACCAATAGCTGAACCTGAGTTGAATTTGAATAGATCAGATCTGGAGCCCAATATACCTGCACCATTAAGGCAATCCGATAAAGTACCGCATCAGTCAGACAGATACTACAGTTTCTTGATCCGGGATGGTGATCCCATTGAACTCGATGAGAACGTTGAGGATCCGATCACCTATAAGGATACAATACAGAGATCTGATTTCGAAAAATGGCTTGAAGCCATGAAATTCGAAATAGAGTCCATGGAGGTCAATGATATATGGACATTGGTTAACCCACCTGAAGGGGTTAAACCTATTGGGTGTAAATGGGTCTTCAAAAGGAAGACGAGCGTAGACGGAAAGGTGGAGACCTATAAAGCCCATTTGGTTACCAAGGGGTATCGTCAACATTATGGTATTGACTATAACAAGACTTTCTCCCTTGTGGCAATGCTCAAATCCATTTGGATAATGCTTGCAATAGCTATCCATCTAGATTATGAGATCTAACAGATGGATGTAAAGACAGCTTTCCTGAATGGAGAGCTGACTGAAGAAGTGTATATGATACAACCTGAGGGGTTTGCATCTACAGATGAGTCCAAGGTGTGTAAGCTTTAGAGATCCATTTATAGATTGAAGCAAGCTTCTCGGAGTTGGAACATGCATTTTGATAAGGTGATCAAAATGTATGGCTTCGTTAAGAATGGAGAAGAGCCCTGCATCTATAAATGGGCAAATAGTCCAGTTGTGGTATTCCTTGTCTTGTACGTGGATGACATTCTCTTAATCGAAAATGACATCCCCGCACTACAAGGAATAAAAGTTTGGCTGTCATCGCAGTTCTTCATGATGGACTTGGGTGGAGCATCCTACATTCTAGGGATGAAGATCTATAAGGATAGATCTAAAAGGATGCTTGGGTTATCCCAGTCCATGTACATAGACACTGTACTGAAGAGGTTCAGCATGGAGAATTCCAAGAAGGGCTATCTACCGATAGGTCATGAAATTTCTCTCTCTAAAAAAGATTGTCCGACAATTACTGAAGAGAGAGAGCGAATGAGTAGAGTCTCATATGCTTCGATCGTTGGATCTATCATGTACACTATGACATGTACAAATCTAGATGTGGCATACTCACTAGAAGTAGTGAGTAGATATCAATCTGATCCTGAAGAAAACCACTGAAAAGTGGTTAAAGCTATCCTTAAGTATTTGAGAAATACTAAGGACCAATGGTTGGTTTATGGTGAGCCAGATCTGAAACTTGCGGGGTTCAAACCACTAGAAAGTGGTTCAAGCCATCCTTAAGTATTTGAGAAATACTAAGGACCAATGGTTGGTTTATGGTGAGTCAGATCTAAAACTTGTAGGGTTCACAGACTCCAGCATTCAATCTGACCATGATGACAGTAGAAGTGTGTCGGGTTATATCTTTACTCTGAATGGAGCCATCTACTGGAAGAGTTTCAAGCAGTATATTGTGGCAGACTCTGTTTGTGAGGTGGAGTACATCACAGCATCGGATGCCATGAAGAAAACTGTGGCTGAAAAAATTCATCATCGAGCTCGGAGTAGCACCCTCCCTTGATGGTCCGGTCCTGCTCTACTGTGACAGTACTGGTGTCATAGCTCAAGCGAAAGAATCCAAAGCACACCAGCAGATGAAGTACATTTTGCACTGCTTCCACCTGGTCTGGGAGATCATAGATTGAGGTGACGTCGATCTTCAGAAGATCGACAGAAAGGAGAACCTGACCGACCCCTTCACTAAAGCTGATAAAGAAGTTTGACAACCACAAGTTGAAGATGGGTATTAGATATTGTGCCGAGTGGCTTTAGGACAAGTGAGAGTTGTTGAAAAATATATCCCAAAAGCTAATCGTCAACCTGTTGACGGTTGAGCAAGCTTGTATTGTAACTGATTTATTAATAAATAAAATATATTTTTTTCATCATAAGTTTTCATCTTCTAATGAACTTCGTTGTTGTGATGAAGTCCTTAGGACTATTTAGGTTCGATAAAGAGAGGATTTATCGATTAGTCCTTAAAACTGTTCACAACCAAATGATGGATTGTTAATAAGAACAACAGCTTCTATCGAGCACAGATCACTGTAGGTCATATGGGTTGGTTGTCCTCTTAACCAAGGAGTGTGGAGACACTAATATGGCATACAAGTGAGATGTAAGGGTACATCATCATTGAATGTGACCAACTCCAAAGCATTCTGCTGTCGAGAATGTCTCTAATGGGATATAGGTATAAGTGTCTCTTAGACCTGAGATTGCCTCAGTGACTTGCAAGCAACTCATTATGCTTTAGTACTGGACTAACTGAATTTCTAATTCAGAGATGGAAGGCTTCTGGACACAGTCAAGTACTTGCAAAGTCGGAGTGTGATCAAGATGGGATTGACCACTCCAAAAGTTGGAGAAGAATGAGTCACTGTATTTCAATTTAGCAAAACTTTGACCAGGATAATCTACAGATGGATTTGATATTTTGAAATACAATGTGGACAACCTGATTAGAGTTGACAGTTGAACTCTAAGGTGTCCTATGAGTATTTTGGTCAAGGGGATGAATTATATGAAAACTATATCCGCATGGGTTCTAAGGATGTTGTTCTACACATTCGACCTATCCGACCGTCGGGTATCATTGCTAGATGGTAACTTTGATTGATATAGAAATTTATTTCTATACTACCGACTTAGGTTCGGACCTATGAGGTCACACATATTAGAGTTCATGATCCGATCAGATGGTTGATCAATGATTGAGAATCGTTCTAGGATTAGATGATCAATACGATTGACATTTAACCTAGTGCAAGTGTTGTAGGAGGATCGATTTGCAATTTGATTGCTAATTGGCTTAATATGATTAAGCCAATGGGCTGAGATTATGTCTAATTGAATATGATTTAATTAAATTTATTTTGGATTTGATTTGATCAATTTTAATTGGTTTATTGGATAAGCCAAGTGCAAGAAAAAACTAGTCCTAGTTCAATTAAGACTTGGGTCAACCTAATTTTTAATTTGATTAAAAAATTAAATTAAATTTAAATTTAATTTAATCTAATTAAATTAGGTTCTTAATTAGATTAAGATCTATTTTAATTGGATTGATTTAGTTTTGGTTTGATTTGGTTTGAAAAACCAAATTTGAACAAGTCATAGATTGAATCCTAGTAAGACTAGGATTCCACCTTGCACCACCTTAGCCCCCCACGTCCACTCTCTCTTATTTTATGCGATAAAACCTTCTCTCCCAGGCCTTCATGCATGCCCAAAGCTTTTCACTCTTTCTCTCTTATATGGAATGTGGTTGTGGACCAAGTCAAAGTAGGAATTAGTTTGGATTTCAAATTCTATGAGATAGAATTTTAGGAAATCAAAACTCTTACCTTATGGCACTGATTTGACCCAAAATTTTTTTGGAATTTGTGTGGCTTTTATGAAACATATTGTGTGCCCTTTTCTGGTGGTCTATGATAGAAAAAGGAGGGGGCACCCAAGAGTTGGGCACCCCTTGTCTTGCCCTGTTTGGATTTTCCTTGACTAGGTATTTGACCTAGACAAGGATTCTTCATTTCTCTTTATTTAAAATGAATTTATTCTTGAAATTTTTATAGATTATATAGAATTGAGAGACCTTTTGGATGTATAAAAATTAGGGAGAAAGGGTGTTGGGGCATAGAGATATAATAGACAGAAAGCTAAGTGTCTAGGTTAGAGCAAAGAGAAGAAGAAGAGGATCTTCTTCTAAGGTTACTGAGTTCACCCCTTCCTTTCCTCCATCTGTGAGTTTTCTGAGAGTGTCTCATATCTAAAACTCCTCCTAGTTCTCATCTTTGGAAGAGTTCAAATCAAAAAGAAAGAGACATCTGATCGACCATTGAAGAAGGATTAGCACAGTACTAGCATACTGTGCTGATTTTCTAGACCAGGACTTCTAATCAAAATTCGTGGGCTCATGTGGATGACTCCTAGAGGCTAGACACGTGTGCAGCTCGCAACATCATCCTCAAGCCCAGATCATCAAAATTAGAACATCTAACTTGCAAGGTAATAGATCTGATCTATTATATTTTACATACGTTAGATGTAGTATAGAAACATATTGATATGATCAACATGTAGTTCTTGCTCTTTATTTTTTAATTTTTGATTTAATGACATGTAATAATCATGTAATAGGATCTTAGATTTAGAGATTCTTTAATTTTATAAGATAAATTTTGATTTATTTTAGTCTTCCACTACCTGATCTGAAAAAAATTTTAAGATCTAACCCTGAAACCCTAGATCTGATTCCTTCACAACCATCATCAGATAGTTCAACAGAGTCATCATATGATGAATGATAATTTTATTATTCAGAGTGAACACCAGACGGATGGCATCTGCAATGTCAATCGTAAATAATGGACCCATTATCACTCACTTTAATGGGAGGCTATGATCTAATTATCACCATAACCAATTTATTTTAGGGACCTAATAATTTAGAGGATTTAATTGATTTAGAGAAGAGAGAAGAGAAGATCAATCAGTAGACCATAATCCTTCCACTGACTTCACCAAGTCATTGAATAGGGTTAGGTCATGCTGACTGAACTGGCACCTAGATCAGTCACACTGATCAACCTTAATGGCATGGGCTAACTCGAATTACTTAACGATCTAATAAAAATCTAGTTCACCAAATTGATCAAGTAAGTGAGATCGATGGGAAGGTCTGCTAAGCTTGCCTTAGATACCATCGAAATGGCCAGATAAGCTACTTCTAATTAAAAACTATCGATCGAAATGCCAAACTTATTTTAGACACTAGTTGGTTAACTAGTTTCGATTTGACCAACCTAATGATTCAAATTCAACCACTGAGCAATAATCAAAGTCCATTTGATCTAATCAAAGACATAGACTTTGCCATCTACAACTATTGTACTAGAAAAATTTTGATTAATCTAATTCAATATTTGATTAGACTCAATTAATTTCTCTACATAGTCAATCAATTCTTTGATTCTAATTTTAGGTCTAACCCAATTAAAGAGAAGGATCAAATTTGAGCTAACCCATGCCCCATATTTTATGCAACGTCATTAGATCTCAAATCACAATTCTAGATCTATTGAGTTTAACACTTAATTCTTAATTAAGTTTTGTATCAACATGGTTAAGATTTTGAAAATAATTTTTTATGTAAACTTTTTACATCAAATCATAAAATCTTTTAGATCAAATCTAAATTTTTATGATATTAAATCAAAATAATTTTGATTAAATAAGATTAGATGTAACAAGTTTCCTCGCAACTTGTATCACATACAACAACATCTAGAGTTTCAAGATCTAGAGTTTTGTAAGAAAGTAAGTTTTCTTCTTTTACTTTCTTCTTCATGGGATCTCACAGTGGCACCCCTACATGCCATGAAGGGCACCCTGTTGCTCCTTGAATTAATTTTGATGATTACAAAGCATTTGAGGGGGTTACTAATGATTTTATCTTGGATAAAAGGTTTATTATATTTCAGGGGTAAAATCATAATTTTATCAAGTTCTGATTCGGAAGCCTCAAGAGCAAGAACATAAAATTTGTAATCTATTGGAGGTAATTTTAATATTTTTGGATGTGTATTTTGAAAAAAAATTATGTTTATAAATTTGAGTCGACCCCATGAGTCGACTCATGTCAAAAGAGACTGAATGACACGTTATTTTTAGCTGGCACACCCAATTGAGTCGACCCCATGAGTCGATCTCTGTGCATGAGTCGATCCTATGAATCGATCTCTATTGCTGTGCAAGATAAAGATACAGAACTGTCAGTTTCTATTCTACGCTACATGAGCTGACCCCATGAGTCGACCCCTGTGCATGAGTCGACTCCATGAGTCAACCCCTGTGCATAAGTTGACCCTATGAATCGACCCCTGCGATGGAAAAAACTCTGCAACGGCTAGTTTTTAGCTCATTTTGGCTGCATTTAATGCCCATTTAATGTGCTCTAACGGCTCTATTTTAGTTCAGATTACTCTCCACCATCATTTGAAGTTATAAAAGGTACTTAAAGGAGGAAATCAACAAAGGTTTTAAAAAGGTTCTTCAAGCATTCAATTCAGCCCTAACAAAAGAGCCCTCTTGAAGTTAAAGAAGATTTTATTTCAAGTTTACCAATCCCTCAAGAGCTCATTCAAGTCTTCAACCATCTTGAGAAAAATTAGAAGAGCTTCCTTCTAATTGTGTAAAGTATATTTAAAGCTTTATTCGCTCATTAAAGGAGCTACATCTGAATTTCTGTGTAATTAACTGTTATACTCTCTTTTTGAGCTGATTGTTTGTTTTGAAAGGGTTTTAAAATATGGAAAAGTTATTTCGAACCATAAATCGGATTGTATTGAGTTGGCTTATACCTGAAAAATAAGTGTTCTAGCTTGGTATAGCTAGAGTCGGAGGTTCCGATGTTGTATTCGGGTTGATTACGATTTAGTGGATTTGAATTCTCAAGTAGGAGCTTGGGGAGTGGATGTAGGTGCAAGGTTGGCACTGAACCACTATAAATCTTATTGTTTATGGTGTGCTTGCTTGCTCTCCTTTTAGATTTCTTTATCTTCTTGCACTCTTGCATCCAACTTCTTTGCCTTCCATAATTTTCACTCTCCATATTTATCCTGCTCATTTAATCCTCATAGCTGTAAGTTAAAGTTTAATTTTTTTTTTAAAACCTAATTCACCCCTCCTCTTAGGTTGCTTAGCTGGGTAACAAGTGGTATCAGAGTCTGGTGCTCTAGTCTTATTTTGATTTAACCATCAAAGAGCTAAAGATCTATGGCAACTCAAGTTGGCACTTCACTAGTCGAGGGGCAATCCATAAACTAACCTCCACTTTTCAATGGGTCAAACTATACCTATTGGAAAGTTTGGATGAAAATCTTTATTCAAGTACTTGACTATGATATGTGGAGTATTATAGTAAATGGACCACACACACCCACTAAAATAATTGATGGTGTGGAATCAACCAAATCTGAAAAAGAATGGGATGAGGTTGATAAGAAGATGGCTCAACTAAATGCTAAAGCCATGAATATTTTGTATTGTACTCTGGATGCTAATGAATTTAATTGTATTTCAATATGCATGTCTACTAAGAAAATATGGGATAGATTAGAAGTAACTTATGAAGGAACTAATCAAGTGAAGGAATCAAAAATTAACATGCTTGTGCATAAATATGAACTTTTTAAAATAGAGCATGATAAATCCATAACTGAGATGTTTACTCATTTTACTGATATTATTAATGGTCTAAAAAGTCTTGGTAAGTCTTATTCTAACAGTGATCTCGTGAGAAAGATTCTTAGGTCTTTACCAAGAACTTGGGAGGCCAAAGTGACCGCGATCCAAGAAGCCAAAGATCTGAACATCCTATCCTTGGAGGAGCTTCTAGGATTACTGATGACACACAAGCTGAGCATGAAACAACATCAAGAAGAAGAAGTCAAAAAGAAGAGGACAATTATCCTCAAATCCACGGCTCAACATGATGAAGAAACTAATGATACAGAAAATGAAGAGCAGGATGAAGAAATGGCTCTCATTACTAGAAGGTTTAAGAAGTTTTTGAAGAAAAAGAGATAAGGAATGAGGAAGAGGCCACCTACAAAAGGAGAATATAGTAAAGAGAAGGATAAGGAGCAACCTCTTATCTGTTATGAATGCAAGAAATCGGGATACTTTAAGTCTGAATGCCCACAACTGAAGAAGGGTCCTAAGAAGTAT
This sequence comes from Elaeis guineensis, assembly GCF_000442705.2. NCBI lineage: Eukaryota > Viridiplantae > Streptophyta > Magnoliopsida > Arecales > Arecaceae > Elaeis > Elaeis guineensis. The sequence continues at coordinate 11,852,574 of NC_026006.2, read as the reverse complement.
AAGAAGAAGGTCATGATGGCTACATGGAGCGAAAGTGATGAGTCAAGCTCCGAAGAAGAAGACTCAAATGAACAAGCCAACTTGTACCTTATAGCATATGAAAATGAGATAAATACTGAAACTCCTATTGACTTTACCTTTGAAGAACTTCATGAAGTATTTTATGATTTAATTGATGAACTAAAGAAGCTAGGGGTAAAGAATAAAGAATTGAAATTAAAGAATCAATCTTTACTAAGAGAAAATGAGACTATCTCAAATAAAAAATCAATATTGTCTCAAAAAAATCTGAACCTAAAAAATGAGATTGCCAAGTTAAAATCAGTAGTAGAAAAATTTATCTTAAGTTTAAATAAACTCCACATGATACTTGACAATCAAAAAGCCATTTATGATAAAGTTGGTCTTGGATATAACCCTCTAAAGAAATAAAAACTTCTGAAAAATATCTTTATAAACTCATCATACAATAAATTTTCAAATATGACTTGCTTCAAATGTGGTAGAGTAGGACACAAATCCTATTAATATTTTTCTAACAGATCTGAAAATTCTAAAGTAAAGAAAATATGGGTTTCAAAAGGAACCATTATGACTAACCAAAAAGGATCCAAAAAAACTTAGGTACCTAAAGTCAAAATTTGATTCTTATGCATAGGTGTGTCTTGCATCCCAAGGAGCAAATTGAAAATGGTATCTTGATAGCGGGTGCTTAAGACACATGACTGATGATGAATCTCAATTTATCATACTTGATACTAAAAATGGAGGGATGGTCATCTTTGGAGACAATGGCAAAGAAAAGATAATCAGTATAGGTAACATTGGTATCACTCCCTCCAAGTATATTGAAAATATTTTATTAGTAGATGGTTTAAAACATAATTTATTAAGCATCAGTCAATTTTGTGATAAAGGATACAAAGTCATTTTTGAATCTTCAGTTTGCATTGTAACTAGTCCTATTCATGAAGGCATTAAATTTGTTGGACATAGACATGGTAATGTTTATATGATAGATTTGAATGATCTTTTCAAAATAAACATACAATGCCTAGTAGCCTTGAATGTCAAGATTAATGAGACTAGTTGGCTTTGGCATCATAGGCTTGCATATATTAGCATGCATTCACTTTCAAAACTCATTAAAAAGAAATTGGTTATTGGCTTACCCAAATTAAATTTTGAAAAGGATAAAATTTGTGATGCATGCCAACTAAGTAAGCAAACATGAGTCTAATTCAAATCTAAAAATATTGTCTCAACTTCTAGGCCATTAGAACTATTGCACATAGATTTATTTGGACCCACTAGAACTACTAGTCTAGGTGAAAAATGATATGGTTTTGTAATTATTGATGATTTTTTTTATTTTATATGGATTTTTTTTTTGGCACATAAGGATGAAACCTTTCATATTTTCTCTAAATTTTATCGAAAAGTCACAAATAAAAAAGATTTTTTAATTCAAAATATTCAAAGTGATCATGGAATCGAATTTGAAAATCAAGATTTGAAAAAGTTTTGTGATGAAAAAGGTATTGACCATAATATTTCAGCACCTAGGACACCCCAACAAAATGGGATAGTAGAAAGAAAAAATAGAATCCTTGAAGAAATGACCCGTACCATGCTATGTGAAAGCAACCTCCCAAGATATTTTTAGACGGAAGCAATCAACACAACATGTTACATATTAAATCATGCCTTGATTAGACAAATTTTAAAGAAAACCCCCTATGAGCTTTGAAAAGGAAGAAATCCAAACATTGCATATTTTCATATTTTTGGTTGCCGGTGTTTTATCTTAAATAATGAGAAAAAAAGACTAGAAAAATTTGATGCAAAATCTGATGAAGTAATTTTTCTTGATTACTCCTCTTCTAACAAAGCTTTTAGAGTTTTCAACAAAAGAACCTTAGTAGTAGAGGAGTCAATATATGTTGTTTTTGATGAAACTAATAATCTTCCTTCAAGAAAGAATAAAGGTATTGATGATGCAGATCCTCTTATAGAAGGGATGAAGGAGATCACTCTAAAAGACTCAACCATTCAAGATAATGAAGAACATGAAGACAAACAGGATGAGAAAGGTGAAGAACAACAAGAACAACCTCAAGGTACAAATGATCTACCCAAAGAATGGAGGTATGATCACAATCATCCCAAGAAACTAATCATTGGTGATCCTACACATAGTGTAAGAACTCGCTCTTCACTTAGAGATGTATTTAATCATTTTGCTTTTGTCTCTCATCTTGAACCTAAAACCATAAATGAAGCTGAAAAGGATTATAATTGGATAAATGCAATGCAAGAAGACCTTAATTAATTTGAAAGAAATAATGTATGGACTTTAGTGTCAAGACCTAAAAATTATTTAATAATTGGCATAAAATAGATATTTAGAAATAAATTGGATGAACATGAAAATGTAATAAGAAATAAAGCAAGATTAGTTGCAAAAGGTTATAATCAAGAAGAAGGAATTGATTTTGATGAGACCTTTGCACTTGTTACTACATTAGAAGCAATTAGACTTTTACTTGCATATGTTTGCTTTATGAATTTTAAATTATTTAAAATGAATGTCAAGAGTACTTTTTTAAATGGATATATTGCTGAAGAAGTTTATGTAGAACAACCTCCAGATTTTGAAAATCATACTTTTTCTAATCATGTTTTTAAATTGAACAAAGCATTATATGGTTTGAAACAAGCACCTAGGCTTGGTATGAAAGGCTAAGTAAATTTTTACTTAATAATGATTTTTCAAGAGAAAATGTAGACACAACCTTTTTCATTAAAAGAAATCAAAATGATATATTAGTTATACAAATATATGTTGATAATATTAGTTTTGGGTCTACTAATGAAACTCTTTGTCAAGATTTTGCAAAGCTCATGCAGGGGGAGCTCGAGATGAGCATGATAGGAGAACTTACATTCTTCCTCAAACTCCAAATCAAACAAACAAAAGAAGAAATCTCCATCATCCAAAGCAAGTACACAAGAGAACTACTCAAAAGATTTGGAATGGAGAACTCTAAAGTAATTGATACACCCATGAGCCCATCATGTAGGCTTGACAAGGACGAAGAAGGTAAAAGTGTAGACTTAAAATTTTATAAAGGTATGATTGGTTCTCTATTATATTTAACTGCTAGTAGACCAGACATTATGTTTAGTATTTGTCTTTGTGCTTGCTTTCAATCAAATCCAAAAGAATCACACTTGAATGCAGTTAAAAGAATCTTTAGATATTTAAATGGTACACAAACTTTAAGACTATGGTATTCTAAGGACTCATCAATTGACTTAATAAAATATTCGATGCTGATTTTGCTGGATGTAGACTAGATAGAAAAAGTACTAGTGGAACTTGTCAATTTCTTGGAGTTAACTTAATTTCTTGGTTTAGTAAGGAGCAAAACTCGGTAGCACTGTCTACGGCCAAGACCGAATACATTGCAGCCGAAAGTTACTATGCTCAAATCTTATGGATTAAGCAACAACTTGAGGATTTTGGCATCAAACTCAATGAAACTCCCATAAGATGTGATAACACTAGTGCTATAAATCTAACTAAGAATCCAATTCAACATTCTAGGTCAAAACATATTAAAATTAGACATCATTTCATAAGAAAATATATCCAAAATAAAGATATAATTCTTAACTATGTTTGTACTAAAAAATAATTGGCTGACATCTTTACTAAGGCCTTAAGTGAAGATAGATTTTGTAAAATTAGGAGGGAACTAGGAATCCTTGATCCATCAGCCTAAGTATCTCTCTGATTCCAAGTTCTTAATGCTAAAAATTCATTGAACCAAATTTAGTGAGCTCAATTTTTATTTTATTTTAGGGCTCAAAAGCTCAAAACTATCATTCACATGATCAATTTTTGGGTAAACATCTTTCTCTTAGAGTTTCAGATTTTTTCGAGATTTATCCATCATTCTTTAGAATTTTTCTGTACCATGAGTCGACCCCCAGGATCGACTCTAGGATAAACTTGTAATTATGTCAAAACCCTTCAGGCACTCTCTTTTTGTTGGGAATTTCTTCTTGAGCCGACTCAACCCTTCATCTTCTTCCTCCCACTGAACCTAAGGCTCTCCTCTCTCAAACCAAAGATTTCTCTCAAATCTCTTCTCCCACCAGTTTTTACCCTTCAAATCTCTCATTTAGGAATCAAGTTTCTCTCCTCTTCCTTCTTCATTTGGGGCAGTTCAAGATTGCCCTAGACTCTACCCGTCTTCTCCAAATTGGCACTTCACCTCTCCGAAATCTTTGCCTTTCCACTAGAATCTTCTTCTCTCTCCCTCACATTTAGTCTCCTAAGCTCCGTGCTAGTACTGCTTGTGCAAATGGCTCCCAAGATGAAGCTTCCACAGAGGAGAAAATCCGTTCGTAGGTTGGAAGACAGTGTGCGCAGAAAGAGATTAGCAACCGAGCCCTCTCCAGCTTCAATCCCTGCTCCAGCTCCTACTTCAGTTTCTACTCAGTCCCCAATCAGCCCAAGCAAGGTACCCCTCTCTGATAGGAAAGTGAAACCCGAAAAAAATATTGATTTCAAATTTTTTAAAAAAGAAGGGTTCACTATTGGATCAAAGATTAAGGACCAAGGATGAAAATTTTACTGCTCTTTAAAAGAAAATACATATATCAATCTAGTCAGAGAATTTTACTTAAATTTGGGGTATAGCAATGGAACAGTAAATTCTACTATAAAAGGTGTTGATATTAGTCTAGATCCAGTGCTTTTGGGACAGATACTGCATTTGCCTTGTGAAGGCTATACTAATATGGAGCTTCCTATTAAAGAAGAAGGAATTAATGTTATCTTAGGGAGAACTTTTACTGAAAGTCTGAATAAATTAGAGGCAAAGATTCTTTCTATTGAGATGAGGCTGTTACATCACATAAACCCCCCTGAACCTCCCTGCATTGATGTTTGAGGCCATAAGAGAGACCTTGAACAGGTCCAAGGCTCACTTGCATTTTGGTATGGCACTAACCTTAGTTTTCAGGAGGTTCGGAGTTAGTTTTGAGGGGAGGCAGTTGCTAAACTATCCCATTGCGACACCATTAACCGCCACCCACTGCATCGCATGGATTTTCCTAAGACTGATGGCAGTTGGACAAAAGGTATGGAAGAGAGAGCTGAGGATAGAGCAGAGGAGGAAGGACCATCCTCACCTCTTCGTGATCACAGAGCAGCATCTCCAAATATTCAGTTTGTATCTGATCATGAGACTGGCCCTTCAGAGTCTGTGAGGAGGTATACTTCAGTTCCACAGTCAGAGAGCAGGGCACATGCTTCAGAGCTCAGATTGGCAGATGATCAGATTGAGATGATGTCCCAACGTGTAGCCTCCATTCTATCTCAGTAGTTTGGCACTTCAGTCTTTGCACAGGGATCGACATCTTAAGATGTATCTGATCAGATTCTGATCCCTCACATTTCTACTATTTTCCAGATGCTCACTGCTCAGTTAGTACGTATTGAGCAGCTTGAAGAATGTATTTTGAGATTGACAGGCAGAGTATTGAATTTATAGGGACAAGTATTAGCTTTAGCCCATCTCCAGCCGTATGAGGACATCACAGAGGTCTCAGACCTATCTACAGAGGTGGCTAGACTTTGAGGAGTCTTAGAGAGTGGTTTTGACTTTATGAGGAGAGAGATCAGGGGCTTCAGTGAGAATGCTTCTACTCAATTCAGTGTCATGATGCAGTCTGTTTCGAGAGCCTTGGATCTTTTGGACACCATCAAACTTTCACTTATAGCACAGTTCGTAGCTTCTTAGGCTCCAGGATCCTTTTACCCCTCCACTCGTGCTGGTACCTCTATCCATGGCCGAGGCAGATGCAGTCGAGGTCGTGTCTGTGGATTTGATCCGACATCTCCTCACCCTATCTATGATTCTTCAAACTCTAATCCTTCTAGCCATGACCTCTATTAGATCTAGATTAGTTAGTCTTTTGTGTCTAAGTTCTATCTTATGGGCCTTGTATTTATTGGCTAATTATCTCTTGGATAGTTTCTATCTATGACTTTTGTATTTTGATTTAACTCATATATATTGGAATACCTATGTATTCAGTCACTTTTTGAATATATATATATATGCTTTGACTTTTAATGAATGTCTATGAATGTGATCAAATTGAATTGTTTTAATTATGAGATATGAAAAATAACTCATATTTATGCTGTGAAATACTATGAATTGCAATATCTTCTAGATGAGTAAATTGATATATCTTTTATGTTTGCTATAATGAGGGGGAGTAGAGAAATAAGCAATCAAAGAAGGGGCCTAAAGAAGTAAAATATGGTATCAAAAAGGGAGAGTAAAGAACATATGTCCTTTTTGTTATCTTTCTTTTCTCTATCCTTAAAATCTCTTAAGATCTTAATTGATGCTATCAAAAGGGGAAGTAGAAAATCTTAATTGATGCTGTCAAAAAGGAGGAGTAGAATAGAGATTGAGCAATAAGCAATAAAGAAATGAGCAATAAGCAAAACTGTTAAGCAAATGTGTCAAAGAACCAAAATTGTCAGCAATTGTTAATTTAATCCTAAAAGCAAATGATTTTTTTTTAAGCAAATTTTAAATTGATCTTCAAACTACTTATGATGCATTTTATTCAAATACTTGGCTATGATATTTAAGTAATGGATCTTCATAAATTTGAAATTCATGTTCAATGCTTTATATATGCTTTTGCTCAAGTATTTTGTCATCATCAAAAAGGGAGAGATTGTTGCTCCTTGAATTGATTTTGATGATTACAAAGTATTTGAGGGGATTACTAATAATTTTGTCTTAAAAAAAAGATTTATTATATTTCAGAGGTAAAATCATAATTTTATCAAGTTCTGATTCGGAAGCCTCAAGAGCAAGAACAGAAGATTTGTAATCTATTGGAGGCAATTTCAATATTTTTGGATGTGTATTTTGAAAAAAAATTATATTTATAAATTTGAGTCGACCCCATGAGTCGACTCATGTCAAAAGAGACTAAATGGCACATTATTTTTAGCTGGCACACCCAATTGAGTCGACCCCATGAGTCGATCCCTGTGCATGAGTCGACCCTATGAGTCGACCTCTATTGCTGTGCAAGACAAAAATATAGAACTATCAATTTCTGTTCTGTGCCATATGAGCTGACCCCATGAGTCGACCCCATGAGTCAACCCCTGTGCATGAGTCGACCCTATGAATCGACCCCTGTGATGAAAAAACTCCACAACGGCTAGTTTTTAGCTCATTTTGGCTGCATTTAAAACCCATTTAATGTGCTCTAACGGCTCTATTTCAGTCCAGATTACTCTCCACCATCATTTGAAGTTATAAAAGGCACTTAAAGGAGGGAATCAACAAAGGTTTTGAAAAGGTTCTTCAAGCATTCAATTCAGCCCTAACAAAAGAGCCCTCTTGAAGTTAAAGAAGCTTTTATTTCAAGTTCACCAACCCCTCAAGAGCTCATTCAAGCCTTCAACCATCTTGAAAAAAATCAGAAGAGCTTCCTTCTAATTGTGTAAAGTATATTTAAAGCTTTATTCGCTTATTAAAGGAGCTACATCTAAATTTTTGTGTAATTAACTGTTATACTCTCTTTTTGAGCTGATTATTTATTTTGAAAGGATTTCAAAATATGGAAAGGTTATTTCGAACCATAAATCAGATTGTATTGGGTTGGCTTATACCTGAAAAATAAGTGTTCTAGCTTGGTATAGCTAGAGTCGGAGGTTCCGACGTTGTATTCGGGTTGAATACGATTTAGTGGATTTAAATTTTCAAGTAGGAGCTTGGAGAGTGGATGTAGGTGCAAGGTTGGCACCAAACTACTATAAATCTTATTATTTATGGTGTGCTTGCTTGCTCTCCTTTTAGATTTTTCTATCTTCTTGCACTCTTGCATCCAACTTCTATGCCTTCCATAATTTTTACTCTCCATATTTATCCTGCTCATTTAATCCTCATAGCTGTAAGTTAAAGTTTAAATTTTTTTTTAAAACTCAATTCACCCCCCCTCTTGGGTTGCTTAGCTGGGCAACACACCTCATTGAATGGAAAGAGAGGGTCATAAAATGCTACTTGCTTCTATGACCAGACGGCCTGGTGATTACCCAATCCGCTTTACTACTCAGAATATCTAGTCTAAACAGATAATAATCAGATCTAAAAATGAACTAATCTAGATCTAATCTAAATGATAAATAATCAGATTTAATATTAAAAATTTAGATCTAAAGTCATATTAAGTCATATCAAAATAACCATACTCTGATACTAGTTGAAGAAAATATACGATAGTGCAGTACATACGATTTTAAAAATTTTATGCAGTGAAAATAAAAGATTAAATAATTTAATCTTAATTATATGTATAAGATCTAATCTTAGACTACTACATCATGATCTATGATATAAAAAATATTCACTTTAGATTTGAAAATAAAAACATGCATCGATCTCATCGATACTGAAAACCTAGATCTAACTATTAGATCTACCATAGGAATCAAAACAAGTTAGAGATCATTATCAAATAAATTTTGATCTTAATCTTCTCTAATCTAATGATTGGAGAGGATATTCCTTAGATCACTCATAGCCACACAAAGTTATCTGATCTCTATAGGAAAATCTATGCGAAGACTGACGCAGATCAGGTGCTTAGAGGTGCTAGCCTGTAAGCAACTTCGACAGCTGATCTCTTCCTTCTTTTTTAAGCACCTTGGATACTGCAAAGCAATAGGAGATCTAGAAGAGGAAGAGAGGAAGAGGAGAAGAGCTCTGGAAAATCACAAAATAGCAAGCAAATTGATCATGGGATGTCCAAGAGAGAGGACCCCTTTTTATAGACTAGGAATTCGGGTTTTTCCAAGGAAGGGCGCCAATAGTCCACACCTAAATCACCTTTTGGCATCCCAAAAATTTTTATAAATGACTCTTGAATGTGGAGAAAGATTTTGATATCTCACTTGCTTAAGAACTCTCTAAGAAAAATAGAAAAAAAATTATTAAGGTGCCAACAATCTTTCATGTATAAAAAATTCCTTTCCTAGTTTTTATCTTATCTCTAATTCGGATCACATTCGAATTAGGCAAGAGATAAGATTATGACTCATCAAATATTGCCACCCACTCTTATTGGACCTTCTATCATGATGCCAAAAATTACAACCCAAATCCAATTAGGTGTGGAGAAATTGGCATGTGTTCAGGAGTGGCGCAAGAGATGAGGATAGAGTCCAAGTTGACAAGGGCTCTTCATTTTCAATTCTGATTCTAATCCAAATTAAATTTAGATTGAACTCACTGATGGAAATGAATCTAATCCAATTAGAAATCTAGATATCTCATCAAATTTCTAACCCAATTAGGAATTAGCCGAGTTAAAATCCTGATTGAATTAGGATCAAATTTTTTTTGTAATCGGGCTCGATCATATCAAACCCAATCAGAATCGAATTGAATCTAATTCGATTAGATTGGATCCAAAGCTCTTTACTCAATCAAATTGAATCAATTAGTAATCTAATTACTAATTAATTCTCTATTAATAGTAGAGTCTCAGTCCCAGTGCGACTCTCCCATAGAGTCCTAGTCCGAGTAGGACTCTTCACCAGAGTCGCAATTCAATTAGACTCTTCAGCCATCTGATCTGACCAAATCTTCTAATGCATGTGATCTCATAGGTTCAAACCTAAGTTGATAGTATAAAAATAATTTTTTATACCAATTGATGTAACCATCTAGTAATGGTGATCCGACGATCAGATAGATCAAACTATTGTAATGCAACCTTCTAGATCCTACTGACATATGGTTACCATATAATTCATCCCTTTATCCCAAATGCTCAAGCTGATCTAAGATTTAACTATCAATCCTAATTTAGTCAATCATATTGTATTTCAATCTTTCAAATTCATCTCATGGATTACCCTGGCCAAGGTTTTACTGAATTGAAATATGCTGATGCATATCTTCTATTAATTCAAAGGGATCAATTCCATCTTGACTCACACACTGACTTGATAAGTACTTGACTGCATCTAGTATCTTTTCATCACTGAGTTAGAAACTCAGATGGTTTAGTATTAAAATATAGTAAGTTGCTTACAAGTCACCGTGGCAGTCTCAAGTCTGAGGGACACTTATACCCATACTCTTCACGAGCTACTCTTGACAGTAGAGTGCTCAGCACATGATCACGTTCAATACGAATGTACTCCTACATTCTATCTACATTCTATAACAGTATCTCTATACTCTTTGGTTAAGAGGATAATTAACTTATATGAAACACAATGACCTGCACTTGATATTGCTATCATCCTAGTAATAGCGTATCGTTTGGTCGCAAACATTTTTAAGGACATAACCACAAATCCTCCTTTGTCAATTAATTATAGTCCTAAGGACTTCATAACAACACAAGAGTTCAAAGATGATCAATTTGTAATAAAAATATTAAATAATTTTTATTAATAAAAAATCATATAATTTACAAGATGAGCACAATCATCAATAAACTGATGACTGACTTTGGAACACATTTCCCAACAAGATTAGTTTTTGATTTGATCAGGATTTGGATTTAATTAAATATTGCTTTGATTAGGATTTGATTTAGGTAATAAGATGCCTAATTGGATTAGGTTTACCTATTTATTTGGGCCTAACTAGATGTGATTCAGTTAAGGATCAAATAAGGAAACCCAGAGTCCACATGAGAATGGACTCTTCCTCCCTTTGCGCCAGCCTTCCTAGATGCCGAATTTTCTTCACACAAGAAAAGCTTTTGCCTAATATTATTTCATGCCTTCACCCCTTCATGCATGCCCCCTTATCCATGCTAACACCCTCTTCTCATTGCCCCACATGGTAGGATAAGAAAGTTTTAAATTTGATTTAAAACTATCCTTGTTCAGAAGAGGTTGTTTCCATCTTAACCAAACTCTATTTGATGCCTACCTTAAAAAGAGAATTTTTTGGCATTGGAATGAGATCCTTTTTCATTGTGAGAAAGTCTCCATGAGTTTGTTAGCATGAAAAGAGTTGGGCCATGGGTTCTAAGAGCTTGGGCTACTTCTTGGCGTGTAAAAAAACCCTAGGGTTTCTAGGGTTTGTGTGTTAGTTTTGCGAAGAAATAAAAAGAGAGAAAAGAGTTTCTCTTTTTCCATCTTCTTCCACCATTTCTTAGTCCTCCTAGAAGCCTTCTTCTTGATCTCTAAAAGAGTCAGAGAGATTTAAAGAAGATGTCGAATTAGCCGTCAACAGAAAAGTTTACAAGAGAGCTAGCACCCTGGTGACTTGGACAACCTCTGATCGGACAACAAATCTTGTGTGGATACCTATGGAGGTTGGATGATTGTGCGGCTCAAAAAATTTTATCAAATCCATGGATCATCAGTTACGGTATATTTCGACCCATGCAAAGGTGAGATCTGATCTCAACTCGCATAGTAGAGATGATTTGCTAGTAGATGTGATCTATACTACATAGATGTGATCTATGATTTATTTTTTAGATTACATACATGTCATAAGATCCATGATTAAGTAGTTTTTAGATCCAATCTGATGCATATTAGATTAAAAGATTTAATCTAGATCCGTTTCGCTGTATGCTTGATCAAAAAATTTTTAGATTACATGTATAAAACTACCGCATTCTAATAGTGGTATCAGAGCTACAGGTTCAATCTTGACATGCATGAATCTAAAATCTGATTTGTAGAAGTCAGATCTAAATTAATTTCACGTGTTATATGTCATTCTGAGATAAGATTGCCTTGGCATAACTTGGTTATGCTGAAAGGTTATCCTAAAACAATGTAGAACATCATAGTTTAGTAGATCTGAAAATTTCTGCATCTCATGCTTGACATGTTGCAATTATTTCAGATCTGAAATTTATTTCAAATCTAAAATGAATTTGTTCTTCTTCAGATTTGAATTTAGATTCAGATCTAAAGTTCACATGTCATGCTTTGCTCAGATCTGATCTCGATTTCAGATCTGAAATCATATCTAATTTTAAAATCAGAATATGAAAATTCTGCATCATGTTCATATATAAGATATGTGTAGACATGTATAGGTCCGAATTTATGATCATATATATGATATATGTTTCATGATTACATCTAAATTATTGTTTATATATCTGATATGTGAAAGATAATCTGATTTGAATTTAATAGATTACATATTTTGGTATGTTAGATTAAATTTCTAGTAGTAAAAGATCCTAGATGAATGTGATACATATTTTAAATCTAGATTTTTATGCATGTATTGATTTGTATTTTTTATTAGTTTTAGATCAAAAAATGATATATATGATACATAGTTTGTACATAATTGATCTGAAACTTAATTTCTACAAAACTCTAGATCTGAAACTATAGGATCTATTTGCATGAAACCCTGAAATTATGGTTGGCACGCTTGTCGGATCGACTCGGATTTAGTTCGAGTCAACTCAAGTCCTTGACGAGTCGACTCATGCTTATTAGAGTCCACTTGAGATCTTGGTTAGTGAGCTCATTTGCATATGAGTTGACTCAATCCTACAGGCATGGGCTTATAGTTTCTGTTCATCACAAACGAGTCGATCCTAGTTCCAGGATGAATCAACTCGAGTCTGTTGATAGCAAAAATTGCATATGATACAGTCTAAATTAGTTTAGATTAGAAATTATTTTGACATCTAAAAAAATTCATATTCATAATGCACTTAATTGAGAATTAAAATTTAAAATTAAAAAATTTAAAATTATGAATTTGAGCTCCAAATTTCAATTGCATAACATATGAGGTTAAGGGTATGGGTTGCTCAATTAGGTCTAGTTTGAGTGGTTGATCAAAATGAATCAAATATTGATTAGGATTGGATCAAAGATGCTCATGACCAGCCCAATTAGTTATAGTTTGATCGAATCAATTAACAGCTACATATGATCGATCAGCTTAAAATCTAATTTGGCTCAGTGGTTTGAGTCCGGATCAATAGGCTAATCTGATTGATTCTAATCTATCAATTTAGTGTCTAAAATAAATACATAGATGGTGGTTATTTAATTGGTCAATTGTGTAATCTGACCAATTCATTGGTGTCAACGGAAAGCAACGGGATAGCAACAGGATGACCCCCACACATTTTTCTTAACTTATCTGACCATTTTGAGAGATTATATTTTATATTAAGTTACTTATTGACTCGAGCTAGCCCATGCTACTAGGTTAGTCATAATTGTTATGACTAATTAATGATGAGATCTGAATCTAAATCTTCTTAATTAAATATTAAGTCTAGCGATCTTCCACCATTATAGAGATACATATGCCTTCTTGGCGTTAATCATTCTCGACTGGTTATAGTGGTTCAGTTGCATCAACGAGGCACAACCACTCTATTGACATTTAATGCCCTGGGGTGAAGATAGGGTTGGACATAATAACTATTAGGTGAGGGACCTAATGACGGCTCTGTACCCGCTGGTGAGCAGTGAGTTTGATTTAACTAAGAAATATGCCAATAATTGTTAGGTAAGGCCACAGGACATAGAGACCGAACCTGCTGCATCTTGCTTAGTAAAGCAATGAACAAGGTATTGTCCACTCATTGGTTCATGTGTTACTAATAACTGTTAGGTGAGGTGCACATAGATCAGTGGGAGCGCATTATCTACTAGAAATTGATTGTATATAGATTTTTATTTCTCCATCCGAAGAGTGTGGGAGATTCATAGAAATCATAGGAGTCTTATTTATTTTTAAAGTTCCTAGAACAAATATTAACCAAGTACAAATATCTAATTAGAAACTATTCTCTCTGTAAATTACCATGTCGAGTTCTAACCCACCAGCCCAAATTTTTGACAACAATAGGTTGATCGAGACCAATCAGAATGACTAGGTTAAGAACTTGGGATTAGATCTTAGTTTTGAGAAATTGACTCATGTCCTTAATCAGGATGTGCCTTTTGAAGGCATATCTGATTTGCTCGTGATTGAAACTAATCTAATAATTTTCTCTTCTTTTAGTTGGATTCTAGATTTCGATTCGAGTGTACACTTGTGCGCTTCTATGCAGGATCTAGAGAAAATTAGAAGGTTAAGAGAAGGTGAGATTACTCTCCGAGTCGGCAATAGGGCAAAAGTTACTGCTATAGCCATCGAGACCTACTCTTTGCGATTACCATTAGGATTTAGTTTAATATTAAAGGATTGTTATTATGTACCTACAGCCAGTAGAAATTTAATTTTTATATCTATGCTGGTATAGGATAATTACAACTTCTATTTTAATAAAGACTTGTGCATAATTTATTTTAAAAATAGATGGGTTGTATGCACCTATTTGATAGATGGTCTTTATCATTTGCATGTGGATGCAAGTGTTAACATTAATGAGTAAATAGTGAATATCATAGAGTCTAAGAGACCTAAAGATAGGATTAGCCAGAATATCTGTGGCACCTTAGGCTAAGCCATATTGGAGAGGATAGATTTAACAAATTAGAGAAAGATGGCCTTCTCGAGCAATTGACTTCCGACTCTTATCTAATTTGTGAGTCCTATCTTCAAAGAAAGATGGCTAAGCTATCCTTTGTAAGATAAGAAGAAAGGACTATTGAGATATTAGCCTTGGTGTACCCTAATGTGTGCGGTCCATTCGATGTATAGGTCAAGGGTGGCTATCTCTACTTCATAGCTTTTACTAATGATTACTCATGGTATGGATTTGTATATTTGATGCATCATAAGTCTGAGGCTTTTGAAAAGTTCAAAGAGTTCACACATGAAGTGGAGAAACAAACCAAAAAGCTTATAAAAGTTTTTCAATCAGATTGGGGAGGAAAATACCTTAGTGGAGAATTTCGAACCTATCTTATGAATAATGGTACACTCTCACAGTGGACATCTCTAGGGATGCCTCAGCTCAACGGGATATCCAAAAGGAGGAATTAGATCCTATTGGATATGGTCTGATCCATGATGAGCTTCATAGATCTTTTCATTTTTCTGTGGGGATATATGTTACTTTTTGCGATTCACCTTTTGAATAGGGTTTTTTCTAAATTTATTCCTACCACATCATATGAGTTATGGCATGATAAGAAGCCAATTCTTGATTATCTCAAGATTTGAGGATGTCCGGCCCATGTCAAGCAACAACAGACGGATAAGTTAAAGGTTAGGTCAATTAGGACTCATTTTATAGGATATCCTAAGGAATCTATGAGATACTATTTTTATCTTCCTGAGGAACACAATGTGATTATAAGCTATTATGCCGTCTTCTTGAAAAAAGAGTTTATCCAAGATGGAGGCAGTAGAAAAAAGATTAAGCTTGAAGAAAAGATTTCAGAAGAGCATCAAGTCCAAGAACCTAAACCCAGTTATGAGCCAGTAGATATGGTACCTCCTTCACCTCATAGATTAAGTAGGATCTTCCATCCTCCTGAAAGGTACTTAGGTATACTTATAGAGGATATAGAGAAAGTATTCCTTGTGAGAGATAGGGACATTAGGAATGATCCTAAGACCTACAATGAAGCGATGTTAGATGTTGACTCTGAGAAATGGAAGGAAGCAATGAAGTCAGAAATTGACTCCATACATTCCAATCAGGTTTGGACCTTAGTAGATCTACTTGAAAGTATTGTACCTATTGGGTATAAATAGATCTATAAAAAAAAAATTGAGTCAGATAGTAAGATAGAGACCTATAAGATAAGGCTAGTAGCAAAAGGTTATAGTCAATATGAAGACATTGACTATCAGAAAAACCTTTTTGTTAGTGACCATGCTGAAATCCATCCAAACTCTGCTTGCTGTTGCAGCTTACTATGATTATGAAATTTGGCAGATGGATGTGAAAACTATCTTTCTAAATGGATATCTTGATGAAGATATCTATATAGAGCAGCCTATGGATTTCACATTTGGTGATAGTGATTACAGGATCTGCAAGCTACAAAAGTCTATTTATAGACTTAAATAAGCATCTCAAAGTTGGAACATTCATTTTAATGATGTGATCAAATCATTTGATTTCATCAAAAATGAGGAGTCGTGTGTATACAAAAAGATCAGTGGGAGTGCAGGTTCCTCATATTATACGTGAACGACATCCTCCTGATTAGGAATGATATTTTCATACTGACATCAGTTAAAGTATGGTTATCAAAAAAATTCTTCATGAAAGATCTAGGAGAAGCTTCTTACATTCTTAGTATAAAGGTCTATAGGGATAGATCTAAGAGAATGATAAGACTTTCTCAGAAAATATACATAGAGGAGGTGCTGAAAAGATTCAGCATGAAAAACTCCAAGAAGGGACTTTTGCCCCTTAGGCATGGCATTTATCTCTCCAAGAAGATGTGTCCTGACATATCTATGGAGATCCAATGTATGAGTAAGATCCCTTATGCTTCGGCTATAGGGAGCCTCATATATACCATGCTGTATACACGACTTGATATAGCTCTTGCCGTGAGTGTCATGAGCAGATATTAGTCGAATCCAGATAAAGAATACTGGATTGCAGTTAAGAACATCTTTAAGTACTTGAGAAGGACTAAAGATTTATTCTTAATCTTTGATGGAGGATCGAAGCTGAAAGTAGAAGGATACACCAATTCAGACTTTATGTCTGATGTCCATAATAGAAATTCTACATCAGAGTATATTTTTCTATGTAATGGTGGATTGGTTTGTTGGAAGAGTTCCAAACAATTGGTCATTACAGATTCAATCATGGAAGTTAAGTACATTTCTGCCTCTGTAGTTGCTTAGGAAGCATACTAGTACAAGAAGTTCATTATAGAGCTAGGTATGATACCATCGGATGTCATTGCACTACACTGCAATAACAACGGTACCATAGTCCTCATTAAGGAGCTTAGATCTCACCAAAGTCTAAGCATATTGAGTGGCGGTTCCACATCATACGCGACTTCCTTGAGAAAAAGTTTGTCGAGGTGTAAAGAATCGACTCTATGTAGAATATGGTGGATCCATTGACCAAGCCTCTCAGTCAACAAAAGATCGAAGCTCACCTTGAGAAGATGGATCTTAGGTATATAGTCAATTAGCTTTAAGATCAAGCGAGAGTTTGTTAGATGTGTGTCCTAGAAAGTCAATTGTTGGCTGATATATTTGTATTTTCAGAGCTTGTATTTATACTTGTAAAATTTTATTATTAATAAAAAAAATTTATATTTTCAATCATATTTATGTATTCATGATTTATCCTAAAAATTAACAAAGATAATTTTATATATTTTTAAAATATTGAGAATTTGAGACATACATTATTACTGATTAGTTTCTAAATGCTCCCAATCGAAGGATTGTTACGGAGGATAATGATCAATCTATTTAGGATCGGTACATGGATCACCTCCCTTCTAGGCAGATGAGTTTCGAGTCTACAGTGTAGGGACACTAAGGTGAGAGTGTAGATGGTTGTTAGAGAATAACTTGCACTGAGCGTGACCAATATAAGAAATCACTTGGATGTCTACTTACTAGTCAGTGATCTTCTCGATGCTATAGTGATATGAGTGATCCTTTGCCCTATGGTACATTGGCTATTTGCAGCGAGGCTACTAAATTTGACTGCATATTTTCTTGATCCCTAGCCATTCAAGTTCTTGCTGTGTATGTTAGCAATAGTAGATTCAGATTTGCTGTTAGGAGTAGGATGCACCTAGTAAAATTTATCGATCTTGATAAAAATAGAAAAATCTTATGCGATTCATGAGACTGAGTTCAGAAAGTCTTTGGTCAAAGTAAGTACGAATGGTGGAAAGAGTTTTCACAGGATTTACAGATGAACTCGAGCCTAGCCAATCTTACATATGACTGATGATGGGGTTTGATGAGTTCTCCATGACCTCCATCTAGTCGAAACTCATGATATAAGGATTGAATCATACAATAACTGAATCTAGAGGTTCATACTTTTATTCTACTGGATTGTCACTATATACTGTTAGGTGTCACTAGTAGATTGTGAGACTCGTCGAGCATCATCTTGATGATCAATGATCCTCAAAGGACAGAATTAAAATTATTTCAATCCATCAAAAAGAGTTTCGATGATATTGTAAAAGAGATCATAATATATCTCACTATCAAATAGAATAGAACCTATAGAGCAATATACAATAGAGATTCTTATCTGATCAGATGGCTGATTAACAATTATGAATCATTAATGGGTAAAATCATCAATGTGATAGATGATTAACCTGTAGCAAATTTTAGTGCAGGGGTAAAATGATAATTTTAAATTTTTTTTAAAATTACTATTTTACTATAAAAATTATTAATTAATCTAATTAATTAACATGTATAAACCCTACACAAGGATCTAAATATGATATATACATAGCATGCATTTAAATTTAAAATTCAAACTTTTACAGTAAATATTTTATTGTTATGTGTTCAGAACACATTATCTTTGTGCGGATAGTCGATCACCGTAATCTGATCACTGTCGGGAGGATTTGATCATCGCAACATAGCCACACAGTATGTCTGACCTCTACGGATCATCCACATGAAGCTCCCGATCTGATCGGCTCCTCACGAATGCTTGTTCGTGGCTGGACCCTTTTGATGGCCGATATTGATCGAACTCCTTTGATCTTGATCTACCGACTCCTTGGATACTCCAGATCATCAGCAGATGCACTTGAGAGGTTGATGATGCTCTCCTTGAAGTTTGGTGGGCTCACAACACTCGTAGCTCACTTACTCACTTCCCGAACCCCAGGCTGAAACCCTAGGGTACTCAAGAAAAGCCTGCACCCACTACTCTCTTCTTTTCTCTTCTTTTCTTTTCTTTTCTCACACACAAGACTTTTCTCATGCCCCCTTTTTTCTCTAGGATCAGACTAGCGCACGTCCTATCTTCTCTTCCTTTTAAAAAGAGTGCAAAATGCATCTTTGCAGCATTTTCTCCGCGTGAGAGGATAAAGATAAGTGGTTGCTCATTTGAATTGAAATCGAATTTGAATTCAAATGCCAACAAACTCATGTTTATCCACTTATGACATGAAAAGAGAGGGGCGTGGGCTACTTTGTGCATGGATAATTTTCATGAGAAACCTTTTCTCATGTGGAAGAAGTGGCGCACAAAGAAGGTGTGGTGCATGGAGTTGGTTGCCCATTCAAATTCAAACATCCTTTGAATTTGAATGGCCAACTAACCTATTTTTATCTAGATAAATGGTGCACAAGAGAGGGTGTGGGAAGGCTTCTGTGTGGAAGAAAATTCACAAGAAGTTGTTTCTCATGAATTCAAATGGGTGCAGAGAAGTGAGGTGGCGCAGGGAGAAAAGGTCAAAGTGGTTTCAACCTAATTGAGCCAACCTAATTGAAATAGGTTAGGCATAATTAGACTAAGTTAAATCCAACTAAATTAGGCTTAATTAGGCTCAATAAAATCTTAATCAAATCAAAAATTGACTAAGCCCAACCCCTGATCAAATCAGGGACCAAACCACTTCGACGATTAGGTCAACACTTAACCTAATCGGGTCAAACCCAACTGAATCCAATTCAATTGGACTTGATCCAAAAATAATTACTCAATCAAATTGAGTTAATTAGTGATCAAATCACTAATTAAACCTCTCATAAATACTGAGTCCAAATTCGATGGGCAATCGGGCATCAGAGTCCATCGATATGAAATCCTGATCAAAAAGTCCCAAATCAGTGGGACTCTTAACCCCGATACCCAAAATATGTGGTACTCGTGATCAGAGAATCCTTATTCTTGATCACAGAGTCCCAGACACATAGGACTCATAGTCCACAAGCATTAGAACTCTTCATCAGCCATTAGATCAGATAGGAACCTCTAATGTGTGTGACCCCGCAGGTTCGAACCTAAGCCGGTAGCACAGGAACCAATTTCTGTACTAATTGAAGTGAGCATCTAGCAATGGTACCCGATGTTCGGATAGGTCGAATAGTCACAATCGCAATACTCAGAACCTACGTAAATATGGTTACTGTATAATTCATCCCTTTTGACCCCTGTGTTTAGGACGACTCAGGGTTAAACTGTCAATCCTGATTAGATCATCGGAATCATGCTCAACTCAAACAGTCCTGTGACTCCTCACTAGGACTACCCTGACCAAGGTTTTGCTAAATTGAAACATGACTATACACAGCTCCTGAATAGGAGTGGTCAATTCCATCTTGACACATGCACCGACAAGTCAAGTACTTGACTACACCCAGCATTTTTCTATCACTGAATTAGAAATTCAGGTAGTCCAGTGCCTAAGTGCAGTGAGTTGCTTGCAAGTCACCGTGGCGGTCTCAGGTGAGAGGGACAGTTATACCCATATCCCATCGGAGAAAATCTTGACAGCAGAAAAAGCTTCAGAGTTGGTCACGTTCAGTGCAGATGTATCCTTACATCTCACCTGTATACCATACTAGTGTCTCCACACTCCTTGGTTAAGAGGACAACCAACCCATATGGCACACAATGACCTATGCTTGATAAATATTGTTGTCCTTGGTAACAACATATCATTTGGTTGCGAACAGGTTTAAGGACTAAACGATAAATCCTTCTTTGTCGAGTCTAAATAGTCCTAAGGACTTCACCATAACACAGGAGTTCATTAGAAGATGAAACAATTTGTGATGAAAATGTCAAAATAACTTTTATTTATTTATAATCATATACTAATACAAGAATGAGCACAACCATCAATTGGCTGACGATTGACTTTGGGATACTATTCCCAACAATCTCCCACTTGGCCTAAAGCCAATCAGTGCAGTATCTAATACCCATCTTCGACTTCAAGTCGTCGAACTCCTTCACTGCATTGGCTTTAGTGAATGGGTCGGCCAGGTTCTCCTTTCTGTCGATCTTCTGAAGGTCGACGTTACCTCGATCCATGATTTTCTAGATGAGATGGTAGCGGTGCAGAATATGCTTCGTCCGCTGGTGTGCCTTTGGTTCCTTCGCTTGAGAAATGGCTCCAGAGCTGTCACAGTAAAGCAAAACTGGATCAACAAGGGAAGGTGCTACTCCGAGCTCGGTGATGAATTTTCTCAGCCACACCGCTTCTTTGGCAGCATCTGATGCAGTGACATACTCTGCCTCGCAAACTGAATCAGCCGCAGTGTGCTGCTTGGAACTCTTCTAGCAGACAGCCCCACCATTAAGGGTAAAAATAAATCCCGACACACTTGCTGTCATCGTGATCGGACTAGAAATTGAAGTCTGTAAACCCTATAAGTCTCAAGTCCGATTCACCATAAACAAGCCACTGATCCTTAGTATTTCTCAAATACTTCAGGATGGTTTTAACAACCTTCCAGTAATTCTCCTCTGGATCAGATTGGTATCTACTCACTACCCCTAGTGAGTATGCCACATCTGATCGTGTACATATCATGACATACATGATAGATCCTACTACCGAAGCATATAAAATTCTACCCATATGCTCTCTCTCTTGAGGTGTTGTCGGACAATCCTTCTTCGAGAGAGAAATTTCATAGCCTATCGGTAGATAGCCTTTCTTGGAATTCTCCATACTAAACCTCTTCAGCATAGTATCAATGTATGTGGACTGGGAGAAGCCAAGCAACCTTTTAGATCTATCTCTATAGATCTTCATCCTTAGGATGTAGGAAGCTTCTCCCAAATCCTTCATGGAGAATTATGATGACAGCCAAATCTTTATTCCCTGTAATGTAGGGACATCATTCTCGATTAAGAGAATGTCATCCACATACAATACAAGAAATACTACTACTGGACCATTAGCCCACTTATAAATGCAGGGCTCTTCTCCGTTCTTAGCGAAGCCATACATCTTGATCATCCTATCAAAATGTGAGAAAATGTCTCATCATAGTATATACCATAATGTTGACGATATCCCTTGGTAACCAGACGGGCTTTATAGGTTTCTATCTTTCCATCTGCACCCCTCTTCCTCTTGAAGACCCACTTACACCCTATGGATTTTACTCCTTCGGGTGGGTCAACCAATGTCCACACATTGTTGACCTTCATGGACTCCATTTCGGATTTCATGGCCTCTAGCCATTTCTCAGAGTCAGGTCTTTGCATTACATCTATGTAGGTGATCAGATCCTCATCATTTTTATCAAGTTCGACAGGATCGCCGTCCCGGACCAAAAAACTATAGTATCTATCTGGTTGATGTGGTACTCTACCAGATCGCCTTAAGGGTGCAAGAACAATGGGCTCTGGATCTGATCTAACCAAATTCGATTCAGGTTCAGCTACTTATGTCAATTTTTTCACCAGCCAAACTTCCTCAAGTTCGACCTTAGAGGCAACAGTCCCTTCACCAAGGAACTCCTTTTCTAAAAAAATTTCCTTAAGGCTGACAAACACTTTTTGCTCATCAGCTAGGTAGAAATAATACCCTTTGGTCTCTTTTGGGTACCCTATGAAATAACACTTATCAGACCTAGAGCCAAGCTTGTCCATAATTAAACGTTTAACATAAGCCGGACACCCCCAAATCCTAAGGTGCGAGAGTACTGGCTTACGTCCTATCCATATCTCATATGGCATTTTGGTTACAGACTTACTCGGAACCCTATTTAGAAGGTAACAAGTCGATTCGAGCGCATATCCCTAGAGAGAGATCAGTAGACCAGCAAACCCCATCATGGATCGAACCATGTCCAACAAGGTCCGATTCCTTCTTTCAGACACATCATTATGCTGTGGTGTTCCAGGAGGAGTTCACTGAGAGAGAATCTCATTCTCTCCAAGATATGTCAGAAACTCATTGAAAAGGTATTCACCTCCTCGATCAGATCGAAGAGTTTTAATATACTTTTCAGTTTATTTTTCTACCTCATTTCAGAATATTTGAACATTTCAAACGACTCTGACTTATGCTTCATTAAGTAGATATACCCATACCTCGATAGGTCATCTGTGAAGGTTATGAAGTAGAAATATCCACCTCTTGCACTTGAGCTCATGGGTCCACATACATCAGAATGTACCAGACCTAAGAGTTCACTGGCTCGCTCACCTTTTCCAGTAAAAGGTGACTTGATCATCTTTCAAGAAGACAAGACTCACAGGTTGGAAGTGATTCACAATCACCAACTTCAAGAATTCCTTCTTGAGCCAACTTGTTTATCCTGTTCTTATTGATATGACCTAGCCTACAGTGCCAAAGGTAGACTTCTGACACATTATCTATTCTAGGGCATTTACCAGAGGTTTGAACCTTATTAACAGGCTGTGATAGTAAGTAAATTTCATTATTTAGTTGTCCAACAAATATTATAACGCCATTCAAAATGATATTGCAAATATTTTCTTTTATTAAAAATTCATAACCGTACAAGGCCAAAAGTCCTACAAAAATAATATTTAATAAAAAGTTTGGACAATAGTGACATTCACTCAGAAGTACATTACGAGAATTGATTACAAGGTTCATAATTCCTAAAGCTAGAACTGAAACTTTGCTTCCATCTCCAACGTTCAGGAATCTCTCGCCTTCATCAAATCTTTTACTGACCTGCAGACCCTGCATCGAATTACAGATATGATAAGGGCTTCCGATATCCAATACCCAAGCAGCAGTATGACAAATGAAAAAATTGCAAGGTGTTATCATATAATTATCTTGCTTCTTCTTCGGCCTATTCGAGTCCAGGGAGGCAATGTATAGAGGACAGTTCCTCTTTCAGTGCCCCTGCTTCTTGCAAAAGAAGCACTCCGTCTAGCTCTGATCGGGCTTGTGCTTCTTGGTCTGACCCTGTGCTGACGTCCCAGCATGCGACTGTAACTTCTTGTTTTTCTTCTTCTCATTCTTCTTCCCTTTTTTAAAGGGTCGACATCCAGAAGAAGACCCTCCCACAACATTCACCGACTCCTTATGGAGCTGGTGATCCTTCTCAAAGTTCTGCAGCAACCCCAATAAGCCGTGGTAGTTCACTGCAGGCTTTGTCATCTGAAAATGAGTAAGGAAGGGGAGGAAGGACTTGGGCAAAGAATTAAGGATTGCATCCTTACCGAGCTGCTCGTGCAAGGGAAAGCCCAATTTACTTAGGTGCTCAATCATTTCGATCATATACAATACATGATCGGTGACTGAGGCCCCATCCCTCATCCGAGCATTGAAAATGGCACAACTAGTTTTGTGCCTTTCAACATCGTCAGGCATGCCAAAGGAGTCGTTCAACATTTGAAGCATCTCCTGCGGCTGGGCATTCTCGAATCTGTGGCTGAACTCATCATTCATTGCCGCCAGCATTATACACCGAATGGTGGTGCGGTCATTGAGCCACTTCTGGTAAGTATCTCGGATCGTCCCTCTAGCGTTCGGGGCTAGCTCCTTAGGTGTCGGATCCGTTACTACATAAAGGATCTGCTCATGCTCAAGGATGATTTTCAATTTTCAATACCAGCTATCGAAATTAGGTCCCATGAGCTTGTCATTATCTAATAATGACCGGAGCGACAGGGTAGTGGCTATAGCTGCATAAAAAAAAATCAGACCTCTATTAGTATATAAATTATTAATATTAAAGATTTAGACTTTAGTCTAAAGTTTCTCCCAGTATTTTTACGAACTGATAGCCTCAACCTCCAATTCGAGGAATTACTTTAATTTCTTAGTGGGTACTAGAATCCACACAGACTACACACGAGCCCAATTTTGGTTGGTCAACCCATGTGCATCTATGGGTAGGTTCATAACCAGTTGTTTCTCTAAACAACTTCTAGTAATAAATTTTGCCCCAGAACCTAATCAGTAGGCTTTGGCCTCCACTGAAAAGATCTGGTTAGGTCCAACCATTAACATGACTTGATTTGGTGAATCGGACCAATAAATGATCAGGCCCGACTTTGGCCAGCCAACCTGACCACCATCAGAAAGACTCAACCAAATTATCATACTATGAATGATAATTCCATTAGTCAATGAGCACCAGGCCTTTGGGCCTCCAGTGATTATTAAACTAATGAACTCATTATCACTCACTTAATGGGAGGCTATGACTTAGTTATCATTATAACTTAATCATTTTAGGGACCTAATAATTTTTGAGAATTTTATTAAATGATAGAAGAGAAGAAATTAACCAGCCAATTTCAATCCTCCCACTGACTTCACCAAGTCAGATTAAAAAAGATTTAATTAAAGCTAGCATTAGGAGCATCTAAATTAGTCACACTGATTTACCTAATGACATGGGTGAGCCCTAATCATCAAGTGATCTAATCAAAACCTAACTCACCAGGTTGGCCAAGTACGTGAGATCAGTGGTGGGGATATGCCATTAACTCGTCAGAGATCGAATCAATGCGAGTAGCTCCCACTTAAGAACCACTGGTCAAACTGCCGAACTTACCTTAGACACCAACCGGTTCATTAGTTTTAATTTGATCAACTTAGTAAATAGGGTTCCACCGCGTAGCCATGAATTAAGTCCATCTTGGTCTAGTTAGAGACATGGACCCATTCAACTACAACTATTGGAGTTGAGTCTAAAGTGTCCTTGACCTAATCTAATTCAACTTTTGATTAGATTTGACCAATTACTCTAATTTAGTCCATTTCTTTAAGCTAATCTTAGGTCTAACCCAATTATGGACCTAATCCATCTAACCCATTGACCCATAAGTTTATGCAATTGTCTTAGGTCTTAATTCACAATTCTAGACCAACTTGACAATACTTAATTCTTTTAATTAAGTACTTGGGCTGATGGGTCAGGGTTTGGTATTTCGAAAATAATTTTCAAATTTGAAAGGTTTTATTTTCTGTTCATCAAATATGTTGACTCATTTCACAAACAGATCAGCACATTTCATAAACAGCAATCCTATTGCTAATTATATAACAGAAAATAACTCAATCAAAATAAATCATGAATATTCTTTTAGATCTAATCTAACACATTCATGATAAATTTTATAATTGAACCTTTACAATTAAGTCCTTTCGCTGCTTCATCTACATGGGATATAATTGCAGCGGTACCCCTACCACCATAGGAGACCCCATCGAATGAGAGGAGAGGGCCTTTAAACCCTACTTTTCTTCTATGACCGGACGACCATGGCAACCAACCCAATTAGACTACTTGCTACTTGGATCAAGTATATCTAAATATACCAATTTCAAAATTTAAATTTTAAATTTCAAATTTCAAAATTTAAATTTCAAATTTCAAATTTCAAATTTTAAATTTTGAATTTCAAATTTCAAACAAATTTCAAATTTCAAAATTTTAAATTTTAAATTTTGAATTTTAAATTTTGAATTTCAAATTTCAACCAAATTTCAAATTTCAAATTTTTGAATTTTAAATTTTGAATTTCAAATTTTAAAATTTAAATTTCAAATTTTGAATTTCAAATTTCTGAATTTTGAATTTCAAACAAACTTCAAAATTCAAATTTTAAATTTTGAATTTCAAATTTTAAATTTAAACTTTTAGATTACAACTTAATCTACACATGCAAATATATATATCATATTTTAGAACCCGCTCTGATACCATTTGTAGCGAATTTTAGTGTAGGGGTAAAATGATAATTTTAAAACTTTTTAAAATTACTATTTTACTGTAGAAATTATTAATTAATCTAATTAATTAATATATATAAATCTTACACAAGGATCTAAATATGATATATACATAGCATGCAATTAAATTTGAAATTCAAACTTCTATAGTAAATATTTTACTGTTATGTGTTCAGAGCACATTACCTTTGTGCGGGTAGTCGATCGCCACAATCTAATCACCATCGGGAAGGTCTGATCATCACAATGCAGCCACACAATATATCTGACCTCTGCAGATCATCCACACAAAGCTTCCAATCTGATCGGCTCCTCACGAATGCTAGTTCGTGGCTGGACCCTTTTGATGGCCGATGTTGATCGAACTCTTTTGATCTTGATCTGCCAACTCTTTAGATGCTCTAGATCATCAACAGATGCACTTGAGAGGTTGATGATATTCTTCCTAAAGTTTGGTGGGCTCACGACACTCGTAGCTCACTTACTCACTTTCCGAACCCCAGGCTGAAACCCTAGGGTACTCAAGAAAAGCCTGTGCCCACTACTATCTTCTTTTCTCTTCTTTTCTTTTCTTTTCTCATGCACGAGACTTTTGTCTTGCCCCCTTTTTTCTCTAGGATCAGATTAGCGCATGCCCTATCTTCTCTTCCTTTTAAAAAGAGTGCAAAATGCATCTTTGCAGCATTTTCTCCGCGTGAGAGGATAAAGATAAGTGGTTGCTCATTTGAATTCAAATCGAATTTGAATTCAAATGCCAACAAACTCATGTTTATCCACTTATGGCATGAAAAGAGAGGGGCATGGGCTACTTTGTGCATGGATAATTTTCATGAGAAACCTTTTCTCATGTGGAAGAAGTGGCGCACAAAGAAGGTGTGGTGCAAGGAGTTGGTTGCCTATTCAAATTCAAACATCCTTTGAATTTGAATGGCCAACTAACCTATTTTTATCCAGATAAATGGTGCATAAGAGAGGGCGTGGGAAGGCTTCTGTGTGGGAGAAAATTTACAAGAAGTTGCTCCTCATGAATTCAAATGGGCGCAGAGAAGTGAGGTGGCGCAGGGAGAAAAGGTCAAAGTGGTTTCAACCTAATTGAGCCAACCTAATTGAAATAGGTTAGGCATAATTAGACTAAGTTAAATCCAACTAAATTAGGCTTAATTAGGCTCAATAAAATCTTAATCAAATTAGGAATTGACTAAGCCCAACCCCTGATTAAATCAGGGACCAAACCACTTCGACGATTAGGTCAACACTTAACCTAATCGGGTCAAACCCAACTGAATCCAATTCAATTGGATTTGATCCAAAAATAATTACTCAATCAAATTGAGTTAATTAGTGATCAAATCACTAATTAAACTTCTCATAAATACTGAGTCCAAATCCGATGGGCAATCGGGCATCAGAGTCCATCGATATGAAATCCTGATCAAAAAGTCCCAAATCAGTGGGACTCTTGACCCCGATACCCAAAATGTGTGGTACTCGTGATCAGAGAATCTTTATTCTTGATCACAGAGTCCCAGATACATAGGACTCATAGTCCACAAGCATTAGAACTCTTCATCAGCCATTAGATCAGATTGAAACCTCTAATGTGTGTGACCCTGCAGGTTCGAACCTAAGCCGGTAGCACAGGAACCAATTCCTGTACTAATTGAAGTGACCATCTAGCAATGGTATCTGACATCCAGATAGGTCGAATAGTCACAATCACAATACTCAAAATCTACGTGAATATGGTTACTGTATAATTCATCCCTTTTGACCCCTGTGTTTAGGACGACTTAGGGTTAAACTGTCAATCCTGATTAGATCATCCAAATCATGCTCAACTCAAACAGTCCTGTGACTTCTCACTAGGACTACCTTGGCCAAGGTTTTACTAAATTAAAATATGACTGTACACAGCTCCTGAACAGGAGTGGTCAATCCCATCTTGACACACGCACCGACAAGTCAAGTACTTGACTACACCCAGCATCCTTCTATCACTGAATTAGAAATTCAGGTAGTCCAGTGTCTAAGTGCAGTGAGTTGCTTGCAAGTCACCGTGGCAGTCTCAGGTCAGAGGGACAGTTATACCCATATCCCATCGGAGCAAATCTTGATAGCAGAAAAAGCTTCGGAGTCGGTCACGTTCAGTGCAGATGTATCCTTACATCTCACCTGTATGCCATACCAGTGTCTCCACACTCCTTGGTTAAGAGGATAACCAACCCATATGGCACACAATGACCTATGCTTGATAAACATTGTTGTCCTTGGTAACAACGTATCATTTGGTCGCGAACAGGTTTAATGACTAAACGACAAATCCTCCTTTGTCTAGTCTAAATAGTCCTATGGATTTCACCATAACACAGGAGTTCATTAGAAGATGAAATAATTTGTGATGAAAATATTAAAATAATTTTTATTTATTTATAATTTATATACTAATACAAGAATAAGCACAACCATCAACTGGCTGACGATTGGCTTTGGGATACTATTCCCAACATAACCTTATGCAAAAGTTGTAATAAAATAATTCATTAAGGATTTATAAATTTTAAGAATATTAATTAGCAATTAAATTTTTAATTGACTCAATTTAATTAAGCAAAGAGGTTCGGATCAAGTCTAATTGAATTGGATTCATTTGACTTGAATCGGGTTCGATCCGATTGCAAGATAGATTAGTTCCTGATTTGATTAGGACTTGGATTCAGTTAAATTCTAATTTGATTAGAATTTGATTTAGATAATTAGGTGCCGAATTGTATTGGGTTTACTTATTTATTTGGGCCTAATCGGATGTGATTTGGTTAAAGATCAAATAAGGAAACCTAGAGTCCAAATGAGAATGGACTCTTCCTCCCTTTGCACCACCCTTCTTGGACGTCGAATTTTCTTCACACAAGAAAGATTTTTGCATGAGATTATTTCATGCCTTCACCCCTTCACACACGCCCCCTTATCCACACTAACACCCTCTTGTCATAGCCCCACATGGTAGGATAAGGAAGTTTTAAATTTGATTTAGAACTATCCTTATCAAGAAGAGGTTGTTTCTGTTGGGAAATTCAGTGCAGAGATAAAATGATAATTTTAAAATTTTTTCAAAATTATGATTTTATAATAAAAAATTATTAATTAATTTAATTAATTAATATAAATTTATCCTACACTAGGATCTAAATATGATATATATCATACATGCATTTAAATTTGAAATTCAAATTCGAACAGTAAACACTTTACTGTAATGTGTTCAGAACACAATACCTTTGTGCGGGTAGTAGATCGCCGCAATCTGATCACCATCGGGAGAGTTTGATCATCGTGATATAGTCACATAGCATGTCTGGCCTCTGCAGATCATCCACACGAAGCTCCCGGTTTGATCGACTCCTCACGAGTGCTAGCTCGTTTAGAGCCCTTTTGACGGTGGATGCTGATCGAACTCCTTCGATCGATGTCTGTCGATTCTTTGGATGCTCCAGATCATCAACAGACATACTTAAGAGGATGTTGAAGATCTCCCTGAGATTTTATGGGCTCACGATACTCGTAGCTCACTTTCTCACTTTTCGAACCCCAGGTTAAAACTCTAGGAAATTCATCGAAAACCTTGCACCCACTTTTCTTTCTTTTCTTTCTTTTTCTCTTGGAAGGATATGGACTTTCTTCTCATGCACAAGACTTTTCACGCCCCAAAATTTTTTTCCAAAAATCTTCATCTTACATGCCCCATTCTTCTCCTCCTTTTATAACAACGTCAAACATCTTATCCAAAAGAAAGGATAAAGATGAGTAATTACATATTTGAATTCAAATCAAATTTTAAATTCAAATGGACACCAACTCATCCCTTATCCACTAAAGACGTGAGGCGTGGCTTAAATTGTGCATGAAGTGATTTCTTGAGAAATATTTTTCTCATGTAATAAATGGAGCGTTAAAAAAGGGATAAGGCGCAAAGATTGATTGCCCATTCAAATTCAAACTTTATTTTGAATTTGAATGGCCAACCAATCATCCTTATCCATTTAATTGGCACATTAAAGTGGGGCGTGGAGATGGCCTGGCATGAGGAAAAAATTTATGTGAAGTTCCTTCTCATGAATTCAAATGGGTGCAATGGAAGTGAGGTGGCGTATGGAGATTGGGTCAATGTGGTTTAATTATTTAAACCAACCTAATTGAACCAAATAAGTAAGGTCCAATTAGACTAATTTAAACCCAACTAAATTAGGCTTAATTAGGCTCAATAAAATTCTAATTAAATTAGAAATTGATTAAGCCCAACCCTTGATCAAATCAGGGACCAAACCATCTCGACGATTAGGTCAACTCTTAACCTAATCGGGTCAAACCCAACTGAATCCAATTCAATTGGACTTGATCCAAAAATAATTACTCAATTAAATTGAGTTAATTAGTGATCAAATCACTAATTAAACCTCTCATAAATACTGAGTCCAAATCCGATGGACAATCGGGCATCAGAATTCATCGATATGTAACCCTGATCGAAAAGTCCCAACCAGTGAGACTCTTGACCCCGATACCCATAATGTGTGGAACTTGTGATCAGAGAATCCTGATTCTCGATCACTGAGTCTCAAACATGTAGGATTCTACACTAGCCATCAGATCAGATAGGAACCTCTAATGTGTGTGATCCCGTAGGTTCGAACCTAAGCTGGTAGCACAGGAACCAATTCCTGTACTAATCGAAGTGACCATCTAGCAATGGTACCCGATATTCGGATAGGTCGAATAGTCACAATCACAACACTTAGAACCTATATCAATATGGTTACTGTATAATTCATCTTTTTGACCCCTGTGTTTAGGATGACTCAGGGTTAAACTGTCAACCCTGATCAGATCATTCGAATCGTGCTCAACTCAAATAGTCCTGTGACTCCTCACAAGGACTACCCTGGCCAAGGTTTTGCTAAATTGAAACACGACTGTACGCAGCTCCTAAACTAGAGTGGTCAATCCCATCTTGACACACGCACCGACAAGTCAAGTACTTGACTACACCCAGCAGCCTTCCGTCATTGAATTAAAAATTCAGGTAGTCCAGTGCCTAAGTGTAGTGAGTTGCTTGCAAGTCACCGTGGCGGTCTCAGGTCGGAGGGATATTTATATCCATATTCCGTCGAAGCAAATCTTGACAGTAGAAATAGCTCCGAAGTTGGTTACATTCAGTGCAGATGTACCCTTACATCTCACTTGTATGCCATACCAGTGTCTCCACACTCATTGATTAAGAGGACAACCAACCTATATGGCATACAACGACCTATGCTTGATAAACGTTGTCATCCTAGTAACAACGTATCATTTGGTCACGAACAGATTTAAGGACTAAACGACAAATCCTCCTTTGTCGAGTCTAAATAGTCCTAAGGACTTCACCACAACATAGGAGTTCATTAGAAGATGAAACATTTTATGATGAAAAATATCAAAATAATTTTTTATTAATTCATATTTCATGTACAAATATAAAAAATGAGCACAACCGTCAACAGGCTGATGATTGACTTTGGGACACTATTCCCAACAGTTTCCATCTTGACCAAACTCTATTTGACACCTACCTTAGAAGGGGATTTTTTTGGCATTGGAATGAGATCCCTTTTCACTGTGAGAAAGTCTCCATGAGTTTTTTAGCATGAAAAGAGTTGGGTTGTGGGTTCTAAGAGGGCTTGGGCTACTTTTTGGCATGTAGAAAAAACTTTAGGATTTCTAGGATTTGTATGTTAGGTTTGGGAAGAAATAAAAAGAGAGAAAAGTGTTTCTCTTTTTCCATCTTCTTCTATCATTTCTTAATCCTCCTAGAAGCCTTCTTTTTGATATCTGGAAGAGTCCAAGAGATTTAAAGAAGACATCAAATCAGCTATCAAGAGGAAAGTCTGCAAGGGAGCTAGCACCCTGATAACTTGGACAACCTCTGATCGGACAACGGATCTCGTGTGGATATCTGTGAAGGCCAGACAATTGTGCGGCTCAAGAAACCTCATCAAATCCATGGATCTTCAGTTGCGGTGTATTTTGACCCATGCAAAGTTGAGATCTGATCTTAACTCGCATAGTAGATATGATCTGCAAGTAGATGTGGTCTACACTATATAGATGTGATCTATGATTTATTTTTTAGATTGCATGCATGTCATAAGTATTGAGTTTTGGTGATGTAGTGGAAAGTGGATTTTAAAAATTTTAAAATATGCATATCGAAAGTTTTAACAATTAAAACTCTCGAACCAAAATCCAAACCCTAGAATCACCTTGTAGATGTCGAGCAAAACAAAAATCAAGCATGCAAAGAGATAGAATCTTATACTTTCTCAAATGAGCAATTTGGTGAGAAGGTGCTCTTCATGAGACTCTAAAATAGAAATCTTCCAATGATGATCCACATGGAAGATGGCCAAGGTCCTTCCTAACTAGTGCGTTGCCGCAGCCTTTTCTTCACAAAAATAATACCGACTTCGAACTCAAAGAATGATCACACCAATACTTAGTTGCCTTCGATTTTGCCACCAAAATCACATCAAGAGATTTTTCTTCAAAAATCTCACAATCTAAGATTTGATTTTATACTCCAATATATGAAAAAATCAAGCCCTAGGGCAAGATAGCAACACTTGCTAT
Organism: Elaeis guineensis; assembly: GCF_000442705.2. Lineage (NCBI taxonomy): Eukaryota > Viridiplantae > Streptophyta > Magnoliopsida > Arecales > Arecaceae > Elaeis > Elaeis guineensis. The sequence goes on along the minus strand of NC_026006.2, from coordinate 11,819,273 downwards.
TTTTCTCACCACCCTTCTTACTATTTTTCCTCTCAATTTTTACTTATCTTTTTCTCAATTTTTTTTCAAAATTTTTTTCTCTAATAACATACCAAATAGCTCTAATTTTTATCCAAAATACAGCATCCAATCCATATGGGACACCCCATATAAATAGGATAAGAAGGGATGTGAAGAACCCCTAGAGGGTGCCAACTCTTGGCGCTTCATGTCTTCACACGGAAAATTAATTCTCCATGGCTTTAAGTGGTGTAGATGACCCTTCACATAGAAGAACTCCTCTTCTACATCTCATAAATCTCTCATAAAAATTTGTCATGTGATAATTAAGAAATCGGAGGAAAATGAGGAGATGGATAAGAGTCTTCATGAAGAAGGACTCTTCCACTTCTCAACGTAGTTAAGGGTGGGCGGCATTTACTTTTGGATGTAGAACCTGATGGGTGTGGAGGTCTCCTTCCACACTTGAATCACTTCAAAGTTGGATAAGAGTCCAATTAAAATAGACCCAATCCAATCTGATCAAAGGCAATAGGTCTAGTTCAGCTCAAACACTTTGAAATTAACCAAATTAAGAACTTAGGTTAACATAATATGCTAGCATATCAAATTAACCTCCATGATTTATATTAAATTTTAATTAAATTAGACTAAGATCAAATTCTAAAGTATGTGATCCATTGAGTTCTAAATCTAGCCAGTAGTGGACATAGACTCTTGATCTAATCCTAATCTGATCAGATTAGGTTAGCTCAAGAGTCTCAATCAACTAGGATACTTCTTAATTAATTTTTGAATTAAATTTTTTTAATTTTGATGAGTCTACAAGTTAAAATTAATATCTAAGAATGTATCATGATGATTCAGAAGATTTAAAATTTTGATAAAAAATTATCAAAATATCTTTCAGTGGTAAGTTACCGTGTAATTCAATCCTTTAATCAAATAACATCCTAGATGAGCTGTGGAAATGAAATCATATCAAACCCAATTGCTTAGCTATATGTGTCTCGATCAGAAAGTGATGATTTAGTTGATGATATATTAAATTTTTTTTTTAATTATCATCCTGTTTTGGCCAAAGACTTCTAAAATCATTGATCTATGAGATCACATAAGATGTTTGCTCCTCTTATTAAGAGTGACCGATCTCTTATTAATCACTCATAATTTTTATGCACACTTCACCACATTCAGAACACCCCACATAAGGATTAGAGAATCAAGTTAAGAAGTGAACCAAAATATGAATTCATGTACATAAGGTACCATGGTGATCTCAGATCAAAGGATCACTTATACAACTCCCACTAAAGAATCATCGCAGATATATAAATAAGACTCCATCAGATATTTTCTCATACATTTATTCAGTGAACTTATTCTCTAATGACCACCCATATCCTTGTATTAGTATTACCACATAAGTAGTTATGAGATCAACCACCCTTATCACTGAGCATACAAAGGATATGCCAGTCTTATCGGTATCATTGATCTCCGACTTAATAAACCAATGACTAAAAATATTTTAGGTCATGGCTATCAAGGATTTAGGTCTCACTGGCATGATCTTATCACAACCCTAAAATCATTGTCCAGACCTATGAGGTTCATTATAATCTTAAAAATAATTATAAGATGCAGCATATAATGAATCGAGAAATCTATTTTATTAAATAACAATATCAATTACATGAGCTTGAAAGATAAAATACAGAAAACATCCTATCACATCCCATATATGATTGGCTTGTAGAGCATTATTCTTTCAATAAGATCTATGATTAGGTAGTTTTTAGATCTGATCTAATGCATATTAGATTAAAAGGTTTAATCTGGATCTATTCTGCTGCGTGCTTGATCGAAAATTTTTTGAACTACATGCATGAAACTATTGCATTCTAACAGTTTTTTCCCACCAAAGATCACAGTCATTGGCTGCCCCTTTTCTTTGATTTTTTCTTATTATACCAATGCTTTAGCCTTGCTTTGACCATCAAAAATTGGATTAATTCTCATCAAAGATCGGATAAACCCTCTAATCATCTTTCCCTCAATCTCTCATAGTTGCTAAAGCTTGGATTTTAGCTGATTAGTGCTGAAATTTTTACTGAGAAATTTGATTGTATTTCCCATGTTTTCTTCCATGGATTGTCCTTAATTTTCATCATTGATTGTTGTCATTGATCACTGGATCGGCAACCCTTGGCCGTCTCACGTGGTCTTCCCTTTTGATTGTAGGTGCTGCTGACTGGGGGGAATCTCTCCTACCTCAAGAGTAAGAGGATAAAGAGTCCCCTATTCCATTAAAGAAGTGAAGAAGAAGAAGGAAAAAAAAGTAAAAAGAAAAAAGAGAAAAAGAAAAAGGAAAAAGAAGAAAAAAGAAAAGAAAAGAGATAGTCTCTCTCCTTCCTCACTCCCATTTCTCTCCATCGGCTTTCACTTTCTCTCTCATCTTTTTCTCTCTTTACTTTATATCTCTATGATATTTTATCTCTCTAGATCATTTCTCTCCCTCTTTATGTATTTCTCTCCTTATGATTGATCCAGTAAAATATTCATCTTCAATGATTCTAATCTGACATTAACAAAGAGAGTCCTGATCTCTGATTGCCAGACAATATATCGGTACTCATCTTGATCACATCCAGATATCATTAGATTTGATTATCTGTAATTTTTATTGAATCATATATATACTAATTCGATCATGATTTGATTAAATCACCTTGATTAGATCGATCGGATTGTCGGATAGTGTCATCTGATTAATCCTATTCCAACTTGTTAATTTCTCTCTTCTCTGATATTCTCTCTATATGATTTATAAATCCAATGAACCTAACCTATTATTTTGAATCTGAGTTGATTCTAATAGGAGATTTAGAACCATTCTGTCAGTCGGACAATATGCCCATCCATCTGAGCGTTTGTTGAGCATCACAAGATCTGGTCCTTATTGATCTCTGTTGAACCATCTATTTCCTATTCTAATAATGATCTGATAAAATTATCTTGATTGGATCCATTGATTTATTAGATAGTATCACTTTTGTTAGCCTTGTGAGAGTGTTAGAACTTGAGATTTTAATTAGTCGTTGCTTAAGACTGATAAAAGAATATCTTTCAAAAATAGGTTTTGAAGAATCTCTTCAAGGTTAATTGATCAGTTTATTTAGTGTTCTATGAAAGATAAGCAATGAATCATCTTCTATAGATATTTCATAATTATTTGGAAAGCAAATAACTAGTCTTTGAATTATACATAATTTATGAAACAATATTTTGAATGAAAAGTGATTTAGAAATTTTGAGATTTTTAAAATATCATGATTTATTGATTTGTTATGAGATATGATATATTCAATAAAATTATGATATCTATAGGTTATATAATTTTTTTTTGATGAAAAAAGTTAGGGAAAATCTAACCTATGAAGTATTATATTATATAAAATATATGAAAGTCTAGTTGTTGTGTGCATTGTGGGTTACAGAATTTAGACCTGACCCATATGCAGGTATGTATGGGGATCCCAAAGCAGGTTACATGTTTACATATTTTTGAATTACAAGTGAATATTTTGGTGAAACCATAAGATCCTACCAGACTTACTGGACACTGGATCAGTTAACCTGTGAATCTCATGTTTTCCATAAGTGTTGAACGACTGTTTGTTACCCTGAAAAACTTTTAAGATAGTTCTGACTTGCTGAATTGAATCAAAGTCTTCTCTAACTTGTTCTGTCCAGAAAATGAAAAGACCTGTGATTTGTCGAGTTACATATTGTGGGAGGTAGGCATGAAAATTGAAGCATCTCTTGTTTCTTTCTTTCCACAAACACCATAATCCCATGGCAAGGAGTATATCCTACATTTGGCAAGAGTGTCTTCTGCTTCCCTGTTGTTCCATAGTAGCTCTTGAGTGTGTGGTAAGTCATTAAAGCGGAGGATGGTTTGAAGTATTGTCCAAACTTTTCTTACGAATGGATATTGAAGGAACAAGTGGTCTGCTGTCTCAAGGCTTGAGTCGCATAAGAGACATTTTTATGCTTCCATGCCACTCTCTCTTGGCTAAATTAATTTTTGTGAGGATTTTATCTTGAACACTAAGGTAGAGAAAGTATTTGACTTTTTGTGGAATTTTTAGTTTCTAGATTACTTTGTTGAAAGGTGGCCCCACTCTTCCATCTAAGAGAAATTTGAAACAGTGTTTTGTGGAGAAATTTTTAACTGTAATCCATTTCCATTCTAAGCTATCTGGATTGTTTGAGATACTGACCTCTCATTCTACTGCATAGGATATGTTGATCTAGGTGGTCAAATAGTGGTGGCGAGAATGTCCAGTTTCCATTAGCAGTGAGGTTATCAAAAGCTTCTGCCACAGTTATCTGCTTAAACGGTGATAAAGTATATTGGATAGGAAATATTAGTATCATTCCAAAATGAGATTTGATTTATGTTCCCTACTTTAAATTTTACCATGTCCTGGAATAGATCCTTTGCTTTTTGCATACTCTTCCAAACTTCGGATGACCTCCAATTTTTGACTGACCTCAGCAAGAGCGGTTGGTTGTTGCAGTAAGCAGACCTGATTAACAAACTCCATAGTTTTGTATAGCTTGATATTAGTTTCCACCACCATTTACAAAAAAAACATCTGATTGAGAATTTTGAGGTTAAAGATGCCTATTCCTCCAACTTCTTTGGGGCGACATATTGAGGACCATGTTAGAAGGCTTTGTCTTTGCTTGATCTTATCTTTACTGCTCCATAAAAATCCTCTACATAATTTATCAATCTGATTGATAATACTCATCAATAAAATAAAATTTGACATCCAGAAAATCACCATTGGTGTGATAACAACATTAAGTAATAATGCTCTTCCTGCTAAAGAGAGCAATTTGACTTTCCATCCTGCTAACTTCTTTGAGATCTTCTCTATTAATGGAGTCTAGTCACATGTTATGAGTTTTCCTTTGTGCAATGGCATTCCTAGATATTTGAGTGGGAAATCTATGATTTTGCTTCCTAGGACGCATGCTAATTGATTTTTGATTGATTGTGAGATGCCAATGCCCAAGACTGTTGATTTCTCAAAGTTGATTTTGAGCCCTGATAGTAACTCAAAAGAATAGAGAATAAATTTTAGAGACTTGATATATCTTTTGTGTGCACTGCAGAAGATGAGCATGTCATCTGCGAATTGAAGGACCGGTAGAGTTTTGTTGCCCAGAGGTAGCAACCCGAGAAAGGGGGGGGAGGGGGGGGGGTGAATTGAGTTCTTATAAAAATTTTAATCAAATTAAACTCCAAGCATATATGTTCTTCATTTTAAGCTATGTTAAGTGACTGTAGTGCGATCATTATGTGCAACAGCTGAAGCAAATAATTAATTAAACAATGCAACTTATAATCTAATGAAAGGTAAGAATTAAAATCAAGTAAAGCAAGAAAATATAGGCAAGATAGCACAACATAAATACACAAAATTTATAGTGATTCGGTGCAATCCGCTCCTATGTCTACTCTGCAAGCTTTCCTTAAAAATTTTACTATAATCCTCCCTGGATTACAGTGTGTTTGTTTTTTCAAACTCACAAACAAAATCCAGTTGGTTTTTTAGGATCACCAACCAAAATCTTACACCGTTAGCTTCCAGGCTCACTAACAATTCAGTTGATTTTTTAGACCAACCAACCAAAATCTACAAGTCTAATTCTAAATTTGGATGGGCCTAATTCCAAAGTTTCTTTCCCCCAAAGAAACTTATAAAGAAATAAAAATATAAGTAGATAAATTCAGCACAAAATGAAAAATCAAAAGAAACTCTTTTTGAAGTGCGAAGAAGAGGTTGAGTGATGGCTCTTTTGAAGCTAGAATATTCTTTTTTGAATATTGAGAGGATGCTTGAAAAGTTATGAAAGATATCTCATACATGCTCTCTGAATATGAAGCTTGGTTCCTCTTTTTTTTTTTTTTTGGATATTCAATGAAGCTCTCTCAATTTGAATAATTTCTTCTTTCAATCCATTTCTCTTGGCTTTTCATTAAGTTTGGAAGCCTTTAAATCTTTTTTGAAAGCTAAAATAGTCATTTTTAGTCATTGAAAAATAAAATAAGTCATTAGAAATATTTTAATAAAGTTCTGAAATTCTGCAGAACTAATCGTTGAAACTCAAGTCGACTCAGCTGACCTTTGAGTCGACTCGACTAGCCTATGAGTCTACTCTGAACTTTTATCTAAAAATCATGCTTTTTGTCATTTTTTGAGACCTCAACTCAATCAATTTGAGTTGACTTGAGCCTGCCGCTTGATCTAAACTTTTTTTGTTTTGAAAAATACTTTTTTCTACCATTGTTCATTTGAGTCGACTCACGCCCTACTTGAGTCAACTCAAGAGCGTGCCGGTTGAAACTCTTGCATACCAAAATATTTTTTCTTCATTATTTCAGCTCGAGTCGATTCAGATAAAATTTGAGAAGACTCATATAACAGTCTACTAAAAATTTCAGCATATTTTTCTACATGAGTGACTTTTTGACTTCAACTTTTGAGAGCCTCTTCCACTTTAATTTCTAAAGTCTTTCATAGCATATAAGCTTCTAAAAACTTCTTATTTGAGCTCTCTTTGATCATTAATTATAATTATTTTGAAAAAAAAATTTATAAATAATTTCTTCATTTTGAGCACTTAGAAAATCCTACATTCATTCTTGAAGCATATAGTTAGATTTATAAATACTCAAAGTTTGACGATTATCAAAATCATTCATGAGATTAACAATCTCTCTTTTTTGATGATGGCAAAACTTTAAGCATATGTGCAAAAATAAAAGTAATATGTTTCAACTAATTGGCTAGTATAAATCATGAAATGATAGAATATATAAGAATTCAACTAATTGGCTAGTATAAATCATGAAATGATAGAATATACAAGAATATTTCAATTTATCTTAAATTCAAATTCTAAACACTTAAATAATCTAAAAATATTTCAAGCATATTAAGATATTTCAAAAAATTTTAAGCATGAAATATGTAAGCTCAAACATATACTCAACATTCACAATACCATTTTCCTCCTTTTTGACAACATCAAAAAGCTTAAGGGAGGAGCAAGAAATATCATCAAAATCAATATGAGAAATGATTTTAAGAATGTATCAAAGTGAGAGGTGCATAAGATTCAAAAAATTAAATTGAATGAATCATCTCTCCTTTGAAAATTAAAATATTTTATTTTATAAAATATTTCTTTTGCTTTCAAAAATTAGCTTGAATTCAAGTATCAAAGCCTCTCCCTCTTTTTGGATGAATATGACATTTTAATCAGATTTGCAAATATGCACTTTTAAGCTTTAAGAGAAATAAAGCTTCTCAAAGATTTGAATAAAGAAATCAAGTAGAACATTTAACTCAATATTATTTTTTTCTTTTCTGAATAAATTTTAGTCAATTAAGTTTGAAAAAAGTATATATCAGAAATGTATTGAACTATTTAAAGACAGTATTAGAGCAAAAAAATAATTTTATAAAGATTTTTTAGTGCACATCAAAAATTCATATTTTCAAATGAGTTTCAATCTTGGATTTAAAAATATATTTCTTGAAGTAAGAATATATTTCCAATTATTAATTTAACTTCTATTAATTTTCAAGAATGATCATGCAAATCAAATTTATAAGATTGGCATACGAAAAAAATTAGCATCATATTCAGAGATATACATAAGTTTCAAAATTGGAAGTATGTTTCAAAGTCAATTTGTTTGGAGCGAGAATATACTTCAAATTCACTTTAACTCCAATCAGTGATCTAAAATGATTTGGCAATCAAATCAAGTAAATCAAGTAGAATATGCACATGAAAGCTTAAATTATGAAAATTATAAAGCATTTAATTGAGAGTTTAAGATCAAATTTAATTTTTTTAACTCAAATTAATTAAAATTTTCAGTCAAACTAGTAGCATATGAAAGCTCAAATTAAGAATTTAAGATCAATTCGACTTTCTCAGTACATATGAATTTGAAGTTCTAATCAAAGCAAGATAATATTACTTTTCAACATTTCTCCCCCTCTTTATTTCAAATTAAGCATATCTAAATTTAGATTATCAAATTTGAATATATATATATTTAATTAATTATTCTTTAATATTTTCTCTCCTTTTCTCTTTTAAAATTGAGCATATTTAAGCTTTTCATTTTTCTCCCACTTAATTTTACAAGTCAAGACATTTTCATTAAGATAGCCTTTTAAGAGCATATTTTCTTCTTAAATATTTTTTCCCTCTTTTGCAAAAATATAATGTGAGTTTAACTTAGAAATTCAAATCAAGACTTGTTTTTTTTCTCAAAAATATAGATACAAACATGCTTCTCAATTCAAAAATTTGAATAATATAGTCTTGAAAATACTTCTCTCTCCTTTTGATATAATAGATTATTCAAAAATATATCATAAGAATTTATCTCAAACAATAGCAAGAATATAGCCATGAAAATTTAGATTTGAGATGTAGCATATTTTTCTTTCGCCGAAAGATAATGTGATGAAATTTATGACTAGACTACTTGATACCAATTATGAGAAGTATGATGCTAATTGTGATAAAATTCTTAAAAAAAAGTTCTGTTGATACCATCTCCTCTTTTGGATAACTACTTCCCTTTTTGAAATTTAATAGCAAATTGAGATTGAATTTCTTCTTGTTTTTGATTAATATATGTGAAAATGAAACATAGCTCCCCCTTTTTGAAAAAGTTGATACATTAATTAATTTTTTTATAATAAGTAACATTCAATTAAATTTAAAAATGATATTATAAATATATCGAAGCGACTCTATGGTCCTAACATGTAGTATTCGAGCAAAATTAGAACAACACATAGTATCAATTTGAAATATGCTTGAGAAGAAGATTGTTTGATATTAATTGTAAAAATAAACTTCTTTATACCAATTTTGATATCAATTATTTTAACAAAAATTCAAAAAACAAATTTCTTTCTTAAATATTGTTCTTGATACCAAAGAAAATCTATCAAAATATTTTTTTTTTGAGATATATCAATCAATTTGACACACAAGATTATCAATCTTTAGAATTTATCTCAAAGATATAATGTCAACGACATATTCATGCAAAATAAATTTGAGACAATGCATTCTTTTCTTTTGCCAAAGATAAAGCAATAGAATACAATACAATAATGGTCTATTTGATACCAATTAGTTTTTGATCAAAGAAGATGAATCAATTAAATTCACATCAAATTATTTTGATAAATTATTTTGAGTTGATACCAATACATCATACAAAACAAATCGTAAAGAGGTTTTCTATTTAAATTCAGATATTCCCTTTAAAAAAAAATATCACTTAATTAAGTTCAATATATATATATATATATATATATATATTTATTTATTTATTTATTTAAAAATTTATCTCAAATGGTATTATATGAGCTATGCAAGATCAGATTTGAGACAAAATACTTTTCTCTTTTTGTTAAAAGATTAAACAATAGAAATAAGTCAAATAGTAAGATGTTTGATACCAATTATGTTTAGCTTTAGTAAATGACAACTTACTTGAGAAGTTCAATTTCATATCAATTTCAAAAGATTCAAAAAGAGTATTTTTCAAATTCATCTCTTAAAAAATAATTAATCAAAGTAAAAATAGTAAAAGTGATGATTCTCAAAATAATAGATGATAATCAAAGCATACAAAATATGTATGCTCTTCAATAATTTATCTTTTAAGATCTATAATGATTTTTTCAAAATAAGTCAGACAATATGAATGTTCATATAAGTAAAAGGATCATAGCCTTCAACTAATAAAGATACCACTTGAAGATAACACTTGAAGATTTATGAAGTATGTATGTATGTATATATATATATATATATATATATATATATATATATATATATATATATATATATATATATATATATATATATATATTAGAAATAAATTAATGAAGCAAGATATTTTTCAAATTTCAGCTTGAAACTCAATGCATGCAAAGTATAAAACAAATCAAATAAATGAAATCATTGAAATGTTCAAATAAATTCAATAAATCAGGACAAGCATGATGCGAATATTCATCAATAGTTTTCTTTTTAAGATTTATAATGATTTCTATTATCATACTAAAATAATGTTTGCTCTAAAGTAAGTCAAACAAAAATAACATGAGTGCTCAAACAAATTTATATAATAAAATAATTTTTCTTATTAGGTTTAGAAGTAGTTTCTTTTATTAACACTATTTCACTTAATGATTAATAAGGATTTTTTTCTTTATGGTCAATAATAATATTTTCTTTCCTTTTTTTTAATTTTAACTTGAATTTAACTTTTAAATCCAGATTTCATAATTTGTTTCTACCTTTTGAAGGTTAGCAACAAATTTAAATTGAATTTCTTTCTCCATTTTTGAAATAATATAGATTTAGAAACCTTCCTCCTTTTTTTGAATGAATCAAAGTTTTGTATCAAATTCAATTCAAGTTTGGCTAGTTTTAGAGAATATATTTCAACTTGTTGAACTATTAACTTTTGAATAAGATAAACTCTATAGTACTACTTTTTTTTCAAAATAGTCAAAAAAATTCTTTGAGCTTTGAAGATTTAATAGAGCTTTTCAATATTAATGATTCAAATCATCAAAACCCAAGCACAAGATATATTTTACTTTTTCAAAAATATCTCTTTCTTCTCCTTATGAGGTATCAATCCATTAAGTTCAAAAAAGGTATAAACTTCTTGGATTTGTCTCAAATGATGTAATATCAAGAATACAGCTTTGCAAAATTAGATTTGAGATAAAGACATCCTTCTATTTTTGTCAAAAGATAAATCAATGAGATATAAGGTAAAAAGTAAGCTATCTATACGAATTGATTAAAACAAAAATCTTTTTTAAATATTTAACTTTAAAGATAAAATGATAGCTTCTTTGAAATATTTTGCATAATAGCTTTAAGACTAGTAATTTTCAAATTTATTTTTTGATATCGATCAATCAAAATAAAATATGAGTGTTCATTAATAAATTCTTTTTTGACATTAAAAATAATTTTTTAATATCAATTAATTATTAAAAATTGATGACCAAAATATGTAAAGTATGCACATTTGATCAAAATGAATCAAGTGATCAAAATCACATGAATGCTCCAATAAATTTATATGGTTAACTCAAGACAAGTAAAGTATAAAAGTTTAAAAATATTAGAAAGAGAGGTAGGTTTGATTTTGGTGGGAGAGGGGTTTGAAAAGAAATTATGGCTCAAAAAAATTAAAAATGGAATGACAGAGTCTTATAGCAATTCAATTAAGAAATTCATCCCAGACATAGGGGTCGACTCCTGCTAAATCAAGAGTCGGCTCCTGAAGAGGGGTTGACTCTAACAAGACTGGGAGTCAGCTCCTCATAGAACTATTTTTTCAAGAATACATGAGTCGACTCCTCTGATCCAAGAGTCGACTCCTCAAAGTAGAAAACAATTCAAGGAGTTTCAAAACATGGACATTTGATCAAATTGAAGGATAAATCAACTAGCAATCAAATTGAGGATTAAGAATATGTTGGGTTCTGACCATGTAGTGAAAAATAATTTTTAAAAATTTTAAAATCATACAAATCAATAGCTTTATTAAATAAAACTATCGAGCCAGAATCCAAACCCTAGAATCACCTTGCCGATATCGATAAAACAAAAACAAACAGGCAAAAGGGATAGAATTTTATACTTTCACCAAAAAAAAAATGGTATGTTGGTGTTCTCCACAAGACCCCAAGGTAGAAGTCCTCCAATGGTGATCCACACAGAAGTTGGCCAAGGTCCTTTCCAACTGGTGCGCTGCCGCAGCCTTATCTTTTCAAGAACACTGTCGGTTTTGAACGTGCATTACGATCATGCCAAAGCCCAGTTGCTTTCAATCTTACCACCAGAATGACAACAAGAAGATACTCTTCAGATGTCTCACAATCTAGGATTTGATTTTTGGCTCCAACATATAAAAAAATCAAACTCTAGGGCACATAAGCAACACTTGCTAAAAATCTCACCACCCTTCTTGCAATTTTTGCCACTCAAATTTCCCTTGACTTTTTCTCAGATTTTTTCCAAAATTTTTTTGATAATTACCACATCCCTCCTCTCTAGTTTCAACCCAAATTCATAACAAGAAATTAAGTGAGGCATCCCATATAAATAGAGGACCAAGGGACATCACATGGGATGAAGGGGTGCCAACTTTTGGTGCTCCATCTTCTCACATGGTGAATAAATTCATCGGGCAAATTTTTGGCATATTAGATACTTACAACAGAAGAACTCTCCCTCTTCTATGTGTCATAAAAAATTCAATCAATTTTGGCATTAAATCATAGGAGATCTTGTTTATCTTTTAAGGCAATGCGTTTAATTATGAGCCTACTCTCCATTTCACACACTAATTTGAGATGGGGTGGTATTTATTTTTTTATTGACTTCTGGTAGATGTAGAGGAGTTCTTTTTCACTTAAAATTGATTTAAGTTGGATAAGAATCCAATTTAAATTGACCCAATCCCATTGGATCAATGGCAACTGGTCTAGGTTAGCTCAAACACTTTGATCTAAACCAATTTAGGAACTTGGGTTAATACAGTATGCTAGTATATCTAATTAACCCATAAAATTTATATTAAACTCTAATTAGATTAGATCAAGGCTAAATCTCAAAGTGTGTGATCCATTGGGTTTTAAATCTATCCAGTAGTGGATCAAGACTTTCGACGTAACCTTAATCCAATGAGATTAGGTCACCCGAAAAGTCCCAATCAACTTGGACTCTTCCAAATTGATTTCAGAATTAAATTTTTTTAATTTTGATGAATCCACAAGTCAAGATTGATATTTAGCAATGTGTCATGACTACTTGAAAGATTTAAAATTTTCGTAAAAAATTACCAAAATATCTTTTAGTGGTAAATTTTTGTGTAATTCAATTCTTCAGTCAAACAACATCCAAGATGAGCTATGGGTATAAAAATATATCAAACCCAATCACTTATCATTATGTATCTTGATTTGAAGGCGATGATTCAGTTGATGATATATTAGAAACTCTTTTTTAATTATCATCCTGCTTTGATCAAAGATTTTTGAATCAATGACCTATGAGATCACATAGGATGTTCGCTCCCCTTATTAGGAGTGACTGATTCCTTATTGATCACTCACAACCTCCATGCACTCTTCACCATATCTAGAACGCCTCATACAAGGATCAAAGAATCAAGGTAGGAAGTGGATCAAAATATAGATCCAAGTACATAAGGTACCATGGTGATCTCAGATCTAATGATCACTTACCCAACTCCCTTAGGGAATCATCGTCGATATATAAATAAGACTCCATCTTATATTCTCTCGTAGGTCAATTCAGTGAACTCATTCTCTAATGAGCACCCATATCCTTATATTAGTGTCACCACACAAGTGGTTGTGAGATCAACCATCCTAATTTCTAAGCATACATAGGACATGCCAGTCTTATCGGTATCATTGATCTCTGACTCAATGTACCAATGACTAAAAATATTTTAGGTTACAGCTATCAAGGATTTAAGTCTTACTAGCGTGATCTCATCATGACCCTAAAACTATTGCCCGTACCAATGGGGTTCATTATAATCTTAAAATTAATAAGATGCAACATATAATGAATCAAAAATATCTATTTTATTAATAATATAAATATTAATTATATGAGTTTGAAAGATAAATTATAATAAATATCCTATCGCATCACATATGCGATTGGCTTGTAGGACTTTATTCTTTCAATCTTCTACTTGCACTAAAGCCAATCGCCCCTATACTTGATACCCATGCTATAAAGATAGCGATCAAATTGCTGCATTGATAAGGCCTTAATGAATGGGTCTGCTATATTATTTTTGGTGTCAACTCACTCCACGATCACATCGCATCTTTCGACTATCTCCCGATCTAGGTGGAACCGTCTTAGGATGTGCTTGGATTTATGGTGAGACCTTGGTTCTTTGGCTAGAGCAACTGCCTCAGTATTATCACAATAAAGGAGCACTGGTTGTTCAAGCTCTGGAACCATATCCAACTCAGAGATGAATTTCTTCATCCAGACGGCTTCCTTAGCAGCCTCACATGCAGTAATATATTCAGCCTCAGTGATCGAGTCAGCAACAGTTTGCTGTTTAAAACTTTTTCAACTTACTGCACCATCATACAAGGTGAACACATACCCAGATATAGATTTACTATCATCCAGATCAAATTGAAAACTAAAATCGATATAACCTTTCAGTTTTAAATCAGATCTACCATATATCAGAAAAATATCTCTAGTCCTTCTCAAGTACTTGAGTATATTTTTCACAACTTTTCAATGATCCTTCCTGAGATCAGCCTGAAATCTGCTAACAATACCTAAGGCATAAGTCATATCAGGCCTGGTACACAACATAGCATATATAATTGATCCTACAGTTGAAGCATAAGGAATAGAACTCATTCTATTTCTCTCTTCATGTGCCTTAGGAGATATTTTCTTAGAGAGTTGTATGCCATGACCTATGGGCAAGTAACCTCTTTTACTTCGCTCCATGTTAAACCTCTTCAACACAAGATCAATGTACCTAGACTGGGACAAGCCTAGCATTTTTTTCAATCTATCCCTATAGATCTTTATACTAAGTATATTGGATGCCTCATCCAAGTCTTTCATGAAAAATTTTTGTGATAGCCAAGTCTTGACTGATTGCAGTATCGAGATATCATTCTCAATGAGTAGTATGCCGTCCACATATAAGACCAATAAAATAATAGCACTCCCACTAGTCTTCTTGTATACATAAGGTTCGTCCACATTTCTGATGAAGCCAAACAATTTGACTGTCTCATCAAATGGATGTTCCAGCTCTTCGATGCTTGCTTTAATCCATAAATGGATCTATTCAGCTTGCATACCTAATTGCTCTCCCACTAGAGATAAATTCCTCTGGCTGAGTCATATAGACTTCTTCCTCAAAATTTTTATTGAGCATGGCTACCGATAAAAAGATTTCTTCATAATCAATACCTTATTTTTGTCTGAAACCTTTTGCCACCAACCTGACCTTATGGATCTCTACCTGGCCATCCACTCTAATCTTCTTTTTGAAGACCCATTTGCAGCCTATTGGGGTCACACCCTCAGGTGCATCAATCAAAGTCTATACTTAGTTGGCATACATGGAGTCCATTTCAAATTTCATGGCATAGAGCCAGTTGTCAGAGTCACTACTCATGATAGCTTCCGAATAGGTCGTAGGTTCATCATTCTCAATGATGTGGGTTGTGATGTCATTCTTAATGACAAATCCATACCTGAGTAGTACATTACGCACTCTACTCGACCTTTGGAGAAGAGGTGTGTGTAGTGGCTGTGCCTCAATAATGGGTACAACTGGTTGAGAACTATTTTGTGAATCATAGATGGATTGTAAGTTTTGAACTTTCTCAAGTTCAACTGACCTCCCACTGCCTCCTTCTTAGATAAACTCTTTCTTCAAGAATATGGCATGCCTACCAACAAATGCTTTTTATTGAGTAGGATTATAGAAGTAGTATCCTATACTCTTCTTGGGATAACCTACAAACCTGTATTTTTCTGATCTAGCATCCAGCTTATGTCCATCAATATTTTTTATATAAGTCGAGAAATCCCAAATCTTAAGATGCTTAAGATTAGATCTTTTTCCTTTTCATATTTCACATAGAGTGCTAAAAATAGATTTGAAAAGTACTTTATTTAAGATATACGCTACAGTCTCGAGGGCGTATCTTCAAAAAGATATCGAAAGATCCATGAAACACATCATGGACCGCACCATATCTAATAAGGTGCGATTTCTTCTTTTCGTAATTTTATTTAATTATAGAGTATTAAGGAGATATTCATTAAGAGAGTATTCTATTTTATTTTAAATAATCAAAAAACTCACTAGACAAGTATTCTCCTCTTCGATCAAATCGAAGAGCTTTAATACTTTTACCAGTTTGTTTCTCAACCATTCTTTGATACTCTTTAAATTTGTCAAAGGCTTCGGATTTATATTTCATTAAATATACATATCCAAATTTAGACCTATCATCAGTAAATGTGATGAAATAAGAGTATCCATCTCTAACTTGAGTCGACATCGAACCACATAGATCAGTATGTACAAGGTCCAAATGTCACTCATCTTTTCTCTATGTCCAGTAAATGGAGCCTTGGTCATTTTTTGTTGAAAAATGTATCCTAAAACCAATCATCGAGGTTATAGATGATTGTGCTCTATATAAGTATATGAATTATAAAATGATAAATATTATTTGGTAGTTTTATCATAAGGAATATATCTTCTAAAATAGAACTCATATGTTATGATGAAGTCCTTAGAATTACTTTCAAAATGATAAAGGAAGATTTATCATATGGTTCTTAAATCTTGCTTGTGATCAAATGATACAATTATCACAAGGATGATAATTGTATCAAGTATAGGTCGTTGTATGCCATATTAGTTGGTTGTCCTCTTAATCAAGATGTGCGGTGACACGGATATGGCATACGGATGATATGTAGGAGTATATTTCACTGAGTGTGATCACTTTCGGAGCACTCTACTGTCAAGGATTACTCTGATGGGATATGGGTATATGTGTCCCTCAGACCTGAGGCTATCTTGGTGACTTGCAAGCAACTCACTATGCTTTGGTACCGAACTTCAGAATTTTTAATTTGATGACGGAAGGTTTCTGGGTATAGTCAAATACTTGTGAAGTCTGAGTGCGAGTCAAGATGGGATTGACCGCTCTAAGTAAAATTGGAGATGATGCATCATTGTGTTTTAATTCAGTAAAATTTTGGCCAAAGTAGTCCTAGTAAGGAGTCACAGAATTTTTAAGATTGAGACACAATGTGGACCACTCTTCTTGGGTTGACAGTTCAATCCAAAATCATCTTTGAGCATATGGTAACTGTATCCACATGGGTTCTAGAGTGTTGCTGGGCATATATTCGGCCTATCCGAACGTCGGGTCCCATTACTAGATGGTTATATTGATTAGTACAGAAATTATTTTTATGCTATCGACTTAGGTTTGAACCTTTGAGGTCACACACATATAAGTACCTGTCTGATCAAATGGCTGATCAAGATTATGAATCATTGGAGGGTTTAATTATCAATTTGATTGATGATTAATCCTATGCAAAGATTGTAATAAATTACTTACTAAAAATTAATAAATTAAAAAATAATTAATTAATAATATGATTGTTAATTGACTCAATTTGATTGAGCAATAGAGATTGGATTAGATCTAATTGAATTGGATTCAATTAGATTGGCTTTGGATTAATTGGATAAAGCCCTATTGAATAACAGGATTTATTCCAATTGATCTAAAAAATATATGAATTTAAAATTATTTTAAATTAAATATAATTTAATTAATTTTATATAGGTTTGGATTAGATCTAACCCTATGGAGTAATAGGCTTGATTGGATTAAGCCCTAATATCAAATGAAGCACTTGATCTCCATTTAGAATCAATCCCTGGATCAATGGGATTTTAATCTAACTAATTATAAATTTAATTGGGGCCTCCTAATTAGGTTAGGATCCAATTAGTTAGTTTATTATAACTAATTCCTAAATTAGTTAGGATTAGATCCAAGAATTAGTTAGAATTTGACCAAGATATTGAATCCTATTTGGAATAGGACTTAACCAACTTGGAACCAACACATGTACTATTAATTCTCCATGCCTCAAATCCTTTTAACATAAGATCCCTCACCCCAAAAGAGATGTGTGCCTCCTTATTTCTTCCATGAGAAAGAAGGGCATCTCCCCTTCTTTTCTAGTCGCCAAAACAAGGAGGGGGTGTCCAAGAGTTGGACGCCCCAATATCCACACGCCAACCCATCCTCTCCTTCCCATCTTGGTATATTTTTGAGATCTTTTCTTACTAATTTTTGGGTATCAAAAAGAAGCTTCTCTACTGGTTATACAGCAAAAAATTGAAGAAAAAAAATTCTTCCCAACGAGATAAAAATAAGAAAGAAGATGGATCTTTTTTCTTATGCGCAGCCTTGAAGGAGTTCTTTTTTTAGATTTTTTATTTATCTTTTTCTAAGTTAAAAATTAGATTAGATCTAATTTTTAGTATATAGATTTAAAAGAGAAATACCAAAAAAAATTTTGGTTGGGGTTTGGGGCTTCTTGAAGTTTTAAATCAAGGAAGAAGATGGATCTTCTTTCTTATGTGCAGCCTTGAAGAAGAAGGAGTTCTTCTTTCAGATTTTTTAATATTTTTTTTAAGATAAAAATTAGATTAGATCTGATTTTTAACATAAAAATTTAGAAAAAAAATATCAAAAAATCTGATTGGGTGTTTGGGGATTTTTAGAGTGCTAGATCAAGAAGAAAAGAGAGAAGAAGAGAAAAGAACGATTCTTCTCTTGGATCTCTCTTTTGAAATTTTTTATATCTCAGGATTTTATATGATTTTTAACATAAAAAATTAGATTAAATCTAATTTTTATCATAAAAAATTAAAATTTTTTTTTTTTTCTTAAGGGTGTAAAAGGAAGAGAGAAAGGTTCTCTCTTATGCGTGAAAAATTGAGAAAAAAAGGTTCTTCTCTTGATCTCTATTATAGAGATTAGATGCATGGATCCAGGAAGAAAAGGAGGAGGTCTCCTTATTCTTTAATTCTATCATGTTTCTTTCAAATCAGCCAATGAATGGTGTCTTCATGAGCTAGCACTCCCGTGGAGATTGATCAGCACCAGGATTTCGTGTGGATACCCGTAGAGGCCAGACGTATGTGCGACTGCCAAGCATCATGAAAAACCATCTACTATAAATTTTGGATGTAGTGATCTGCTATCCATACTCAGGTATGAAGTTTTATATTCAATCAATATTCAGATATTATCTAAATATAGATTAGATATGTCCTATACTTATTTTAGATTTTAGATGTATATACATACATATTAGTTTATATCATAGATCCTGTATGGTGATTTAGATTTGATCTATGCATACATTTTAAATTATTTAATCTAAATATGTTTCATTATAAAATTTTAAAAATATATGCACATCACCCACCACACTTCCCTTCAAATAGTATCAGAGCTAGGTTCGTTATGACATGAACATATATGCATGTAGAGTTGAAATCTAGATTTAGCAATGCATGAGATGTGTTATGATTTAATTTCAGATATGACCTAATGTAAAATCAGATCTAATACAATTTAGATTTGATCTAAATTTTTGCATATATGATATGCGAATAAGATTAGATATTCTGAGTAGCAAAGTACTTAGATTGGGTAATCACCAAGCCATCTGGTCATAGGAGCAAGTAGGGTTACCTGACCCTCGCTTTTCATTCAATCAGGTGCTCTTCATGACATGTAGGGGTGCCACTGTGAGGTCCCTTGAAGAAGAAAGTAAAAAGAGAAAACTTACTTTCTTGCAAAATCCTAGATCTTGAAATCCTAGGTGTTGTTGTATGTGACACAAGTTGTGAAGAAACTAGTTACATCTAATCTTAATTAATCAAAATTTATTTGATTGAAAATCATAAAAATTTAGATTTGATCTAAAAGATTTTATGATTTAATGTAAAAGATTTACATAAAAAATTATTTCATAATCTTAACCCATGTTGATGCTATACTTAATTAAGAATTAAAAAATATATTTTAGATCTAGAATTGTGATTAAAGATCTAATGACATTGCTTAAAATATGAGGCATGGATTAGCTCAAATTAGATCTTTTTAATTGGTTTAGACCTAAGGTTAGAATCAAAAACTTAATGGACTAAAAAGAGTAGTTGATCCAATCTAACCAATAGTTGATTTAGATTAGATCAAGGGTACTCTAAATTCAAAATAATAGTTGCAGTTGATCGAGTCCATATCTTTGATCAAATGAAATGGATCTTGATTTAGGCTCAAAGGTTGAGCCTGAGTCATTAGGCTGATTAGATCGCTAGGTGACTCAAGTTGACCCATGTTGTTAAGGTTAATCAGTATGACTGATTTAGGTGCCCTAGACCGACTTGTCTCTAATCCTTCTCATGACTTGATAAAGTCAGTGGGAGGATCTACGATATACCGGTTGAACCCACTAGTCACTAATCCTTCTCATCACTTGGTGAAGTCAGTGAAAGGATTATGACTTGTAGGTCGACTGATGTCCTCTAAGATATATTAATCAAATTTTTTAAATTATTAGGTCCATAAAATGAGCTAGTTATAAGGATAACTAGATCATAGCCTCCCATTAAGGTACGTGAAAATGAGTCCAATATCTCAAATAGACATTGGAGGTGCCACACGCCTGGTGTCTATTACGTATTGGAATTATGATTCATTATATGACCATCTTATTGTACCTTCAGATCAATGCTCAGGTTGGTCGAGCTACACTCGGGTCTAGATATCTGTTTTGTTAGATACACTTGATGTTGTCATATTAATGGTTGGACCTAACCAAGATTTTCAGTAGAGATACCACACGCCTACTGAAGAGATGTCTGGGACAAAATCTAATTGTTAGAAATTGTTTGGAGAAATAATTGGTTGTGAACCTATCCATGGATGCACTAGTGTTGGCCGAGCCACACTCAGATTTGAATATAGTCTGTGTGAATTCTAGTACCTACTAAGAAATTAAAGTAATTCTTCGGATTGAAGGTAGAGGCTATCAATTCGTATAAAATAGTGGAAGAACCTTTAGACTAAAGTCCAAGTCTTTAGGCTTAAAATAATTCATATACTAAAGGTCAATTGTTCTCTTTTCAAAAATGGCTAAAAAATTATCATTCTATTCATTGTTAGACAGTGATAATATTATCAGACCTAACTTCGATAGCTAGTATCGGAAGTTGAATATAGTTTTTGAGCAAATTAATCAAGAAATCTCAGGCTAACCCAAACAGGCTTAAAAGAAAAATCAGCAAATAATTGCTGGTCAAGATAGTTATATGATAATTCTTTGAAGTTTCTCTATTAATAATCCTACTATCGAGATATAAGATACCGACAGTATAAGTCATGTTTGCAAATAGTTGCAAAAGACTTCAGGATAGTATAAGATTTGAAAATGACAAAAGAGTCCTGAATATAAGACATGGAAGTCTGTTCCAGTCTTAACATTAGGAATCATCGAGCTTGTTTTCAATCCTGAAGATGTCATTTTTAGAGATTGTCACTACTATCCAATCTTATTGATGGTGTCAATAAATATGATTGTTGTAATATCATTGTGAATGATACTACAATAATGAGTGGATAATTGAAAATGACATAATTAACTCATTACCATAGCCTGCTAGTATAATGTACATGTTTAACTAGTACCCTAGATTAGATAATGTCACTAAAGCCTGCTTTTGGCATAGTTGACTTATTCACCTTTTATTGGAAAGGGTGAATGAGCTAGCAATGTTCTGAGTTTGATATATATTGATGTATTTGCACTTATGAACATAAGTGCAGGAAGAGGGCTTTACTACTTTATTAAAATCTTTGATGACCTACCTTGGCATAGGTGCGTCTTGCTTATGAAGCACAAATTCAAGTCGATTGAAATATTCAAATGATTCTGTAATGAGATAGAAAAATGAACTGCAAAGAGTATTAGAATTCATCAGTTTGACTGATGAAGTGAATACCTTTACAGTAAATTTTGACATGTCTTGGAGAAAATTAGATTCTCTCTTAATGGACCTCTCTTGAGATATCATTATTTAAAAAGATGTCTGAAAAAGGGAATTGAATCTTGTTAGATATGGTTCGATCCACTATAGAGTTTGCTGGTCTAACTGAAATCATGTTTTAGAGACTACTTGATATGTGCTTGAGAATGTTTCAAGCAAATCGATCACCAAAACTTCATATGAGATATAGACTTGGATAATTTGATACTCAGTTACCTTAGGTTTGGGGTGTCAAACTTATGTGAAATATTCACTAATCGATTAGCTTGGATCTTGGTCTGATAAATATTATCTAAGGATATTTATTCTACCTTCCTGATGGATATGAGATGTTCATGAATCTTAAGATATTCCTTTTGAAAAAAAAGTTTCTTGATGAAGAAATTGATACCGTTAGGAGCAAGCTTAATGACGCTTGATAGGTAGAAGAACCAACTCTGACACAAACCAACAGAATCGGAGCTGATTAGATCAAATCCAAAATCTGATGTAAAGGCATCCTTGAATAGATATAGTAGAGTACCATATCAACTGAATAGATACATCAATTTATAAATTTAAGATGAAGATTTGATCTCCCATATAGATGCAATACAGGGATCTAACATTGAGAAGTGGCTTGGAGTCATTAAATCTGAAATGAAGTCCATAAAGATCAATGATGTATGGACATTCGTTGGTTCATCTGAAGGGGTGAGAACCATAAGGTATGAGTGGATTTTAGATAGATAAGAGGTGCAGATTGAAAGGTGGAGACCTATTAATTCTGTCTGATTGCCAAAGAATTTTATCAAAGTTATTGTGTTGACTATGATGAAATGATTTTCTTGTCGCAATCCTCAAGTCCATTCAGATTGAATCAAGCTTCTCAGAGTTAGAATATATATTTTGAATATATATCTTTATTAAGAATGAAGTAGAATCCTGTATGTACAAATAGACTAATAGTTCTATAAAATTATTCTTTGTGTTATTTGAATAAAATTTTTTTAATCGAAAATGACATCCCTACATTACAGAGAATAAAAGCTTGATTATCATCTCTATTCTTCATAAAGATTTGGAAGGTTATGAGAACTATCCTTAAATATTTATGAAATACTAAGGACCAAAGGGTTGTTTATGGAGAATCTGATTTAAAACCTGTGGAATACTGATTATAGTTTTTAGTTAGATGAAAATAATAAAGTTGTGTTAGATTATATTTTTATCTTAAAAAGATGAGTAACATGCTGAAAAAGTTTCATGCAATAGTTAATAGCCAATTTTATTTGCGATACGGAGTTCCTTGCAGCATTTAATATTGATAAAGAAGTTGTTTGGTTATGAAAGTTCATCAACGAGCATGGAGTGGCACCCTCCATTGATGGTCCAGTCTTTCTATATTGACAGTAGTACTGGAGCCATAGCTCAAGATGAAGAATTGATGTTCCATCTAAAAATCAAATATTTTTTGCATTGCAATCAACTTATTCGATAAGATCGAAATAAAGTCGACCTCAGGAAGATCGACTAAAAGGAGAACTTGACCGACCCATTGACTAGAGCAATCTGATCTAATGAGTTCAATGATCTAAAATAAAAGATGGGTATTTGAACCAATCTGATTGACTTTAGTCCAAGTGGGAGTTGTTGGGAAATGTGTCCTAAAGTCAATCATCGAGATTATAGATGATTGTGCTCCATATAAGTATATAAATTATAAAATAATAAATATTATTTGGCAGATTCATCATAAGGAATATATCTTCTAAAATAAAACTCATATGTTATGATGAAGTCCTTAGAACTACTTTCAAAATGATAAAGGAGGATTTATCATGTCGTTCTTAAATCTTACTTGCGACCAAATGATATAATTATCATAAGGATGATAATTGTATCAAGTATAGGTCGTTGTATGCCATATTAGTTGTTTGTCCTCTTAACCAAGATGTGTGGTGACACAGGTATGGCATACGGATGATATGTGAGAGTATATTTCACTGAGCGTAATCACTTTCGGAGCACTCTGCTATCAAGAGTTGCTCTGATGAGATATGGGTATATATGTCCCTCGGACCTGAGACTGTCTCAGTGACTTGCAAGTAACTCACTGTGCTTTGGTACCAGACTATCCGAATTTCTAATTTGATGATGGAAGGTTTCTAGATAAAGTCAAGTACTTGTGAAGTTTGAGTGCGAGTCAAGATGGGATTGATCTCTCCAAGTAAAATTGAAGATAATGCATCATTGTGTTTCAATTCAGCAATACTATGGTCAAAGTAATCCTAGTAAGGAGTCATAAAATTTTTGAGGTTGAGATATAATGTGGACTACTCTTTTTGGATTGACAGTTTAATCCAAAGTCATTTTTTAGCATCAAATGTCAAAGGGATGAATTATATGGTAACTATACCTACTTGGGTTCTAGAGTGTTGTTGGGCATACATTCAGCCTATCCGAACTTTGAATCTCATTGCTAGATAATTACATCGATTAGTACAAAAATTATTCTTGTGCTACTGGTTTAAGTTTGAACCTATGGGGTCACACACATAGAAGTACCTGTCTGATCAAATGACTGATCGACGATTATAAATCGTTGGAAGGTTTAATTATCAATTTGATTGAATATTAATCCTACGCAAAAGTTACAATAAATTACTTACTAATGGTTAGTAAATTAAAAAAATAATTAATTAATAATATGATTATTAATTGGCTCAATTTGATTGAGCAATGGAGATTGGATTAGATCTAATTGAATTGGATTCAATTAGATTGGCTTTGGATTAATTGGATGCAGCCCTATTGAATAACATGACTTATTTCAATTGATCTTAGGGATGCATGAATTTAAAATTATTTTAAATTGAATATAATTTAATTAGTTTTACATAGACTTGGATTGGATCTAATCCTATAGAATAATAGGCTTGATTGGATCAAGCCCTAATATCAAATGAAGCACCTGATCTCTATTTAGAATCAATCCCTAGATCAATGAGATTTTAATCTAACTAATTACAAATTTAATTAGGGCCTTTTAATTGGGCTAGGATCCAATTAGTTAGTTTGTAATAACTAATTCCTAAATTGGTTAGGATTAGATTCAAGAATTAGTTAGAATTTGATCAAGATCTTGAATCCTATTTGGAATAGGACTTAACCAACTTGGAACCAACCCATGTGCTATTAATTCTCCATGCCTCAAATCCTTTTAATGTGAGATCCCATGCCCTAAAAGAGATGTGTGCCTCCTTATTTCTTTTGTGAGAAAGAAGGGCATCTCCCCTTCTTTTCTAGTCGCCAAAACAAGGAGGGGGCGTCCAAGAGTTGGATGTCCTAATATCCACACGCCAACCCCTCCTCTCCTTCCTATCTTGGTATGTTTTTGAGATCTTTTCTTACTAGTTTTTATGTATCAAAAAGAGGCTTCTCTACTGGTTATACAGCAAAAAATTGGAGAAAAAAAGTTCTTCCCAATGAGAGAAAGACAAGAAAGAAGATGGGTCTTCTTTCTTGTGCGCAGCCTTGAAGAAGGAGTTCTTCTTTCAGATTATTTTTTTTTTAAGATAAAAATTAAATTAAATTTTAATTTTAATATATAAATTTAGAGAAAAAATATCAAAAAAAAATTTGGTTGGGGTTTGGAGCTTCTTAAAGTTTTAGATCAAGGAAGAAGATGGATCTTCTTTCTTGTGCACAGCCTTTAAGAAGAAGGAGTTCTTCTTCTAGATTTTTTTTTAATAAAAATTAGATTAGATCTAATTTTTAATATAAAAATTTAGAGAAAAAATATCAAAAAATCTAATTGGACGTTTGGGAATTTCTAGAGTTCTAGATCAAGAAGAAAAGGGAGAAGAAGAGAGAAGAAAGGTTCTTCTCTTGGATCTCTCTTTTGAATTTTTTTATATCTTAAGATTTTATATAATTTTTGGTATAAAAAATTAGATTAGATCTGATTTTTATCATAAAAAATTAGAGAAGAAAAGTTCTTCTTAAGGGCATGAAAAGAAGAGAGAAATATTCTCTCTTGTGCATAGAAAATTGAGAAGAAAGGGTTCTTCTCTTGATCTCTATTGTAGAGATCAGATGCATGTATCCAGAAAGAAAAGGAGAGGATCTCCTTATTCTTCAATTCCATCATGTTTCTCTCAAATCAGCCAATAGAAGGTGTCTTCACGAGCTAGCACTCTGGAAAAGATTGATCAGCACCAAGACTTCGTGTGGATACCCGTAGAGGCCGGATGCGTGTGCAGTTGCCAAGCATCATGAAGAACTATTTATCATGGATTTTGGATGTAATGATCTGCTACTCATGCTTAGGTATGAAGTTTTATATTTAGATATGATCTAAATATAGATTAGACATGTTCTGTACTTATTGAATTTTAGATTTCAGATATACATACATGCATATTAGTTCATGTCATAGATTCTGTATGATGATTTAGATTTAATCTATGCATGCATTATAGATTAAATTATTTAATCTATATTATTCTACTATAAAATTTTAAAAATGCATGCACATCATCCACCATGCTTTTCTTCATTTTTTTTATAAGGCAAGGTTCACAAGTTTCATATGATTCATAATCATAAGGATCAAAGAAATCATTTTTGAATAACTTGTTAATTCTTGACTCATTTATATGGCCAAGTCGGTAGTGCCAGAGGTATGTGATATTTACATACTCTCTCTTTTTTTCTTCATATTATCAATATAAAATATATTATCATTAAGTGAAAGAAACAAAAGATCATTATCAATAAAAGTACTTCCATAATATTCGTTAGAAAAGTAAATAGAACAATCATTGTTCTTTACATTTATTTCAAAACCTTGTTCCAATAACAACGATACTGAAATAATATTTCTAACAATATTAGAAAAATAATAACAGGCTTTCAATTTCAAAATTTTGCCCAAAGACAACTTCAAAATCCTGGTTCCTATGGCTTCGACCTGAATGGACTCTCCACTAGCACCAAACAACTCGAAGTCACCTTTATTTAGACTCTTTACTTTCTGTAGACCCTGTAATGATTTACAAAGATGTGAACCACAGGTGGTATCAAATATCCAAGAATCTGACATTGAAGTACTTAATGATAAATTGGTTTGTATCATATACAAACCTTAAGCAATGTTTGTCAGTTTCACAATTGCAAGCTACTCCTTGCAATTTCTCTTCCAGTGGCCCTCCTTGCCACAGTGATAGCAAGTACCTTTGGCAGAGATCTTCTTCGCCTTCTTCTTGAAGATGCCACTCTTAGGGTTCATCTTTTTCTTAGAATCCTTCTTTGCCTTCTTCTTGTCGATCTAATCAACAAGAAGAACCAAAGCCTTTTCACTCTTGAAATGGCTCTCTGTTGTTTTCAACATATTCAGTAGTTCAGGCAGGATGATGTTCAGTTTGTTCATGAGATAATTTATAACAAACTGAGAAAAGGAGTCAGGGAGAGATGCAGGATCAAATTCTAGCTCAGTTCACTGATAGCCTATTTCGCAAGTGCACGAAATCGCTCAAGTAATATAATGATAAATAAGAGATCGTTCCCACGAGGACTGAGTTTAATTACCAAAAATAAATGCTAATTTTACTAATATCTAAATGATCGAAACTGAATGACAATAGAAAATAAATTTAACTCTAAAGAACTCAATGAAAGCTGAATCAAAATTCGATTGATAAAGCACTAGGGTATATCTGATTTCACTTGGACCAATTATCAATTCCAGCTATTTCGATTAATAATCCAAATTTAATTATTAATGTAAGGATAAATAATCCTAAATTATTTAATAATCTCTCCTGAGTCTTATTAAATATACTAATTAAAACCTATAATCTATCTTCCAATAGTAAAATAGATTTCAATTAGTTCAACAAGCACAGTGATTATTTTCAAGATCCCACAGGTCAAATCTTCTGCCCTCGCTCCAATTATTATTTCGATGATGTTTGTTATTAACTCCAATTTATAATCTTCCTTCCCAGTACCAATTATAAATTGAAATTAATCAAGTACCAAAGATAACAATACTTAAAAGCATTAAGTGCAAATAACAAACAATTGCATTAACAAAAAAAATTAATACAAGATTCTGGAATTGAAATTAAATCCAAGCTACATCAGGTACCCTAGTTAGAAATTTAGCTTTTCATCATATCAAAATCAAACTCAAGTTTACTTGAATAAAACTCCAAAATTATCCTAACAATAAGTTTTAAAAAATAAATTCAAAGTAAACAAGAGAAAGAATTAAAAACTCTGAAGGAATTGCAGAGCCGAATGAATCCTCTCTTCAAATCTTCCAGATACTCCAAACTCTCCTTGCTTGATTTCTAGTTTTCAAAGATGATTCTCCTCTCCCTTTTGCTGGTGTTTTTCGATCCTTAAATAGGGCTAGGGCTAGGGTTAAGGTGGTATTTTTCCCATGATTTTATTCTATATATCATTCTTTCTATTTGGTATAGAATCTCTCCTCCTTTGGATAGGCTTTAAGCAACCACCAGCCATCTACTCCTTATGCTGCCCAAATTTTCTAATTTTATTATGATTTCCATAGTAAAAGAAGGAAAGGAGGCATGGTTAATTAGAGAAGAAGAATTTCTTCCTTCCTGGGTCCACAAAATCTGCAAAACAAAGTAAGGTTTTGGCTGTCCAAATCAAGTTTTCCAAGAATTGGTTCCAATTCTTTCTAAGTTTGCTCCTCATGCAGAATTAGTTTGGACTCTGATTTTCTTCTATTTAATTCTTTCCAAGATAGCTCTTTGCCACCCAAAATTGGTTGCCATATCAGATCTTTGTGCCAAGAAACACTAAGAAGAATCTGGGTGTATCGGGTGTTTCTTGTTGTGTCCAACATTGTTACCAACTTCAACCTACTGTAGCCACCTCATCTGGAATCCAAATTCAATTCTGTAAATTATGTTCCTTTCTTGCTTCTCTCAAAATTCTGTAAGATCTAATCTTGCTCAATTTGGAATCCTGTAGCTTACCTTTTAGGGGTCCTCACACCAAAATATCCAGAATTTAGATTGGTTGACTAGATGGGAGAGATTAACTGTTTGATTTATTTCCTGCACCTCTAGTTTCTTTTCTGGCTAATGATGTCAAAAAAGATAAGGTGTGGGGTCCATTGATATCTTGATTTGGTTATTCTGCTTTGAGGTGGACTCTGATTTTGATGCAAGACCTGATGACTCCGGATGACAAATCCTACTGAATCGGACTCAACCAATTTCACTTAATTTGACCTTTAAAATATGGTTAAGTCCAATTAGGTGTGACCTGGCTCAATTACCTGCAATTGACATAAAACATATCAGGTTCTTACATTTATTTAGTTAATTATTATACCAATTTCATCAAAATCATTAAAAACTAATAATAATAATTACTATAAAAATGCAATACATTAAATACCCCCAAACCTAAGTTTTTGGTTGTCCCCAAGCAAAAAAAAAGTCCAAATAAAAAATGGAGAATCTCAAAAAATTAATGCTAAAAACTTTATTTAACATTAATATACTCAAAATCCATCTAGACACAAAGGAGTAATACCCAAATGCTATAGTTTAACCACCTCAACCCAAAACCGAAAGGCAAACCCACAAGCTAACTATTCCAAACTCGTTCATGCTCAAACAAAATTATGCACAATCAATAGCTACCTTGCTTCCTTTAGATTTTAATAAAATAATTCAGTTCAAACATCCAATCCTGAATGTAAAATCCTATCAGCCCATCTCCAATAGTGCAAACAACGTACTCAAGAGATCAATAGGACTTTTTCGGGTTAAAAAATGGAAAGCAAGTAACAAGAATGATGGTTATGGTCACATAAGTGAAAATAAATTAACCACAATAAATCAGAGCATACTCAATTACTTATACTTTACATCCCTTCCTTTATTTGTTTTATTTTATGCTTTTAGAATAGCCTATACACTTTGGCGCTCTTCCTTAAGTCATCATTTGCCTTTTTATGCGAATACCGACATTGGCGATGAAGGCACTCAGTTACTCAGCAAGTCATATACTCAAAGTTCTTTGCATACTCATAATTCAAGTCACTGTTTGACATAAAAGCAAACATGGGGCTCATGAATGCTCCTAGTTACTAGGCAACTTGAAACAGCGGAGTAGATTATGCTTTTTTTTTTTTTTTTGAATGGAAGGAAAACTAAAAATTTAGTATGCTCTAACCATTATAATCAATTTATTCTCAAAAAATATGAATAGTAGATATGAGATAGGATGAAAAGAAAATACAAGGGGTCAAAAAGGTATGCCAAAGGAATGCCTATATCATTTCTCCCAAGTAAATTGTCTACATTTTATTGCAACAAAGCTCACAAATAGGATTGATGAAGCAAAGTAACTATCTCCTATACGAGATTTTATTTAAGTATTTACAAGTTTAAAATAGTCAATCCCTGAATTTGACTTTCAAATTTAAAGCTAAGATAGCCAAACAATAACACAAAAGTAAAATTGTCCCCCTCTATATCCTTACAAGTGATCAATGAATCAACAGTCTATTTTTTTTTATTAAATTTTATTAAAAAATAAAGACAAAGATGCAAACATAATGGCAATCCTATATTATTAACACGAAATGCTCATGCAAATACACCCCTAAATCTAAATTGGACATTGTGCTCAATGACAAGATCATCATCACAATACATATTATAGCAAGGCATTCTTAAAGGTTAGGGGTACTCCCCTTTGTAGCGTGCCTATGTGCTTGTGCAAGTTTGCAACTCATCCTCAGTCATTTCATCTCTCTTGTCTTCTTCAATGTGCCTACAAAAAGTGAACAACATCCATTCAAACCTTTAAAATATAGTGAGAATTAAAATTGACTCAAAAAATATAGAAAATAAAAAGAATTTTGCTTGGGTTGCCTCCCAAGAAGCACTAGTTTATAGTCGTTAGCTTGACTATCCCAATGCATTATGTCAGTGATATGGAGGTTTTTGGTTGCTCAAATCCTCCATCTATGTATTCCTTCAACCTTTGCCCATTAACCTTGAAGGTCCTATCACCACTCTTCAGCTCAACAGCTCCATGTGGAAAAATTTGTATAATCTCAAATGGACCTGACCACCTAGACCGGACTTGCCTGGAAATAGCTTTAGGCGGGAGTTATACAGCAACACCTTTTGTCCTGCTTGAAATTCATGCCTCACAATATGCTTTTCATGCCATCTTTTCGTTCTCTCCTTGTAAATTCTTGCATTTTTATATGCATGGAGGCGGAACTCATCAAGTTCATTAAGCTGTAATAACATTTTCTCCCCAGCAGCTTCCATATTGAAATTTAGCAATCTAGTTGCCCAGTAAGCTCGATGCTCTAGCTCCACAGGTAAATGGCATGCTTTTCCATAAACTAGATGATACGGGGATATCCCAATTGGCATTTTGAATGCTGTTCTATATGCCCATAACGCATCATCTAATTTTAGAGACTAGTCCTTTCTTGATGAGTTGACAGTAGTCTCCAATATTCTTTTAATTTCACGATTGGAGATCTCTACTTGTCCACTTGTTTGGGGATGATATGGTGTTCCTACACAATGAGTAACACCATATTTTGTCAATAGAGAATCCAAATAACGATTACAAAAATGCTTACCTCCATCCGTGATGATAGCCCTTGGAATACCAAAGTGTGTGAATATGTATTTCTTTAAGAACTTGAGCATACTCTTGGCATCATTAGAGGGAAGTGCTACTGCCTCAATCCATTTGGATACATAATCCACCGCCATTAGGATGTATTGATTTGAATGAGAAGGTGGAAAAGGCCCCATAAAATCTAATCCCCACACATCGAACAGTTCTACTTCAAGGATATTGGTTAGTGGCATTTTCTGTCTAAAAGAAATATTTTCAGTTCTTTGACATCGGTCATAAGAAGAAATAAAAGCAATAGCATCTTTAAATAGGTTAGGCCAATAAAAACCACACTGTAATACTTTAGCAGCTGTTTTGTTGGGTCCAAAATGGCCTCCACACTCTAATGAATGGTAGTATTTTAAAATATTTTTAATTTCATCATCAGGCACACATTTCCTAATAAGCTGATCTGGACAATACTTATATAAATATGGATCCTCCCAAAAATAGTATTTTGCATCATGTAAAAATTTTTTTTTTTGCTGGTAATTAAATTTTGGAGGAATAATATCACATGCCTTAAAATTAACAATATCAGTATACCAGGGTGTACTAGATGTGAGTAATGCAAATAATTGCTCATCAGAGAATAACTCATTAATGGGTACCTCAGTGTTCTCAATTTCTTTACTTAACTCTAACCGAGACAAGTGATCTGCTACAAGATTTTTTGTCCCTAATCTCCTTTCTTGTCCCTAATCTCCAAGTCAAATTCCTGCAATAAGAGCACCCAACAAATTAGTCTCGATTTCGCATCCTTCTTTTCAAGTAAATATTTAATTGCTGAATGATCAGTATAAACTATTATTTTTGCTCCTATAAGATATGGCCTAAATTTATCAAAAGCAAAAATGATGGCGAGCAACTCTTTCTCTGTGGTGGCATAGTTCAACTGTGCATTATTCAATGTTCGACTCGCAAGTACACCACATGAAGTCTATTCTCCTTTCTTTGTCCCAAGACTGCTCCTATAGCATAGTCGCTTGCATCACACATGAGTTCAAATGGTAGATTCCAGTCAGGTGCAGTGATGATAGGAGCTGAGATTAATTCTCTCTTTAACCTGTTAAAAGCAACCAAACACTCATCAGTAATTTTAAAAGGCGCATCCTTGATCAATAAATTACAAAGAAGTTTGGTAATTTTAGAGAAGTCTTTTATAAATCTTCTATAGAAGCCAGCATGCCCTAAGAAACTCCTCACTCCTTTAACAGATATTGATGGTGGTAATTTCTCAATGACCTCCACCTTTGCTTTGTCTACTTCTATCCCTCTAGATGAAATCTTATGGCCTAAAACTACTCCTTCCTGCACCATAAAATGATATTTCTCCCAGTTCAACACAAGATTAGTTTCTTCACAATGCTGTAGAACTTGAGAGAGGTTAGTCAAACACATATCAAAAGAAGGACCAAAATCTAAAAAATCATCCATAAAGATTTCAATAAATTTTTCAACCATATTAGAGAATATAGACATCATACATCTTTGAAAAGTTGCAGGTGCATTACATAACCCAAATGGCATTCTCCTATATGCAAATGTTCCATATGGACAAGTAAATATAGTTTTTTCTTGATCCTTAGGTACAATAGGAATTTGAAAATATCCTGAATAACCATCTAAAAAATAGTAGAAGGGATATCTGGACAATCTCTCAAGCATCTGGTCAATAAAAGGCAAAGGAAAATGGTCCTTTCGTGTGGCTTTGTTTAACTTCCTATAATCAATACACACACGCCAACCAGTGACTGTTCTAGTGGGTATCGGCTCATTTTTATTATTTGTAATAACAGTCATCCTCCCTTTCTTAGGAACTACTTGAACAGGACTCACCCAACTACTATCAGAAATAGGGTAGATAATTCCTGCATCAAGTAATTTCATTACTTCAGCTCTAACTACTTCCTTCATATTAGGATTTAACCTACGTTGATGCTCAATTGAAGGTTTGTAGTTTTCTTCCATTAAAATTTTATGCATGCATATACTGGGACTAATTCCCTTAATATCATCAATAGACCAGCCTAGTGCTTTCTTATGCTTTTTCAACACATGCAACAATTTTTTCTCTTGTTCAGCAGACAAATGAGCAGATATAATGACAGAAAAAATAGATGAGTCTCCCAAGAATGTATATCTTAAGTGAGAAGGGAGCTGCTTAAGCTCAAGCTTGGGGTTTGGCTTAGCCTCTACTGAATCCTGTATTTTCTCAACATCATTTAATACATCAACATGCTGTTTATTTTTAACACCATCAATCAAGTCATATTCAGAATTGTCAATTATTTCACTAACAAATTTATTAATCACATCTAATCTAAAACATTCATCATTCTCAAGAGGATATTTAGAAGAATTAAGCATGTTAAAAATTACCTCTTCTTGTCCCACTCTTAAAGTAAGCTTACCCTCATGGACATCTATAAGTGCCTTGCCAGTTGCAAGGAATGGACGCCCCAATATCAAAGGAACCTCTCTATCTTCCTCCATATCCAAGACAATGAAATCCACTGGGAAGATAAATTTATCCACTTTGACTAATACATCCTCCACTATGCCTTTAGGATATGTCACCGATCGATCAGCTAGTTGTAATGAGACACTGGTCGGTTTCACATCCCCTAGTCCAAGCTTCCTGAAAACAGATAAAGGCATTAAGTTAATGCTAGCACCTAAATCGCACAATGCTTTAGTAAATTCGATATTGCCAATATTGCATGGAATTGTAAAACTCCCTGGATCCTTTAATTTTGATGGCAACTTGTTCTGAATGATTGCACTGCACTCTTCGGTGAGCATGACTGTCTCATGGTCCTCTAGCCTTCTCTTTTTGGAAAGGATGTCCTTCAAGAATTTGGCATAGCTAGACATCTAAGCTAATGCCTCCGCAAATGGAATATTTATGTGTAGTTTCTTGAAGACCTCCAAAAACTTCAGAAAGTTCTTGTCATCCTTACTTTGCTTGAGCCTTTGAGGAAAAGGAACTAGTGGATTGTAGGGCTTTACTGGCTCTTCCTTTTTCTCTTTTAGCTTCTCTTTGACCATAGTCTCTTCTTGAGTTTGTTCCTTTACTTGTTCTTTAACAGGCTCTTTTCCTTGTTGTTCCCCTAGTTGTTTTCCACTCCTCAAGGTAATTGTCTTCACATGCTCCTTCGGATTCGTTTCAGTATTGCTAGGCAATGACCCTTGAGTTCTGTTAGCTACCATGTTGGCCAACTGTCCCATTTGTATTTCCAAGTTTTTAATGGCAGCTTGCTGGTTTTGAAAGTTTGCCTTAGTTTCACCCATGAAATCAGTAGTGGCCTTGGTGAGAGTTGCAACCAATTCTTCCAGGTTAGACTTCTTTTCTTGCTGTAGAAAACCAGGTGGTCCTCTATTCTGATAATTCTATTGTTGCTGTTGATTTCCCCAAGAAAAATTTGGATGGTTCTTCCAGGCAGGCGTGTAGGTGTTTGAGTATGGATTGTTCTGTTGCCTTCCTTGGTTTGCCACATATTGCACTTGTTCTTGTACTGGAGGCATGAATGAGCTGTCAATCGGGCAATCTCGAGTAGCATGTTGCCCAGTACACATCTCACAGGTCTGCACACAAGTATTGACAGTATTAATAGACAAATGATCTAATTTTTTGAAAAGAGTGTCTACCTTTGCATTGAGTGCAGTAATAGCATCTATCTCATGAACCCCAGCAGGTCTCCTCACCATGTTTCTCTCATTGGGCCATTGGTAATTGTTGTTGGCCATTTCCTCCAAAAGATCATAGGCCTCATCAAGCGACTTCCCCATCAATGAACCTCCAGCAGCAGCATCAATATTAATTCTGGTATGGTTGTTCAGCCCATTGTAGAAGGCTTGCACAACCAACCATTTAGGCAGCCCATGGTGTGGACACCTCCTAAGCAAATCCTTGAACCTTTCCCAAGCTTCATATAAGGTCTCCATGTCGAATTGCACGAAGGTTTGGATGTCAGTCCTCAACTTGGCAGTCTTAGCAGGTGGAAAGAATTTTGTCAAAAATTTTTGTGCTAAGTCATTCCAAGTGGTGATCGAGCCAGCAGGAAGAGACTGTAACCATGCTTTAGCCTTGTCTCTAAGCGAAAATGGGAACAATCTTAACCGAATTGCATCATCTGACACTCCATTATGCTTAAGGGTATCACATATCTCCAAAAAGTTTGCAATGTGCGCATTAGGGTCATCATTGGGCAATCCTCCAATCTGAACGGCTGTCTAGATCATTTGGATCAAAGCAGGCTTGATCTCAAAGTTGTTTGCTTGCACAGGTGGTCTTGTGATGCTAGATGAAGCTCCATTCACGGTAGGCATGGCATAATCCCGTAGTGCCCTGGGGTTTGCCTCTCTAGCAACCTCATTATTCCCTACTAGGATTACTTCTCTCCTTGGATCTTCAGCCATTTCTGGATCTACTTTTGCCTCAGATTTCTTCTCTGATTGCTTTAATATTTTGTTTACAAGTGCGTTCAATTTCTTGACTTGAAATGGGGTTTGATTCAATTCTCACAAGTCGACCCGATTCTCTTTTCCAAGTTGTAATTTTGAAAGATTATTATCCCCTTTTTTTTTTTTAAGAGAAGAGAGAAGAGGAAAGAGAGAGAAAAGATTTCTAGAGATGAGTCCTAAGGAGTCCTAAATCTAGAGATGAAAGAGCAGAGTGTTTTAAATAGTTTTAAATTTTAATGGCAAACAAGTTAGCACAAAATGGACTTTCTATCCTAGGGTTAACCTAGATCTAGACAGCTCCTAACTGTTTCAAGATCGCCTTCAAGCACTCCAAGCTCAAAACTGACTAACTATCTCAGCCAGGTAAGTGTAAGATGTGGGAGGTCCCCTGCTTGTTGCTTTCCTTAGACACAAACTGAGTTGGCCAGGTCAGACAACAGAACCAATTGAAAACCACCTTCTTAAACCACTTGCCTTAGACACCGAGCAATTAATCAATTCGAATCTGGTCTAACTTTAGGGCTTTCTTGTCCTATTGAGCTCGAATATCCTAGGGCCAACATTTAATTGATTTTAGATTAAGGTCTAGGTTATGCAGGATGAAGGATGTGATTTTTGGACTAAGAAAGGGTGATCAAATCCCCACCTTATCTGATTAATGGGTTAAGTGCCCTTAAAGTTAATTATGGAGATGCAATGCAAAGAAACAAGATGTCCAATCAAGTTTGATTTTTTTTTTTTAATATTTTTGGTTATACTATATTAGTTAAGCGTTATGAAATGTCAGTGATTTTTTTTTAAATATCTAAGAAATAAAATATCTAGATTACTAGTAAAATCAACTATTCTTGATATTAAAGCACCAGTCCCCGACAACGATGCCAAAAACTTGATAGCCTATTTCGCAAGTGCACGAAATCGCTCAAGTAATATAATGATAAATAAGAGATCATTCCCACGAGGACTGAGTTTAATTACCAAAAATGAATGCTAATTTTACTAATATCTAAACGATCGAAACTGAATGATAGTGGAAAATAAATTTAACTCTAAAGAACTCAATGAAAGCTGAATCAAAATTCGATTGATAAAGTACTAGGGTATATCTGATTTCACTTGGACCAATTATCAATTCCAGCTATTCCGATTAATAATCTAAATTTAATTATTAATGCAAGGATAAATAATCCTAAATTATTTAATAATCTCTCCCGAGTCTTATTAAATATACTAATTAAAACCTATAATCTATCTTCCAATAGTAAAATAAATTTCAATTAGTTCAATAAGCACAGTGATTATTTCCAAGATCCCACAGGTCAAATCTTCTGCTCCCGCTCCAATTATTATTCCGATGATATTTGTTATTAACTCCAATTTATAATCTTCCTTCCCAGTACCAATTATAAATCAAAATCAATCAAGTACCAAAGATAATAATACTTAAAAGTATTAAGTGCAAATAACAAATAATTGCATTAACAAAAAAAATTAATACAAGATTCTGGAATTGAAATTAAATCCAAGCTACATCCGGTACCCTAGTTAGAAATTTAGCTTTTCATCATATCAAAATCAAACTCAAGTTTACTTGAATAAAACTCCAAAATCATCCTAACAATGAGTTCTAGAAAATAAATTCAAAGTAAACAAGAGAAAGAATTAAAAACTCTGAAGAAATTGCAGAGCCGAATGAATCCTCTCTTCAAATCTTCCAGATACTCCAAACTCTCCTTACTTGATTTCTAGCTTTCAAAGATGATTCTCCTCTCCCTTTTGCTGGTGTTTTTTAATCCTTAAATAGGGCTAGGGCTAGGGTTAAGGTGGTATTTTTTTCATGATTTTATTCTATATATCATTCTTTCTATTTGGTATAGAATCTCTCCTCCTTTGGATAGGCTTTAAGCAACCACCAGCCATCTACTCCTTATGCTACCCAAATTTTTTGATTTTATTATGATTTCTATAGTAAAAGAAGGAAAGGAGGCATGGTTAATTTGAGAAGAAGAATTTCTTCCTTCCTGGGTCCACAAAATCTGCAAAACAAAGTAAGGTTTTGGCTGTCCAAATCAAGTTTTCCAAGAATTGATTCCAATTCTTTCTAAGTTTGCTCCTCATGTAGAATTAGTTTGGACTCTGATTTTCTTCCATTTAATTCTTTCTAAGATATCTCTTTGCCACCCAAAATTGGTTGCCATATCAGATCTTTGTGTCAAGAAACACTAAGAAGAATCTGGGTGTATCGGGTGTTTCTTGTTGTGTCCAACATTGTTACCAACTTCAACCTACTGTAGCCACCTCATCTGGAATCCAAAATCAATTTTGTAAATTATGTTTCTTTCTTGCTTCTCTCAAAATTTTGTAGGATCTAATCTTGCTCAATTTGGAGTCCTGTAGCTTGCCTTTTAGGGGTCCTCACACCAAAATATCTAGAATTTAGATTGGTTGACTAGATGGGAGAGATTAACTGTTTGATTTATTTTCTGCACCTCTAGTTTTTTTTCTGACTGATGATGCCAAAAAGGATAAGGTGTGGGGTCCATTGATATCTTGATTTGATTATTCTGCTTTGAAGTAGACTCTGATTTTGATGCAAGACCTGATGACTCCGGATGACAAACCCTGCTGAATCGGACTCAATCAATTTCACTTAATTTGACCTTTAAAATATGGTTAAGTCCAATTAGGTGTGACCTAGCTCAATTACCTATATTTGACATAAAACATATCAGGTTCTTACATTTATTTAGTTAATTATTATACCAATTTCATCAAAATCATTAAAAACTAATAATAATAATTACTATAAAAATGTAATACATCATTCACCATCCATGGCAAAGTCCAACTGTCCCAGACGAGTGATCAAGTCAGTTATCTTTAGAACATGCATTTGCATGGAGGTGCCTTCAGTCATACGGGCACGAAATAACTGCTTTGATATCTCATATTGAGCAGTTCAACTTTATTCCCCATATAACTCCTTAAGATTAAGGAGAATTGAGGGAACATCCATGTCCTCATGCTGCCTCTGAAGCTCAATGCTTATAGAAGCAAGCATGATGCATTTGACAGTCATATTGTCATCTTTTCACATCTTATATGCGGCCCTATCCTCCTCGGAAGCATCTTCCCCAAGAGAATCTGGAGCAGGTGTATCCAGAATGTAGGAGACTTTCTCCTGAGTGAGAATAATTCTCAGGTTCCTTAACCAGTCGACATAGTTAGGTCCGATTAACTTGTTTGCATCTAGAATACTTCTAAGTGAAAGTGAGGATGCCATGTGTGTAGTTAATCTACAACAACAAAAACACAACATAAGCAGACGACTCATGATGACATTCATAACTAAACTAAAACTTTTATCTAATTATGTCTCCCACTATTTTATCAAACTTCATACCCCTCAAATATGAAAATCAAAAAACATACTAATGTCTCTTAGTGGGGTTGAGATCCTATTCCTCACAAACACCTTGTGGATAGCACAACAAGTATTCATGAGTTTAAGAGTAGGTAACTCTTTACCAATTGTACCTCTACAATTCTCAATATCTTTCTCTATGGTCTCTAGATCATATATAGCCTTGTGGATAGCACAACAAACTATAGTGTTCTAGTTAAGTTGACCCTTCAATCCTATATGGTCATACCCAAACAATACTGCCTTTGTGGATAGCATAACAAAGAAACACTATTCAAATATGCCATAAGCATCAACATGCACTTGATCAATATCATGTCAATTTTTATAGTAAGCCTTGTAGATAGCACAACAAGCTGACTAAGATTTTGACATACTCTATCGACCAAGTTTGAAGGAAGGCTCTTGAAGTGTCTACATCACTAATCAATCTAAGTCTAAAATTCAACGAGACCAAATTGGTCAGGTATGTAGGTGGGAGGCCCCCTGTAGCTTTTCTTAGACACCAACAGAGTTGGTCATACCAGCATACAAACCTAATTATAAAATTACCACTTACACTTTCTTCAACATTAATTGATCTAAAGAATTCAACTTTAGAATTGAAAGTAAATCCCGACATTACAACTTAATATAATTTTTATGAAGGACTTTAAACTGGTCTCGACACATCCTAACTACAACTACATAAAATGTACACTACAAATTATGCAATTAGACATGCTTCTACTATTCATAATAGCAATTATATTGTCATACCAAAAATCAAATAAGGGTGCAATTAGAGTCATAACAAATGACAAACATATCGAAGAAATATAGCAAACCCTAATCACATTAGGCATGCATAACACCCTTAACAATGCATCAATTTAAACATCATACTACCATGATAATATAAATTTCAAAATTATCATAAATTTATAATTTAATAACTAAAATTTAACATCATACTATATATAAAGTCAAAATTATTTTTTTGAGTTTAAAGACTGATGCTAAAAATAATGCAACATTTTTGGCAGGATATATGAACAAAAATGATTCTATACTATAATTTTATACTTGTTTGATCGAATCAGACAAAGGTGGCTCTGATACCACTATTGGATTTTGATCACACAGTAGAAAGTAATTTTTAAAAATTTTAAAATCATATAAATCAATAGCTTTATCAAATAAAACTGTCAAGTCGGAATCCAAATCTTAGAATCATCTTGCCGATATCAATAAAACAAAAACAAGCAGGCAAAAGGGATAGAATTTTATATTTTTATCAAAATAAAAAAATAGCATGTTGGTGTTCTCCAAAAGACCGTAAGGTAGAAGTCCTCCAACGATGATCCACATGAAAGTTGGCCAAGGTCCTTCCCAATCGGTGCACTGTCGCAGCCCTGTCTTCTCAAGAACATTGCCGACTTCAAACTTATGTTACGAGCACATCAAAGCCCAATTACTTTTGATCTTGCCATCAGAACGACACCAAGAAGACACTTTTCAGATGTCTTGCAACTTAATATTTAATTTTTGGCTCCAACGCATAGAAAAATCAAATCCTAGGGCACACAAGCAATACTTGCTAAAAATCTCACCACCCTTCTTGCAAATTTTGCCTCTCAAATTTCCCTTGCCTTTTACTCAAATTTTTTTTAGAATTTTTCTTTTGATTACCACATCCCTCCTCTCTAGTTTCAAACTAAAATCATAGAAAGAAACCAAGTGGGGCATCCCATATAAATAGGGGACCAAGGGATGTCACATGGGATGAAGGGGTGCCAACTTTTGGCACTCCATTTTCTCACATAGTGAATAACTTCACTGTGTAAATTTTTGGTATATTAGATACTTACAGTAGAAGGACACTCCCTCTTTTATGTTCCATAAAAAACCCAATCAATTTTGACATTAAATCATAGGAGATCTGGTTTATCGTTTAAGGCAACGTATTTAATTAAGAGCCTTCTTTAAGAAGGACTCTCCATTTCACATGCTAATTTGAGATGGGGCGGCATTTATTTTTTTGCATGACTTTTGGTGGGTGTAGAGGAGTTCTTTTCCACTTAAAACTAGTTCAAGTTGGATAAGAATCCAATTTAAATTGACCCAATTCATTAGATCAAAGGCAACTGGTCTAGGTTAGCTCAATCACTTTGATCTAAACCAATTTAGGAACTTGGATTAATACAATATGCTAGCATATCTAATTAACTCATAAAATTTATATTAAACTCTAATTAGATCAGACTAAGGCCAAATTCCAAAGTGTGTAACCCAATGGATTTCAA
This sequence comes from Elaeis guineensis, assembly GCF_000442705.2. Classification (NCBI taxonomy): domain Eukaryota; kingdom Viridiplantae; phylum Streptophyta; class Magnoliopsida; order Arecales; family Arecaceae; genus Elaeis; species Elaeis guineensis. The sequence goes on along the minus strand of NC_026006.2, from coordinate 11,777,566 downwards.
ATCTAGCCAGTAGAGGATCAAGACTTTCGATGTAACCTTAATCCCATAAGTTAGGTCACCCGAAGAGTCCCAATCAACTTGGATTTTTTCAAATTGATTTCAGAATTAAATTCTTTTAATTCTGATGAATCTATAAGTTCAGGTTGACATCTAGCAATGTATCATGACTATCTAAAAGATTTAAAATTTTGATAAAAAATTATCAAAATATCCTTCAGTGGAAAGTTTCTATGTAATTCAATCCTTCAGTCAAACAACATTTCAGATGAGTTGTGGGCATGAAAATATGTCAAACCTAATCACTTATCAATATGTATCTTGATTTGAAGGTGATGATTCAGTTGATGATATATTAGAAACTCTTTTATAATTATCATCCTGCTTTGGTCAAAGGCTTCAGAATCAATGACCTATGAGATCACATAGGATGTTTGCTTCCCTTATTAGGAGTGACTGATCTCTTATTGATCACTCACAACCTCCATACACTCTTTATCATATCCAGAGCACCCCATACAAAGATCAAAGAATCAAGTTAGAAAGTGGATCAAAATATGGATCCAAGTACATAAGATACTATGGTGATGTCAGGTCTAAGGATCACTTACACAACTCTCACTAGAGAATCATTAGTTAATATGTAAATAAGACTCCATCTGATATTCTCTTGTAGGTCAATTCAATGAACTCATTCTCTAATGAATACCCATATCCTTGTATTAGTGTCACCATATAAGTGGTTGTGAGATCAACCACCTTCATTTCTGAGCATACATAGGATATGCCAGTCTTACCGGTATTATTGATCCCCAACTCAATGTACTAACGACTAAAAATATTTTAGGTTAGAACCATCAAGGATTTAGATCTCACTAGCGTGATCTCATCATGGCCCTAAAACCATTATCCGGACCTATGGGATTCATTATAATATTAAAATTAATAAGATGCAGCATATAATGAATTAAGAATATCTATTTTATTAATAATATAAATATCAATTACATGAGTTTAAAAGATAAATTACAATAAATATCCTATCGCATCCTATATGCGATTGGCTTGTAGGGTATTATTCTTTTAGAATGATATTTTGATCAATTAGAATCAAACCAAATTTGGGGATAATGATTAAATCAAGTAAATTCAAGAGGAAAAACTAGATAAAGGCTCTATAGTTAAGTTTTAAGTAGGAGAATATTTAATCTTTAAGAGTTAAACTAAAATCTAATGCAAATCATCAAGTATGTAATCTTTTATAATTTGATAACTTATCTTGATGTTCTTTGAATCATGATTAAATGTTTTATGAGAATGTCAAAGATTTAGTTGAGAGTTTTACTCCCAAATATTTTACATACAATCAAGCTCATTTCATGAAATGATTTTGTGTCATTTTATGAAGGATTTGAGAGTATGTTAGATTTAAAACTTAAGCTTCTATCAATATAATACTAGGATTAAGAGAGCATGCAAATAAACAATATATTCAAACAAGCAATGAGAATTCATCATGATAACATGCATATGTATGAAGTATCAAAATCAATCATTCAAGCAAAATTATATCAGAAATTAGTGATGGTATAATGTGAAAAAAGTTTAACTTTTACCAAGCAATATCATCCATTCATCTTAAGTCCTAAGCATCCATTTTCAGAATTTTCACCTTCAATGCCCTTGGATGCTTGGTATATCCATAAAATCATTTCATAATTTTTGATACCTAAGCCATCTTAGGTTTATAAGAGTGAGCACACATGATTTCTTTTGGAATTCAAATTTATTTAATCAAAGTTTGGCCAATTCTTTTAAAATTGCATTCCAAAATTTTGTGACCAACTTTGTTATAATTGAAGTAAATAATAGAATCATTTTTAGGTGAAGCTCTTGTAAACATATTTTTAGCATTTTGCTATTTTTTTGAAGAATTAAAATTAATTTTTATCTTATTGAAAATAACTTTACTATTATTTATATTGATTAAAGATTTTGAAAATTAAGGATAATTTTTTTTGCTATAGGTTTCAAAATCTCAATCGCTTTTCTTAACTTTTTATTTTCTTCCATAAGCTCTTTCTTTTCTTTTTGAAGATTTTCATTTTTTTTAGGGAAGCTTTTAGATTTTCAGTTTCTCTTTTAGCTCAATGTTTTCTTCAATTAAAGATTTTTTGGATTTCGTCCATTCTTCTTTTTCTTTAGCTAAAGAACTCTTTTCTTCAATTAAACTAAGATTTGTCTTTTTGAGCTTCTTATTTTTTAACCTCAATTTATTGAATTCATCCATTAATTCATTGAAGGTATCAAATAGTTCATCATAAATAAATTCGAAGAAGTTTTCAATATTTACTTCATCATTTTGAGTCATGAGGCAAAGACTTGTAATACATTCCTCCTCTTTATCCATCAAACATGATTTATCTACTTTCTGCTCTTCTTTTTTATCTTTCTTTTTTTTGCCTTGCTCCCTCTTAATTGATACTTTTTTTCTTCTTTATTTTTTTTTCTTTTTCTTTTCATCCTCATGAGTCATGAGGCATAGGTTGGAGTGAGCATCCTTCTCTTCTTGGGAGCTTAAGTCTTCTCTTTCATTTGCTCCCTCAAAGATCATTTCTAATTTTTTTCATATTTTCTTTGCTAAAATACAAGAAGAAATCAAGTTAAATTCATTTAAATCTAATGAACAATATAGCATATTCATGGCTTTGGCATTTAGTTGTGCTATTTTATTATTATGCTCAATTAATGAATTGGAGTTATGTGAGTCATTAACTATAATCTTCCATAAATTATAATCATGTGATTGTATAAAATTTTTCATCCTAATTTTTAAATAGGCATAATTAGATTCATTAAGCATTGGGGGTCTATCTATAGAATAATCTTCATTAAGAAAAGATTCTATTTTGGATTGCAAGATCTTTTACTTTAGACTGCAAGATCAACAACTAATAACTGAGCATCCACTCTAATACCACTTGTTGCCTAGAGATAGCAACCCAAGGGGGGGGAGAGGGGTGAATTGGATTCTTATAAAAATTTTAATCAAATTAAACTTCAAGTATATATGTGCTTCACTTTAAACTATATTAAGTGATTGTGATGTGATCATTATGTGCAGCAACTGAAATAAATAATCAATTACTATGCAACTTAGAATCTAATGAAAGAAAAGAATTAAAATCAAGTGAGAAAATGTAGGCAAGATAGTATAACACAAATATACAAAATTTATAGTGATTTGGAGCAATCCGCTCCTATGTCCACTCTCCAAATTTTTTTTAAAAATTTCACCATAAACCTCCCTTGATTACAGTGTATTTATTTTCTTGGACTCATAAATAAAATCTAATTGATTTTTTGAGATCACCAATCAAAACCTTACACCATTAGTTTTTCAGGCTCACTAACAACCTAGTTGGTTTTTTGAACCAACCAACCAAAACCTTTAAGTCCAATTCTGGGCTTGGATGGGCCTAATCCCTATGTTTCTTTGTCTCAAAAAAATTTATAAAGAAATAAAAATATAAGTACATAAATTCAGCACAAAATAAAAAATAAAAAAGAACTCTTTTTGAAGCACAAAGAAGAAACTGAGTGATGGCTCTTTTGAAGCTTGAACATCCTTCTTTGAATGCTGAGAGAATGCTTAAAAAATTATAGAAAATATCTCATGAATGCTCTCTAAATTTGAAGCTTGGTTCCTCTCTTTTTCTCTCTTTTTTTTGGATATTCAATGAAGCTCTCTCAATTTAAATGACTTCTCCTTTCAATCTGCTTCTCCTGGCTGTTCATTAAGTTTGAAAACTTTTAAATTCTTTTTAGAGGTTAAAATAGTCATTTCTAGCTATTGAAAAGCAAAAAAGAGCCATTGAAAATTTTTCTATAAAGTTTTGAAATTCTACCGAACTAGCTGTTGGAACTCGAGTCGACTCGGCTGACCTTCGAGTCCACTCGACTGAGCCTCGAGTTGACTTGACTGTGCTTTGAGTTGACTCGACTAGCCTGCGAGTCTACTCCAAATTTTTGTTCAAAAATCATGCTCTCTGTCATTTTTTGAGACCTTGACTCGATCAATTTGAGTCGACTCCAGCCTGCTGCTCGATCTGAACTTTTTTTATTCTAAATTTTTTTTTTCTGCTCCTTTGAGTTGACTCGAGAGCATGTTGATTGAAACTCTTATGTACCAAAATACTTTTTCTTTACCATTTCAGCTCAAGTTGACTCCGATAAAATTTAAGTCGACTCAAATGACAGTCTACTAAAAATTTCTACATATTTTTCTACATGAGTGATGTTTTGACTTCAACTTTAAGAGTCTTTTCCACCTTAATTTCTAAAGTCTTTTATAGCATATGAGCTTGTAAAAACTTCTTGTTTGAGCTCTCTTTGATCATTAATTATCATTCTTTTGAAATAATTTTTTTATAAATAATTTCTTCATTTTGAGCACTTAGAAAATCCTACATTCATTCTTGAAATGTATGGTAAAATTCATAAATACTCAAAGTTTGATAATCATCAAAATCAATCATGAGGTTAACAAGTTTTCTACTCCAATACCTTTTATTAGTTGATTACTAGAAGCTATTTTTAATATATGATCTAGGACATTGACTACTAAAATGAAAAGTTATGAAGATAGTGGATCCCCCTGCCTCAACTCTTGATAGTGCATAATTAGTTTACCAACTGATTCGTTAATCAGAACTGAAGACTTCGCAGTAGACACAATATCAAGAATCCACTTATGACATCTATTACCAAAACCTCTTGCACTCAAGAGATCCATTAGGAATGACCATTCCATATTATCAAATACTTTCTCAAAGTCCAATTTGTATATAATTCCCTTTTGTTTCAACCTTGATGCCTATGATACAATCTCCTTTGCAGCTGCAAAATTATTAGCAAGTGTTCTTCCTTTCATGAATGTCGATTGGGAGGGTGAGATCAAACTCTCTAGCTTCCTTACAAGTCTGGTTGAAAGGACTTTTGAAATAATCTTCACTATCCCATTCATCAGACTAATAGGGTGGTAGTCTTTTATGGTACAATTGACCTCTTTTTTGGGAATGAGGGTTATGTGAAAAAAATTGATTCTGTCCACTGATGTTTGGTGATTATAGAAATTCTGAAGTACTTTCATTAGGTCCTTTTTGATGATTTCCCAGCAACATTGATAGAAGATAAATATGAATCTATCAGGTCTGGGTGATTTTTTAGAAGCAAGATTAAAAACTACTGCTTTGATTTCCACTTCAGTGAAGGAAGCTTCCAATTCTTCAAGGTTGGGAGGTCCTTTAGGGTATAACATCTTCCAGCTCATAGTAATGCAGGGAGTTTTTGATTTACCGAGCACTCTCTTGAAATATTTTAAAAAGCTGTTATGAATCAATTGTTGATCAGTTATAACCTCATTCTAGTCATGGTGTTCTAAGATCAAGTTCTTTCTCCTTCTATTGCTAGCCCAAGTGTGGAAGAATTTAGTGTTTCGATCCCCATCATTGAGCCATTGAACTCGTGTTCTTTGTCTCCATAATATTTCTTTCTGCTGGAGAATCTTGTCAATCTCATCTTTCCATTGGACTTGATTTTTTAATTCTACTGGGTAAAGGTTCCTTGATTCCTCTTGGGTGTCTAGGAGATCAATCTTTTTCAGCAATTCTTCCTTTCGTCGAATGATGTTTCCAACTTCCTTACGATTCTAAGACTTTAGATTAGATCGAACTTTTTGAAGTTTCAGAACCATAACATCAATAGCATCTTCTAATTTCGGCCCTTTTTCCCACCATGTTTTGATCTTGTCCACACATCCTAGGATTTTTAGCCAAAAGTTTTCCAAATGGAAAGGCTTGTTAGGAGGAGGCTTTCTCATCATTAGGTTGTTGGTTTGTAATAACAGAGGAATATGGTTTGATGTATGCCTCATCAAGGTTTTGAGATTCGCCAGTGAAAATTGATGAAGCTAGTCAATGCTCATGAAGCAATGATCTAGAGTTGCTAGTGATGGTTCGTCCCTTAGATTAGACCATGTGAATTTCTTGTTGGAGAGGCCAATTTCTATTAGCATTTGGGAGTTGTCAAAGTAATTTAAACCACTTGACGGTTTACATGTGCTACCATTGTTCTTACGATCTGATGAGAACCTCGTGGCATTAAAGTTGCCGATTAAGACCCATGGGAGGATGTTATTTTCTCACAGAGAGTTGAGTTCAGTAAAGAACAAGTGATGGTCGTGCTGGTTACGAGGTCCATATACATTTGAAAGCATCCAAGTGAACCTTGTGGTCTTACAAATTAGTTTTATTATTAACGAGAAGGTGCCTCTGTTAAGCAAATGTCCTTCAAATGCCAAGTGATTCTAATAGGAGAGCAGATGTCCAACTAAACCAGATACATCTCTAGATACCCAGCTCTATAGACCTGCCCCACATATTGTTTTCTATAATTTTATATCCATTCTCTCCTGTTGAGTTTTCTAAAGATAAACAATAGAACACTTTGATCTTTTTATTGTGTCCCTGATGGCATGCTTCTTCTTATTAGATCAGTACCCTAGAAGTCAATTATTGATTGACATATTTTGTAATTCCAAGGTTTAACTTTCTACTTGTAATATTTTTATTATTAATAAAGGATATTTTTATTCCAATCATATTTATGTGTCCATGATTTATCCTAAAAATTAACAAAGATGATTTTGTATATTCTCAAAATATTGAGAATTTGAGACATATATTATTAGTGATTAGTTTCTAAATGCTTTCAATTAAAAAATCATCATGGAGGACAGTGATCAATCTATTTAGGATCGGTGCATGGATCACCTTTTCTCTAGACAGATAAATCTCAGGTTGCAGTGTAGGGATGCTGGGATGAGAGTGTAGGTAGTTGTTAGAGAACAACTTGCACTGAAAATGACCAACACGAGAAATCACTTGGATGTCTACTCACTCATCAGTGGTTGTCTTGATACTGCAGTGGTATGAGTAATCCCTTGACCTGTAGTGTCATCAACTATTCACAGTGAGACTATTGAGTTTGACACATATTTTTTTAATCCCTAGCCATTTGGATCCTTGCTGTGTATGTTGGCTACAGTAGGTTCAGATTTGCTGTTAGAAATAGGATGCACCTAGATATATCTATCAATCTTGATAGAAAAGAAGAAGTTTTATGTGATTTATGAGACTGAGTTCAGAAAGATTTTGGCCAAAGCAAGTGTGAATATTGAAAAAAGACTTCACAAAATTCACAAGTGAACTCGAGTCGAGCCAATCTAGCATATGACTGATGATGGGGTCTAACGAGTTCTTCATAACCTCCGTTAAGTCAAGACTCATGATAGAAGGACTGAATCACATAATAACTGCACCTAGAAGTTTATACTTTCATTCTATTAGATTGCCACTACATACTGCTAGGTGTCACTGATGGATTGTGAAACTCATCAGATGTCATCTTGATGATCGATGACTCTTGAAGGGTAGAGTCAAAATTATTCTAATCCATCAAAAAAAGTTTCGATGATATTATGATGGAGATCAAAATATATCTTACTACCAGATAGAATAGAATGGAATCACATATTAAAGGATTTAATCTTGAATTAACCAATTGGGCTTACGAAGTTCTAATTACATTAAGATTTAGTGAAATTCTATTGGATTTAGGAGAACCATGCTAGCACATGGTTAAACCCAATTCTTGTCTGAACTTGGATTCCTTATTAGATAAGGATTGGATCAAGTCCATAGCCTTGAACCTAATCTAGATCTACTTTGATTTAGATTTAGAGGGGCAGCTATTTAAGGGCCCAAAAAGGATTGGATCGAGCCAATTAGTTGGCAAATAAATCTCCTTATTTTCTCCCTTAAAATTTTCTTTTCGGTATGAATCATTTTTGGAAAGAGAAGGGGAGAGGAGGTGCATGCCTCCTTTTCTTTTTGGAATGTCCAAGGGGTGCACACCCTTTTGGAGTTGGAGTGGAGAGAAAGAGAGAGGGGCTACATCTTCTCTCTTATGCACACAAAAACTTTAAGGGGTGCCAAAGGTTGGTGCCCTCTCTACCTGCCTTATGGGATGAGGGATGCCCCCTCATCTTGTCTTATAAGATGTGAGTGCCCCCTCTACTTGCCATATAGGGTGTGGGGCCCTTCCAATTGGATCTGATTTTTGTAGAAAGAAAATCAAATTAAAAGGCAAGGAACCTTATGAGATAAGGACTAACCTTTTCAGCCTGATTGAAGATTGATTTGGAATGAAGAAAAGGTCGATTTAAGAGATGATCTCCTAGCATTTGTGGAATGATTGAATTGTGAATTCAGATCTAAATCTCCTTCCCATCTCCATGCCATCCTCTCCTTCTCCTATCTCTTCAATGCCCAAGGGTTGGGTGTCCCACCTTCCCACACATCCAAGTATTGGGTGATCTTTTCTACATCAAGGAAAAAGGAGATAGGCTACAGTTCGTGTTGACATCGCGAACAAAGATCAACAATTGATCAAAGATCCAAAAGGCTAAGATTCATCTTGGAGAAGATGGATCAGGAATGAGAAGAAAGGTTCGAGATTGATCTCAATAGATACCTATAGAGGCTGGATGCGTGTGTGGCTTAAGAACCTTCAGATCTACGATTATCGACTGCGATGTATTTTGACCTACGTAAGGTATTGAGATATTATCTCAATTATTTTATTTTATTTTTTAAATTATATATATAATTTAGATCCAGAGCTCAGATAGATATAGATTTGATCTATTGTATGTGGGGTTAAAGAGTTTAACCTAGATCTATTTTTGCTGCTATTTTAAAATTATTTTAAAATCTATACATGTCAGTCTATCCATTTTCTAACAGTGGTATTAGAGTCACTGATTCTTCATGACATATTTAATCTAATTTTTATGATAGATCTAAAAGTTTAAATAATTTAATATTAATCTTGTGCTAGTATAAGGTTGTCCTGATATAGGGTTAACTCACTATATCGAAAAGATTGTCCTAGCACAAGACTGATTTTTTTAAAAATTATTTTTAAAATATCTAAATCAATCTTTTAGATCTAAAAATAGATGCATGTGATATATCTTTATTCATGTTAAATCAAAAATTAGAATAATTAAAAGTTCACATCAGACTAGTATAAAGTTATCCTGATATAGGATTTACCTCCTATATTGAAAATGTTGTCCTAGTTTGATACGAACCAATTTTGAAAAAATATTTTTAAAATATTTTAATCATTATTTTAGATCTAGTTATACATATATTTGATATGTGTAATTTTTATTTTAGATCTAAAATTTAATATATATGTGATATATATTTGTAGTTTAGATCTAAAACTTCATAAATGTGGTATATGACATTAGATTTAGATCTAAATCTGTTTCAAGATCATAAGCTACTAATGCACATAATAAAATATAATCTAAAATTTTTAGAATCTAAAAATTATATTATTGCATGTGGGTATAGATTGAACAAGTTAGGTCTAATGATCAAACTACAATTAAGATCAATTGATTCGATCAAGCTAGAATCCATTGTCGATTTTGAACAGTTGATTGAACCTAATCAATTGTTCACTAGGAATAGGTTAAAAGAGCTCCAAGTTGAGTTTAGTTGTAGTTGATCTTATTGATTCATATTTTGATGTGAATTGATTGACTCAAGACCTAATTTGACTCAGTGGTTCGGATTCGAGTCAATAGATTAACCTAATCGATTCTAACCGACCAATTTGATGTCCAAGGAAAGTATTTAGATGGTGGTTATTTAATTGATTCCGTTGTCTGACCTAGCCAATTCGTTGGTGTCCAAGAAAAGCAATGGAGGGACCCCCACTCATCTTAACTTATTTGCCTATTTTAGAAGATTACATTTTGAATTAGATTACTTGCTGACTCGAGTTTACCCATGCTGACTAGGTTGGTTAGAGATATGATTATGTTGACCTGAACTTGGTGTCACGCCCTCGACCCGAGATTGTGAATCGAAGGTCATGGCAACCGCCGCATACTCATAGAAAACTCTTTCCATAAGCATGCAAGGCATCTTATCATGCTATTCTAAAACAACAGCGAAATAATTAGTCAATAAATTAAATCCAAAACATAACGATCTAAATTTCTTCTTTAATATCTCAATAAATTCAACAATAATTCAAAAGCTTTGCATCAAATTCAATAAGCCTTTCAACCTAAAATAAAAGTATGAAGATTCTGCTTCTGATCACTCTTCCATTCATATCTTGTATCATCTTAATTCTTCAACATCTGTAAAAATAGTAAAATAGGAGGAAATGAGCTAGACAGCCCAGTAAGCAATGATCACTTTCAACAGATTGCATCAGGCATTTAAGTAAATAAACATTTATAGAAAATAAGCATATAGTGTTCATCAATTCGAAATCAATTTTAATTATGCAATATAATTCATGCCAAATTCATTTCTTTTTTGAAAATTCAAGTTTCTTTCGAGATTTCAATTTCTTTTGTTCTTCAATTCTTTTCGTCAACCATGAGCTATGACCACATTTTCCCTGTGGCAGGGTCATAATACCGCGTATCCGCTTGCGGTGAGCTACGAATCATCTGACAGTAAAGTCCTTCGGAACTGCTGGTCTCTCTAGCGGTTTGTCGCTGGTCTCTCTGGCGACATGTCGCTGGTCTCGCTGGCGACATAAACCCTCAGGACAATCAATTGCCAACATATATGCCCCCATTGGCGGGGTCATTTACATAGTCAGATTATCAATTCATAATGTTTCTTATATCATAATTCTTCATAAATCATATTTCATATTCTAATTTCGATAATAAAACATATAATCATGTAGTATCAAAATTAATCAATGTAATGCATCATAAAATCAATATGTTTAATCATGCTTCATCATAACATTTCAAATAAGATATTTTCATAACAAAATACTATTCATCCAATTCATGCATTGTTTTACAAATCATGTCAGAAAAATACATTATAATTTATCGATAAATCTAGAAAAAGTGAAACATTACTTACCTCAAATGTATTTCAATAAATCCACATAATTCTATAAATTTTCTTTCAAAAATTCTGTTTGTAGATCATATCGCGATATCCCATGATCAAACATCCACAATCCTATACAGAATCAATTTCAATAATTAGAAAGAATACGAATACCATATTTCAACGGTTTAGATTGGGTCCGATCATCTAATTTTATCTAATCAAAATCTAATTAGGACATAAATGATCCAAAGTTTGACTATCAGATCAAATTGGATTCGAAGTGATAGGACCGAGGTTTCTTCATCAATTTCATAAAATCAAGTGGAGAGAGAAAATCAGAGGAGAGAGAATTCATAAGGTACAATTTGAATTGATCAGGTGACACAATCCAACATTACGATTGGTCCAATATCTTAATTGGTGAAATCAACATGATCAAATCAAGTCATGGCTAGATCGAAATCATGGATAATCAAATCTAAAGATTCATGATCTGATTAAGGTGGGTGCCAGTACGCTGTTTGACAATCATGGATCAGGATTCTTCATTAAAATCAGATCAAGACTATTGAAAGAATTTCCTCATTGATAAATCGATCAAGAGAGAGAAATCGATCGAGAGAGAGAGAAATGACTTTAGAGAGAGAAAATTCTAGAGAGAAAAAATTTTAGAGAGAGAAAATTCATCTTGAACTCCTCAGACGATATGATTCAATAAATTTGATCGATCAGATCAAATCATGCTAAGATTATCATGTGGACAATTCAATAAGATCATGAGAAATAAAATCTAAAAATACTTGTCTGATCAAAGTGGATGTCGGTGTACCATCCGATGATCACGGATCAAAAATCCATCACGAGGATTATTTAAATTCATCATCATTCTTCTTAAAATTCTAAAAATCTTAGGAGAGAGAAATAATCTAGAGAGAGGATTTTAGAGAGAGAAAGTAGAGAGAGAAAGTCCAATTCTAGAGAGAGAAAATACTAGTTCAGACTGAAGAGAGAGAGGGAAGAGAGAGAAACTTTCTTTCTCATATTTTATTATTTATAAATTAATTTATTTTATTTTTTTCTTTCTTCTTTTCTATCTTTCTCTTTTTTTTTCCTTCACAGAAGAGAGAGGAGAGAAAATTCTATTTATTATTATTATTATATTATTATTATTTTATTTTTTTTCTTCTCTCTCTCTTTTTTTTTTCCTTTTCCTTTTCCTTTTCCTTTTTCTTTTCTTTTTCTTCTTTTTTCTTTTCTTTTTCTTTTCTTTTCCTTCTTCTTCTTTTCTTTTTCTTTTTCTTTTCCTTCTTCTTCTTCTTCTTCTTTTTTTTTCTTCTCCCGTGGGTTCTTTTTGGGCCAAAACAGGGGACCGTGAGGTCCCCTCGTTGGTTGGCCGGTCGGCGGTGCAGCCGACGTGGGGTGGTCGTTGGCAGGAGGGGGGTGACTCGCCGATGAGAAGAGGGCCAAACAGGTGGTCGGCGGTGACCACCGACGTCGGTAATCCAAGAAAAACGGTAAAAAATGAAGGTTACTTCTGCAACAAAATCCGGCAACTCTGGTCACTGGAGAGCGTGCACATCGGCACGGGAAGGAAGAGGGAGAAGAGAGGAAGGGGAGGAGGCTTACCTCTGTCGCCGGTGAAGCTTTTTCGGCGAGAAATTGGACGGCACAGGGACAGTCTTCCGCGAGATTTTTTTGGCGATTGTCGCCGTTTGAGCTTAGGATTTTCGATGGAAAAGAGAGAGGAGAGATCTCCTCCTTAAATAAGGCTGGAGGGAACTTGTTTCCGACTCTGATTAGGAGCCGATGAACGGAGGAAGAAGACTCCCTTCGGGAGTTCTTCTCCTCTATTTTCCTTCTTTTTTTTTTTGTTTTGTTTTGGGCTTTGGCTGATTGTTGCATGGGCCAGGCTAGGCCATGACATTCTTCCCCTCTAAAAGAAATTTCATCCTTGAAATTTTTCTTGCCTGAGTCTTCATAGTTTCTTACTTGAGTCTCATCCACAAATATTTCAATATTCTAATTTTTGATATAAATTCATTCTTAAATCATTCCATAAGGAAAAAGTAAATACATCAAATATTGATCTAAAATGGAACCATCCATTTTCTTATTTATCAAGATCAATATCTCAAAGATTTTCAATATTTCAAGATTTCAAAATTATGATCTCATTTTTTGTAAAAATTAATGTTCAATATCTCATGACTCAAATTAAAATCAAATCTATCTCTTGTAGGTAGAAGAAAATCAATGTCTCTATTTTTGCATAAGAACTTCATTCATCATCATTCATTTATTTATTTTAAAATATTAACCACTCTTAATTTCAACCCATCATAAGATAGGAAAAATATACTTCTTATGAATCATATGATGACATCCTAATCAATCAAAATTCAAAAATATTTTTTCTTATTCATACTTTCAAAGGTTAAAGATTTATCATTTCAATCTCATTCTTGAACTTTTGATATTTTATTTCTCGATGCAACTTCATCATTAAGTCATTTTTTAAAGATTGAATCAATATCACTATTTCTAGTCATCGAAATTTTCTTACTCAAACCCTCAAACTCTTAAATATTCTAATTCTTGAAGCAAATTTTATCATTAAGTCATTCCATAATAAAATCAATAACTCAAAAATTGATCTAAATCAAAACTATATTTTTCTTATAATCAAAATCAATGTCTCTATTCTAAGTAAGTATATCAATTTTCTTTATCTAAACATTAACAACTCTTAATTAATCAATTCATTATCAAATTAAATTATAAATAACTCCAATCCATCTTTTGTAGAATAATCGTCAATATCAATAGATAACCTCAATCTTTTTCATTGAGTCAGAGAAATAATAATGATCAAAAGAGTTCTAACTTTAAATTTCATTATACCCTGGAGATAATTATTTGAGTATAATAATCTAAGATCGAAATCATCATTCGATAAACAATCTCAAATTCTTCTTAGTAATTAGAGAATTATAAAATTTAATTCTAAGATAGAAAAAATTTATCTCTAAATATTCTAAATCTAAAATCAAAAATGAAAGGTCCACTCATCCTAGAATTAGGATGCTAATTATTTTTATAGCATAGTAGGTGGAAGCTCTACTTTTGAAAATCATATTAGGGATATCCAAAAATAATTCAAAATTTTAAAATATTATTCTTTCTAATATCAATAAATTTTTTGTATCAAACCATATCATCTATCATAATTCTTTAACTCAAAAGGTCAACATTCCTGACTTACTCAAAGTAGTTCAGATTACCATGCTTCCACTGCGCACTCTGATCTAACAATCAAAATTTCTTAGGTTCATCAAAAAAAAAGTTTGATCAAATTATTTCTTTATCTTATCAATAGAAAAGATCTAAAATTTCAAATTTTAATTGAAGTCAAAGATTAACTTTCGATTCTCATTCATACCTTTACTGGTGTACATAATCTTGATTAACCCTTGAGTCCAATATCATATTTAAACCATCATATAGATTTACTATAATCAATATGAATCAAATCTCAATTCTCATATCAATTCAATTCGATAATTTTCAAATCAAAAATCTTTATAAGTCAAATTAACGAGAAAATCCTTCGATGCTCCACCAAATTTGGACATAATCAGAATATATAAGAATTTCAAATCATTATTTTTTTATTTTTTTTTCTAAAATTTTTATCATCAGGATCTTCAATATCTATCAAATATCCTTTCATAACAATCATACAAGCTTCAAAAAAATTAAATCTCCATTTAACAGTAGATTCAATTAGGGACCTCGTTAACAAAAGCAAAGAAACTCCATATCAATTCTTAAATCTAAAATTTTTAAATTATAAATTCACATGGATCCCTTAGTCTGAAATAAATATAAATCAGATCTTTTATCTTAATCTAAAGATATCAATTTTTCATTAACAACCTCAACAATAATATTAGAAAATCTCTTGATCAACTTAGATACGAAATCTTTAAATTAAAATTTCATACACATCATGTAGTCTCCAAAAGACATAATAAGATCCATTATCTAGATCTAAGGATGATGATTAAAGATTCTAGTACGATGAATATTCTATAACCTCAAAATCAATTTCATCAATAAGAAATAGGCTTCTTTACAATATCTCCAAATATGCCTTCATCCTAATATGCCACTTTATATATGATCCACATACCAAGTTCACTTTCGATAAATATTCCAATCAAGCACCATAAAAAAAAAACTTTCTTAGCCCATTCTGGAACAATATTTTATCATCAAATCTTTATCTTGCTAATAATAGTCAACTTCTCAACTAGAAGTAATATCATAGTATTATTCTCACATCGAATTTGAACTTACGATTCACTTGAATAACCAATGATCAAATTAATAATCACAATGCATAATAAAATTTTATGTCAATCCTTTTGTGATTACTTTCGATCAAGATCTAACTAATCATATCATGATCTATAGATTATCCATTATATTTCAAACTCCATATGTCATAATCTCTTGCGATCCTTTTACACATAATCTCAATATTTAATCAAAATTTATAAATATTTCTCCCACTATGATCATTAAAGATCTACACTATAATGTCTCTGGTGTCTATCCACTTACACCCATTCTATGTCAGATTCTATGTTTCATAATTCATCCACTTATGCTCTGATCCATTATAATTGTCACGCCCCCAACCCGAGATTATGAATCGAGGGTCATGGCAACCGCCGCATACTCATAGAAAACTCTTCCCATAAGCATGCAAGGCATCTTATCATGCTATTCTAAAACAACAGCGAAATAATTAGTCAATAAATTAAATCCAAAATATAATGATCTAAATTTTTTCTTTAATATCTCAATAAATTCAACAACAATTCAAAGGCTTTGCATCAAATTCAATAAGCCTTTCAACCTAAAATAAAAGTCTGAAGATTCTGCTTCTGATCACTCTTCCATTCATATCTTGTATCATCTTAATTCTTTAACATCTGTAAAAATAGTAAAATAAGAGGAAATGAGCTAGACAGCCCAGTAAGCAATGATCACTTTCAACAGATTTCATCAGTTTTTAAGTAAATAATTATTTATAGAAAATAAGCATATAGAGTTCATCAATTCGAAATCAATTTTAATTATGCAATATAATTCATGCCAAATTCATTTCTTTTTTGAAAATTCAATGTTTCTTTCGAGATTTCAATTTCTTTTGTTCTTCAATTCTTTTCATCAACCATGAGCTATGACCACATTTTTCCTGTGGCAGGGTCATAATACCGCGTATCTGCTTGCGGTGAGCTGCGAATCATCTGGCAGCAAAGTCCTTCAGAACCGCTGGTCTCTCTGGCGGTTTGCCACTGGTCTCTCTGGCAACATGTCGCTGGTTTCGCTAGCGACATAAACTCTCAGGACAATCAATTGCCAACGTATATACCCCCATTGGCGAGGTTCTTTACATAGTCAGGTTGTCAATTCATAATGTTTCTTATATCATAATTCTTCATAAATCATATTTTATATTCTAATTTCGATAATAAAACATATAATCATGTAGTATCGAAATCAATCAATGTAATGCATCATAAAATCAATATGTTTAATCATGCTTCATCATAACATTTCAAATAAGATATTTTCATAACAAAATACTATTCATCCAATTCATGCATTGTTTCACAAATCATATCAGAAAAATATATTATAATTTTCCGATAAATCTAGAAAAAGTGAAACATTACTTACCTCAAACGTATTCCAATAAATCCACATAATTCTATAAATTTTCTTCCAAAAATTCTGTTCGTAGATCATATCACAATATCCCATGATCAAACATCCACAATCCTATACAGAATCAATTTCAATAATTAGAAAGAATACGAATACCATATTTCAACGATTTAGATTGGGTCCGATCATCTAATTTTATCTAATCAAAATCTAATTAGGACCTAAATGATCCAAAGTTTGACTATCAGATCAAATCGGATTTGAAGTGATAGGATCGAGGTTTCTTCATCGATTTCATAAATCAAGTGGAGAGAGAAAATCAGAGGAGAGAGATTCATGAGGTACAATTCGAATTGATCAGGTGACACAATCCAACATTACGATTGGTCCAATATCTTAATTGGTGAAATCAACATGATCAAATCAAGTCATGGCTAGATCGAAATCATAGATAATCAAATCTAAAGATTCATGGTCTGATTAAGGTGGGTGCCAGTACGCTGTCTGACAATCATGGATCAGAATTCTTCATTAGAATCAGATCAGGACTATTGAAAGAATTTTCTTATTGATAAATCGATCAAGAGAGAGAAATCTATCGAGAGAGAAATGACTTTAGAGAGAGAAAATTCTAGAGAGAGAAAATTTTAGAGAGAAAAAATTCATCTTGAACTCCTCAGATGATATGATTCAACAAATTCGATCGATCAGATCAAATCATGCTAAGATTATCATGTGGATAATTCAATAAGATCATGAGAAATAAAATCTAAAAATACTTGATCTGATCAAAGTGGATGTCGGTGTACCATCCGACGATCACGGATCAAAAATCCATCACGAGGATCATTTAAATTCATCATCATTCTTTTCAAAATTTTAAAAATCTTAGGAGAGAGAAATAATCTAAAGAGAGGATTCTAGAGAGAGAAAGTAGAGAGAGAATGTCCAATTCTAGAGAGAGAAAATACTAGTTCAGACTGAAGAGAGAGAGAAGAGAGAGAAACTCTCTTTCTCATATTTTATTATTTATAAATTAATTTATTTTATTTTTTCTTTCTTCTTTTCTTTCTTTCTCTTTTTTTTTTCCTTCACGGAAGAGAGAGGAGAGAAAATTTTATTTATTATTATTATTATTTTATTATTATTTTATTTTTTTCTTCTCTCTCTTTTTTTTTTCCTTTTCCTTTTCCTTTTCTTTTTCCTTTTTCTTTTCTTTTTCTTCTTTTTTCTTTTCTTTTTCTTTTCTTTTCCTTCTTCTTCTTTTCTTTTTCTTTTTCTTTTCCTTCTTCTTCTTCTTCTTTTTTTTTTTTCTTCTCCCGTGGGTTCCTTTTGGGCCGAAACAAGGGACTGTGAGGTCCCCTCATTGGTTGGCCGATCGGCGGTGCAGCCGGCGTGGGGCGACCGTCGGCAAGAGGGGGTGACTCACCGATGAGAAGAGGGCCAAACAGGTGGTCGGCGGTGACCACCGACGCCGGTAATCCAAGAAAAATGGTAAAAAATGAAGGTTACTTCCGCAATAAAATCCGACGACTCCGGTCGCCGGTGAGCATGCACATCGGCACGGAAAGGAAGAGGGAGAAGAGAGGAAGGGGAGGAGGCTTACCTCTGTCACCGGCGAAGCTTTTCCGACGAGAAATTGGACGGCACAGGGACGGTCTTCCACAGGATTTTTTCGGCGATTGCCATCATTTGAGCTTAGGATTTTCGGTGGAAAGGAGAGAGGAGGGATCTCCTCCTTAAATAGGGCTGGAGGGAACTTGTTTCCGACTCCGATTAGGAGCCGGTGAACGGAGGAAGAAGACTCCCTTCAGGAGTTCTTCTCCTCTGTTTTCCTTCCTTCTTTTTTTTGTTTTGTTTTGTTTTGGGCTTTGGCTGATTGTTGCATGGGCCAGGCCAGGCCATGATACTTGGTCAGTCAAATTATAGATTTACTGACTTAGAAGAGACTTAAACCTAAATTTTTTTACTAAATATTAGGTCTAGCAGTCTTCCATCATTGTAAAGATATGGGCGCCTTCCTGGCATTGATCGTCTTGACTAGTTATAGTGATTTGCTTGCATCAAAAAGGTACAACCACTTTATTGGCATTAGATATCCTGACGTAAAGATGGGGTTGGGCTCAATAGCTATTAAGTGAGGGATCTAATGATAGCTTTGCACCTGCTGGTGAACGATGGATCTGACTTAACTAAGAAATATGCCAATAACTATTAGGTGAGGCCACAGGACTTAGAGACCGAACCCGCTGCATCTTGCTTAGTGAAGCAATGGATAAGGTATTATCCACTCATTGGTCTGTGCACACCAATAACTATTAGGTGAGATACGCACAAATCAATGGGATCGCAGTATCCACTTAAAATCAATCGTGTATAGGTTTTCATTTCTCCACCAAAGGAGTGTGGGAGATTTGAGAAAATAATGGGAGCCTTATTTGTTTTTAAATTTTTTAGAGTAAATATTTAATAAGTACAAATATTTAACTAAAAATTATTCTCTCTGCAGATAACCATGTCAAGTTCAAACTTTTTAGCCCATATCCTTGACACAAATAGGTTGATCGAGACAAACTACAATGACTAGCTCCAGAATTTGAGAATTGTTCTTAGCTTCGAAAGGCTAACCCATGTCCTAAACCAGGATGCACCTGTATTACCAGCTCGTCCATCCCCTGATCAAAGAGCCATACTTGAGAAGTGGATGGTGAAGGGAAAGAAACTATTTCTGCTCGAAAGGCCCAGGTTGCATCTAAAAATTTTTTTATTCATCTACATGATTAAGGATCAAATCCTTACCTGATTAATAGCAAAACTAAAAATTAAATCTTAAATTATCTGAGATAAACCTTTGTGAAGGTCTGGATGTGCAGACCCTCTACTTCACATGTATGTCAGATGCCGCAGGAAAGCAGGATGAACTTCAATCTAATTATCATCGCAACTTAATCAATTGAGGGATGAGATGTGCTGGTGTGACACCTCACACCAACAGGTAGGATGCCCAAGATGGATCCACACCAAAGGGAAGAGGGGCGGCAATAAGAGGAGAGGGTAAAGGGGAAGAAGGGACCTCTTTCTCTTCTTACGCCTCTCTCTCTCTTTCTCTCTTCTCTTGATTTGATTTGTTTGCTATGCATCTATAGGTAGAGACCCAGTCTATTTATAAATAATTTTCATGACCCAATAAGTATAGGAGTCCTAACTTAAATCTGATTTGAATCAGTCCAATACTCATGAAAGAAGGATTCCTACATGAGATAGAATTGCCATCACATATGACAATCAATTTGCACCCATTCCCTCATCCATATGGGATGCCTCAAATGAGCAAAGCTCTAGGTATTGGTCAGCCTATAATAGAGGAGAATCTCAGTATAAGTGAGAATACTCATATCTCATCAAAAATGAATTCGATTCAAATCCAATTCGAAGCTAGTTCGAAACAATTTCGAAAGGCTATCAATTCCAAATTCTTTAAGACTTTTGTACCAAGTCTAACTTGAATTTTAGACCTAATTAAGCCTAATTAATTTAGATCAAATCTGAAATAATCAACACTTAAATCTAATCTTTCATATGCTCCATGGATCATAGATCAGAAACTGTTCATCTTTGAGATTGAACCTAAACCTCATATATAGTGCTAGCTAAATATAGTCAACTCTTCAATCCTATTTGACCCATAACTTAATTCTCAATCAAGTTAGCTTATATGTTCAATCAAGTCAAGTACTTTCAAATTGGACATATAAATATAGGTCAATTCCTTCCTACTTTGTCTGACTTGTGTGCGTGACTCCATAGGTTCAAACACTAAGTCGGTAGTGCACGAAGTACAGGAACCAATTTCTGTACTAATTGAGATACCATCTAGCAATGATTTCCAACATCAAGATAGGTCAAATTATCATAAAAGAATATTTTAGAACCCATACACATGGTTACCGCATAATTAATCTTTTTGACCCTGAATGCTCTGGGATAGTCTCAGGTTAACTGTCAACCGAGATTGCTTCATCTGCATTGTATTTCAACCTTTCAAATCCATCTCATGGATTATCCTGGCCAAGGCTTTGCTAAATTAAAATATAGTAATATATCAACTTTAATAATTTAGAGGGGTCAATTTCATCTTGTTCCACACACAGACTTTGCAAGTACTTAACTGTACCCAGTAGTCTTCCGTTACAGCATTAGAAATCCAGATAGTCTGACACAAAAGTATAGTGAGTTGCTTGCAAGTCACTATAGTGATCTCAGGTCTGAAGGATACTTTTACCCATGTGTTTCATAAGCAGCTCTTGGCAGCAGAATATTCAGCAGGTGAGTCATTTATTTAGTGACGATGTACTCCTACATCTCACCTGTATGCCATACCAGTGTCACCACACTCCTTGGTTAAGAGGACAACCAACCCATATAGCACACAACAACCTCTACTCAATAAATGTCATCATCCTATAATGACGTATCATTTGATCATGAACATGTTTAAGAACTATATGATAAATCCTCTCTTTATCGCACACTAGCGTAGTTTCAAAGACTTCATCACAACACAAGAGTTCAAAGAAGATGTTACTTTGTGATGAAAAATATCAGAATAATTTTTATTCAATAATCAATAATTCATATACAAAGATGAACTCAATCATCACATGATTAATTTTAAAATACAAGTTCTAACAATTTTTACTTGGACTAAAATCAATCAGGACAGTATCTTATACCCATCTTTCATTTGAAATCATCGAACTCTTTGATCCCGAGAGCTTTAATGAAGGGGTCAGCTAGGTTCCCCTTTCCGTCAATCTTCTGAAGTTCGACATCATCATGGTTCAAATCTCTCGCACCAGGTGATAGCGGCACAGAACATGCTTGGTGCGATGGTGCGACTTGGGTTCTTTCACCTGAGCTATGGCACCGGAGCTGTCATAGTACAGCAATATAGGGTCATAAATGGAAAGTGTAACTCCTAGCTCACTGATGAACTTCTGCAACCACACAGCCTCCTTTGCAGCATCCGATGCAGCAATATATTTTGCTTCGCATATAGAATTGGCCCTAGTATGTTGCTTGAAACTCTTCCAGCAAATAGCTCCTCTATTCAGAGTAAATACGTAGTCCGACATGCTTTTGCTGTCATTACAATCTAACTGAAAATTAAAATCAGTATATCCCATAAGTTTTAGATTAGTGTCTCCATAAATAAGTCATTGGTCTTTAGTATTTCTCAAATACTTAAAAATTACTTTCGCAATCTTCCAATGCTTCTCACCCAGATCAGACTGGTACCTGCTCTCTACCCCTAGTGAATAGACTACATCCGACCTCATATATGTCATAGCGTACATGATAGATCCCACTACCAAAGCATATGGTATTCTACTCATGTGCTATGTCTCCTCAAGAGTTGTCAGACAATCCTTCTTGAAAAGAGTAATCCCATGGCCTATAAGAAGATAGTCTTTCTTGGAATTATCCATATTGAACCACTTCAACAGGATATCGATGTATGTGGTTTGGGACAATCCAAGCAACTTTTTAGATCTATTCCTATAGATCTTCATCCCAAGGATGCATGATACTTCTCTCAAGTCCTTCATAGAGAACTATGATGATAACCATAGCTTCATACTCTGCAAAGTCAGGATGTCATTTTCTAGTAACAGTATGTCATCCACATACAGCACAAGGAAGATAACTATAGAATCGAAAGTCTACTTGTAGATGCAAGGCTCTTCTCTATTCTTAATGAAGCCATACATTTTGATCACCTTATCAAAATGTATATTCCAACTCCTAGATGCCTGCTTAAGTCTATAAATAGACCTTTTCAACTTGCACGCTTTTGACTCATCTGTGGATGTAAACCCTTCAGATTGTATCATATATGCTTCTTCTTTCAGCTCTCCATTAAGAAAAATAATTTTGACATCTATCTGCAAAATCTCATAATCTAAGTATGCAATGATAGCAAGCATAATCCGGATGGACTTAGTATTTGCCACAGGAGAGAATATCTCATCATAGTCAATACCATAATGCTAACGATAATCCATGGCAACTAGATAGGCTTTATAGATCTCTACCTTCCCATCTACTCCTCTTTTTTTCTTAAAAATTCATTTACTCCCTATAAATTTTATCCCTTCGGGCAGATCAACTAGTGTCCATACACCATTGATCTTCATGGACTCCATCTCAGATTTCTAGCATCAAGCTATTTTTGGGAGTCAGGCCTTTGCATGGCCTCCATATAGGTAATCGGATCCTCATCATTCTCATAAAGTTTGATGGGGTCACTATCTCGAATCAAAAAATTATAGTATCTGTCCGTTGACATGATACTCTATCGGATCTCTTTAATGGCGCCTCTACTGGCTCCAGATTTGATTCACCAATCAAATCCAATTCTGTGTGTGTCGGTTCTTCTACCTCATGAACTTCATCAAGTTCAATTTTACAGACATTAGCTCCTTCACCAAAGAACTCTTTTTTCAAAAAGACTGTCTGACTACTGACAAACACGTTTTGTTCTGCAGTGAGGTAGAAGTAGTACCTTTTAGTTTTCTTTAGGTACCCTACGAACAAGCATCTGTTGGACTTTGATCCAAGCTTATCTATCTTTAAATGCTTGATATAAGCTGAACATCCCCAGACCCTAAGGTGTAAGAACACCGGCTTATGCCCAGTCCATATCTCATATAGAGTTTTATCGACAGACTCGCTGGACACCTTATTCAGAATGTAGCAGGTAGTTTCTAAAACATATCCTCAAAAAGAGATTGACAGACTCACAAAGCCCATCATGGATCGGACTATGTCTAACAAGATTCGATTTCTCCTTTCCGACATCCCGTTATACTATGATGTTCTAGGAGGGATCCACTGTGAGAGAATCCCATTCTCTTCCAGATATGTCAAGAACTCACTGATGAGGTATTCACCTCTTCGATCTGATCGAAGGATCTTAATACTCTTTTTATTTGTTTCTCTACTTCAGCACAGAATTGTTTGAACATTTCAAATGATTCTGACTTATGCTTCATAAGATAGACATACCCATACCTTGATAGGTCGTCTGTAAATGTAATAAAGTAGTAGTATTCTCTTCTAGTACTTATGTTCATAGACCCGCATACATCAGTATGTATTAGACTTAGGACATCACTGGCTCTTTCACCTTTTCTCTTAAAAGGTGACTTAGTCATATTATCAAGTAGACAGAACTCATAAGTAGGTAATGATTCGCAATCATCTATCTCAAGGATACATTTCTTGATCAACCTGTCAATCCTATTCTTGTTTATATGACCAAGCCTACAATGTCAAAGGTAGGATTCACTGACATTATCTAATTTAGGGTGTTTACTGAGTGTGTACATTACACTAACAGATCGTGATATTATGTATATGCCATATTTCAATTGTCCACATATAATTATAGTATCATTCATAATGATATGACAAAAATCATCCTTTATTATAAACTTGTAATCAAGTTTGGCCAAAAGGCCTACAGAGATGATATTCATCAAAAAAGAGAGACAATAATGATAATCATTTAACATGACACTACTGGACTCGAAGACAAGCTGCAAAGTTTCCAAGGCTAGAATTGATATAAGACTTTCATCTCCAATGTTAAGGAACCACTCGTCCTCTCGAAACTTTCTACTTACCTATAGTCCCTGCAATGAATTACATATATTAATAGGATTTTCGATATCCAATACCCAAGTAGTAGTATCACAAATAGAGAAATTATAAGGTGTTATCATATAAGTACCTTATGAAGCAACCGCTTGCTTCTTTCTCTTATTTTTAGACCTGTTTGGATCAAGGGTGGCTATGTAAGAAGGATAATTCCTTTTTCAATGATCCAGCTTCTTGCAGAAGAAGCACTCTGCCTAGCTCTTATCAATTTTTGATGGTTTGCTCTGCTTGAGATCGGCGGTATAGAATTTTTGTATCTTTTTCTTCTTTTCTCTCTTAGAGGATCAATGCCCTACAGATGAACCTCCCACTAAATTCACTGGCTCCTTCTAGAGCTGATGAAGTTCACCGCAGGCTTCGTCATTCTATAATGACTTAGAAAGGGTAGGTAGAATTTCGATAGCGAATTGAGGATAGCATCTTTGTCTAACTGTTCATGCAACAGAAAGTCAAGTTTGCTAAAGTATTCAATCTACTCAATCATGTACAATACATGATTGGTGACTGAAGATCCCACTCGCATACGGGCATTGAATACTGTGCAAGAGATTTTGTGTCTCTTTGCATCCTCAGGGGTGCTGAAGGACTCATTCAATATTTGAATGATCTCCTTTGGTTGCACATCCTCGAACTTATGACTAAGTTCGTTGTTCATGGCTGCCCTCGCAACGGACAATCGTACGGTCATTGAGCTACTTCATGTAAGTATCTCTCATAGTATGAGGAGCACTAGCTACAAGTTCTTGAGGTGTCTGATCTATAATGATGTACAAAATCCTCTCGTACTCCAAGATGATCTTCAACTTTTGATATCAGCTATCGAAGTTGGGTCCAATGAGCCTGTCGCTGTCCAACAGCGTACAAAGGGATAGTATGTTGGCCATAACTAAAAAAAAATATTAACCTATTAGTATATGAATTATTTTTTATCCTGAAGATGTGGACTTTAGTCTAAAGGTCCTCCCACTATTTTTATGAATTGGTAGCCTCTACCTCCAACTTGAGAAATTACACTAATTTCTTTACGGGTACTAGAATCCACACGGACTACATTCGGGCCCAAGTGTGGCTCGACCAATCTTGGTGCATCTATAGGTAGGTTCATAACCAATTGTTTCTCTAAACAACTTCTAGTAATAAGTTTTGCCCCATGCTTCCCTTCAGCAGGCATGTGGTGAAAGAATAATGCCCTACAAGCCAATCGCACATAGGATGCAATAGGATGTTTATTGTAATTTATCTTTCAGACTCATGTAATTGACATTTATTATTAATAAAATAAGATATTTTTGAATCATTATATATCACATCTTATTTATTTTAATATTATAATGAACCCCATAGGTTTGGGCAATAATTTTAAAGTCGTGATGAGATCACATCAGTGAGACCTAATTTATTAATAACCCTAACCTAAAATATTTTTAGTTGTTGGTACATTGAGTCAGAGATCAATGATATCGGTAAGACTGGTATATCCTATGTATGCTCAGAAATGAGGATGGTTGATCTCACAATCACTTGTGGAAGGATACTAATACAAGGATATGGGTGCTCATTAGAGAATGAGTTCACTAAATTGACCTATGAGAGAATATCAGATGGAGTCTTATTTACATGTCAACTGATAATTCTCTAGTGGGAGTTGTGTATGTGATCCTTAGACCTGAGGTCACCATGGTACCCTATGTATTTGGATTCATATTTTGGTTCACTACCTAACTTGATTCTCTGATCTTTATGTGGGGTGTTCTGGATATGATGAAGAGTACATGGAGGTTATGAGTGATAAATAAGGGATCAGTCATTCCTAATAAGGGGAGCGAACATCCTATGTGATCTCATAGGTCGTTGATTTAGAAGTCTTTCACCAAAGCAGGATGATAATTAAATTTTTTTTTTTAATATATCATCAATTGAATCATCACCTTCTGATTAAAATACATAATGATAAGTGATTGGGGTTGATATATTTTCATACCCACAACTCATCTGGGATGTTGTTTGATTGAAGGATTGAATTACATGGGAACTTACCACTGAAGGATATTTTGGTATTTTTTTATCAAAATTTTAAATTTTTTGGATAGTCATGACACATTGTTAGATATCAATCTTAACTTATGGATTCATCAGAATTAAAAGAGTTTAATTCTGGAGTCAATTTGGAAGAGTCCAAGTTGATTAGAACTCTTCGGGTGACCTAATCTCGTCGGATTAGGGTTACGTCGAAAGTCTTGGTTCACTGCTGGCTAGATTTAGAATCTAATGGATCACACACTTTGGGATTTGATCTTAGTCTAATCTAATTAGAGTTTAATATAAATTCTATGGGTTAATTTGATATGCTAGCATATTGTATTAACCCAAGTTCCGAAATTAGTTTAGATCAAATTGTTTGAGCTAACCTAGACCAGTTGGATTTGACCTAATGGGATTGGGTCAATTTGGATTGGATCCTTATCCAACTTGGACCAGTTTCAAGTGGAGAAGAAGCCCTCTACACCTACTAGAACCCACATACAAAAATAAATGCCGCCTCCCTTTTTTTTGGTGTGTGAAGTAAAGAGTCTTTCTTAAAGAAGGCTCTTAACTAACACGCATTGCCTTAAATTCCCGATCAGAAATCCTATGTTTTGTCATCAAAATTTATTAATTTTTTTATGACACATAGAAGACTAAGAGTCCTTCTAATCTATATAATTGGATCATTAAAAATTTACTCAGTGAATTTATTTGGTGTGTGGGAAATTGTAGTGCTAAAGGTTGGCACCCCTTCATCCCATAAGATGTCCCCTGGTCCCCTATTTATAGGGGATGCCCTACATAGCTTCTTACTATGATTTTTAGGTCAAATTAGAGAGAAGGGATGTGGTAAAAATAAAAAAAATTCTAAAAAAAATTAAGAAAAAAAAAGAATTTTGAGTGGCAAAGTTTGCTACAAGGGTGGTGAGATTTTCAGCAAGTGTTGCTTGAGTGCCCTAGAATTTGATTTTTTTATATATTGAAGCCAAAAATCAAATCCTAAATTGTATGATATATAAATATTGTATTCTTGGTATCATTCTAGTGGCAAGATCAAAAGCAACTGGGCTTTGGTGCGATTGTGACATAAGTTTGAAGCTGGTAGTGTTATTAAGAAGATAAGGCTGCGGCAGCGCATCGGTTGGAAAGGACCTTGGCCATCTTCTGTGTGGATCATCATTGGGGGACTTCTACCTTGGGGTCTTGTGGAGAATATTAATGTGCCACTTTTTTATTTTGGTGAAAGTATAAAATTCTATCCTTATGCATGCTTGTTTTTGCTTTGATCGATATCGGCAAGGTGATTCTAGGGTTTGAATTCTGACTCAGTACTTTTATTTATTAAAGCTACTAATTTGTATGATTTCAAAATTTTAAAAATTACTTTTCACTGCATGGTGAGAACCCAATAGTGGTATCACATTCAAGTTTGTCTGATTCGATCAAACAAGTATAATTTGGTAGTATAGAATCATTCTTGTTCATATCCTGCCAAAAATATAGCATTGTTTTTAGCATCGATTCTTCAAACTCAAAAATTATTTTTGACTTTTAGTGAATCATGATTCTAAATTTTAATTATTAAATTATAAATTTATAATAATTTAAAATTTTATGATCATGGTTGCATGATGCTTAAATCGATATATTGGATATAAGGGTGTTATACATGTCTAATTAGATTAGGGTTTGTTATATTATATGTATTTGTTAGTCATATCTTATGACTTCGATTGCACCCTCATATATATTTTTTTTTTGACATGATAATGTGATTGCTATTATGAATAGTTGAAGCATGTAAATTTACATAATTTATAGTGTACATTTTATGCGCTTATAGTTAGGATGTGCCGAGATCAGTTTAAAGTCCTTCATTTAATTATATTAAGTTGTATTATCGGGATTCACTTTTTAATCAAAAATTGAATTCTTAAGATCAATTGGTGTCAAAAAAAGTATAAATGATACTTTTCTAATTAGATCCATATGCTGGTCTGGCCAACTCTGTTGGTGTCTAAAAAAGCTACGGGAAGCCTCCCACCTACTTACCTTGCTAATTTGGTCTTGTTGATTTTCGGACTTAGATTGATTAAGTGATGTAGATATTACAAGGGCCTTCCTTCAAACTTGATCGATAGAGTATATCAAGATCTTAGTGAGTTAGTTGTGCTATCCACAAGGCTTACTATAGAAATTGACATGATGTTGATCAAGTGCATATTGATGCTTATGGCATATTTGAATAGTGTTGCTTTGTTGTGCTATCCACAAGGATAGCATTGTTTAAGTATGACCATATAGATTGAAGGGTCAACTTAACTAGAACACTATAGTTTGTTGTGCTATCCACAAGACTATATATAATCTAGAGGCCAGAAAGAAAGATATTGAAAATTATAAAGGTATAATTGGTAAAGAGTTACCTACTCTTGAACTCATGAATGCTTGTTGTGCTATCCACAGGGTGTTTGTGAGGAATAGGGATCTTAACCCCACTAAGAAATATTAGAATGTTTCTCAATTTTCATATTTGAGGGGTATGAAGTTTGATAAAATAGTGGGAGATACAATTAGATAAAAGTCCTAATCTAGTTGTGCTTGTCATCATGAGTTGTCCGCTTATATTATGTTCTTGTTGTTGTAGATTAACTACACTCATGACATCTTCACTTTCACTTAGAGGTATCCTAGATGCAAACAAGTTGACTAGACCCAACTATGTTGACTGGTTAAGAAACTTAAGAATTATTCTCACTCAAGAAAAAGTCTCCTACATTCTGGATACACCTACTCCAGATTCTCTTGGAGAAGATGCTTCCAAGGAGGAAAGGACCACATATAAGATTTGAAAAGATGACAGTATGACTGTCAAATACAACATGCTTGCTTCTAAAAGCAATGAGCTCTAGAGGCAGCATAAGGACATGGATGTTCTCTTTATTCTCCTTAACCCAAAGGAGTTATACGGGGAACAAAGTCGAACTGCTCGATATGAGATATCAAATCAGTTGTTCTATGTCCGCATGACTGAAGGCACTTTCATGCAAACTCATGTCCTAAAGATGATAGATTTGATCACTCATCTAGGATAGCAAGGTTTTACCATAGACGGTGAACTGAGCCAGGATTTGATCCTGCAGTCTCTTTCTAACTCTTTTTCTTAGTTTGTTATTAATTATCATATGAACAAACTAAATATTAGCTTGTTTGAACTGCTGAACATACTGAAAATAGCAGAGAGCCATTTCAAGGGTGAAAAAGTTCAAGTCTTTCATATTGATAAGATCAGCAAGAAGAACGTAAAGAAGGATTCTAAAAAAAAATGAACCCTAAGACTGGCATCTCCAAGAAGAAGGCGAAGAAGGGCTCCACCAAAGGTACTTGTTATCTATATGGCAAGGAGGGCCACTGGAAGAGGAATTGCAAGGAGTACCTTGCAATCGTGAAATCAGCAAATATTGCTAAAGATTTATATATGATACAAACTAATTTATCATTAAGTACTTCAATGTTAGATTCTTGGGTATTGGATACCGCCTGTGGTTCACACCTTTACAAATCGTTGCAGGGTCTATAGAAAATAAAAAATCTGAATAAAGGTGACTTCAAGCTGTTCGGTGTCAGTGGAGAGTCCATTCAGGCTGAAATTATAGGAACCAGAATTTTGAAGTTGTCTTCGGGTAAAGTTTTGAAATTGAAGATCTGTTATTATATTTTAGATATTGTTAGAAATATTATTTCTGTACTATTGTTATTGGAATAAGATTTTGAAATAATTACAAAGAATAATGGTTGTTCTATTTATTTTTTTAATGAATATTATGGAAGTACTTTTATTGATAATGATCTTATATTTCTTTCACTTAATGATAATGTATTTCATATTGATAATATGAAGAAAAGAAAGAGAGAGGATGTGAATGTCACATACCTCTGGCACTACCGATTTGGCTATATAAATGAGTCAAAGATTAACAAGTTATATAAAGATAATTTCTTTGATTCTTATGATTATGAATCATATGAAACTTGTGAATCTTGTCTCATGAAAAAAATGATCAAGACTCCATTTACTAGATATGGAGATCGAGCGAGTAACATTTTGGATCTTGTACATACTAATGTATGTGGTCTAATATTGACTCAAGCCAGAGATGGATACTCTTACTTCATCATGTTTACTGATGATAGGTTTAGGTTTGGATATGTGTATTTAATGAAATACAAATCTGAAGCCTTTGACAAATTTAAAGAGTATCAAAGAATGGTAGAAAAATAAACTGATAAAAGTATTAAAACTCTTCGATCGGATCAAGGAGGAGAATACTTATCTAGTAAGTTCTTTGATTATTTGAAACAAAATAGAATACTCTCTCAATGGATACCTCCTTATACTCTATAATTAAATAAAATTACAGAGAGGAGGAATCATACCTTATTAGATATTGTGTGGTTCATGATGTGTTTATGAATCTTTCGATATTCTTTTGGAGATATGCCCTCGAGGCTGCAGCATATATCTTAAATAAAGTACCTTCAAATTTTATTTCTAGCACTCCATATGAAATATGGAAAGAGAAAAGATCCAATCTTAAGCATCTTAAGATTTGGAGTTGCCCAGCTTATGCGAAAAATGTTAATGGACATAAGTTGGATGTTAGATTAGAAAGATGTAGATTTGTAGGTTATCCCAAGGAGAGTATAGGATACTACTTTTATAATCTTACTCAACAAAAGGTATTTGTTGGTAAGTATGCCGTTTTCTTGGAGAAAGAGTTTATCCAAGAAAGAGGCAGTGGGAGGTCATTGAACTTGAGGAAGTTCAAAACCTACAATCTATCCAGGACTCACCAAATCGTTTGCAACCAGATATATCCATTGTTGAGGCATAGCCACTACACACACCTTCTCTCTGAAGGTCGAGTAGAGTACGTAATGTACCACTCAGATATGAGCTTATGATTGAGAATGATAACACAACCCACATCATTGAGAATGATGATCCCATGACCTATTCGGAAGCTGTCATGAGTAGTGACTCTGACAAGTGACTCAATGCCATAAAATCCAAAATGGACTCTATATATGTCAACCAAGTATGGACTTTGATTGATGCGTCTAAGGGTGTGACCCCAATAGGCCGCAAATAGATCTTCAAAAAGAAGATTGGAGCAGATGGCCAGGTAGAGATCTATAAAGCCGGCTTGTGGCAAAAGGTTTCAAGCAAAAACAAGATGTTGATTATGAAGAAACCTTTTTGCCAAAAGTCATGCTCAAGTCTATTCGGATAATGCTTGCTATTGCAGCATATCATGACTATGAGATCTGGCAGATGAACATCAAGACTGCCTTCCTCAATGAAAATCTTGAGGAAGAAGTCTATATGACTCAGCCAGAGGGATTTGTCTCTAGTGGAAGAGCAAATATGGTATGCAAGCTGAATAAATCCATTTATGAATTTAAGCAAGCATCGAGGAGCTGGAACATCCATTTTGATGAGACAGTCAAATCATTTGGCTTCATCAAAAATGTGGATGAACCTTGTGTGTACAAGAAGAATAGTGGGAGTGCTATTATCTTCTTGGTCATGTATGTGGATGACATACTACTCATTGGGATGATGTTCCGATGTTGCAATCGGTCAAGACATGGCTATCACAAAAGTTTTTCATGAAAGACTTGGGTAAGGTGTCCTATATACTTGGTATAAAGATCTATAGGGATAGATCAAAAAAGATGCTTGGCTTGTCCCAATCTAGGTACATTGATATGGTATTGAAGAGGTTCAACATAAAGGGAAGTAAAAAAGGTTACTTGCCTATAGGTCATGGCATACAATTTTCTAAGAAGATGTCTCCTAACACACCTGAAGAGAGAAATAAAATGAGTTCTATTCTTTATGCTTCAGCTGTAGGATCGATAATGTATGCTGTGTTATGTACCAGGCCTGATGTGGCTTATGCCTTAGGCATTATAAGCAGATTTCAGGCTGATCCCGAGGAGGATCATTGGAAAGCTGTGAAAAATATACTCCAAGTACTTGAGAAGGACTAGAGATATTTTTATGATATATGGTGGATCTGATTTAAAATTGAAAGGTTATACTGATTCTAGATTTCAATCTAATCCAGATGATAGTAAATCTATATCTGGATATGTGTTCACTCTGTATGGTGGTGCAGTAAGTTGAAAAAATTTTAAACAGCAAATGGTTGCTGACTCGGTCACTGAGGCTGAGTATTTTAATGCAAGTGAGGCTACTAAGGATGCCGTCTAGATGAAGAAATTCATCATAGAGTTGGGTGTGGTTTCGAAGATTGAACAACCAGTGCCTCTTTATTATGATAATACTGGGGTGGTTGCTCAAGCCAAAGAATCAAGATCTCACCATAAATCCAAGCACATCCTTAGACGGTTCCACCTCATTCGAGAGATAGTCGAAAGACGTGATGTGATCGTGGAGCGAGTTAACACCAAAAATAATATAGTATATCCATTCACTAAGGCCTTGTTAATACAGTAGCTTGACCACCATCTTGATAGCATGGGTATCAAGTATAGGCATGATTGACTTTAAGTGTAAGTGAGAGATTGAAAGAATAATGCCCTACAAGCCAATCACATATGGGATGCGATAAGATATTTATTATAATTTATCTTTCAGACTCATGTAATTGATATTTATTATTAATAAAATAAGATATTTTTGATTCATTATATGCTGCATCTTATTTATTTTAAGATTATAATGAATCCCATAGGTCTGGATAATGG
Organism: Elaeis guineensis; assembly: GCF_000442705.2. Taxonomy (NCBI): domain Eukaryota; kingdom Viridiplantae; phylum Streptophyta; class Magnoliopsida; order Arecales; family Arecaceae; genus Elaeis; species Elaeis guineensis. The sequence goes on along the minus strand of NC_026006.2, from coordinate 11,744,294 downwards.
TTTTAGGATCGTGATGAGATCATACTAGTGAGACCTAATTTTTTGATAATTCTAACCTAAAATATTTTTAATCGTTGATATATTGAGTCGGGGATCAATGATACCGGTAAGACTGGCATGTCCTATGTATGCTCAAAAATGATTGTGGTTGATCTCACAACTACTTACGTGGAGACACTAATACAAGGATATGGGTGCTCATTAGAGAATGAGTTCACTGAATTGACTTGCGAGAGAATATTAGATAGAGTCTTATTTACATATTACCTGATAATTCTCTAGTGGGAGTTGTGTATGTGATTCTTAGACCTAAGGTCACCATGGTACCTTGTGTACTTGGATCCATGTTTTAGTTCACTACCTAACTTGATTCTTTGATCCTTGTGTGGAGTGTTCTGGATATGGTAAAATGTGCATGGAGGTTGTAAGTGATCAATAAGGGATCAATCACTCCTAATAAGGGGAGCAAACATCCTATGTGATCTTATAGGTCGTTGATTCGGAAGCTTTGGCCAAAGCAGGATGATAATTAGAAAAAGATTTTTAATAATCATCAATTGAATCATCACCTTCTGATCGAGAAACATAATGATAAGTGATTGGGTTTGACATATTTTCATACCCACAGCTCATCTGGGATGTTGTTTAACTGAAAAATTGAATTACATGAAAACTTACCACTGAAGAATATTTTGATAATTTTTTATCAAAATTTTAAATCTTTTGAATAGTCATGATATATTGCTAGACATCAATCTTGACTTATAGATTCATTAAAATTAAAAGAGTTAAATTCTGGAGTCAATTTGGAAGAGTCCAAGTTGATTGGGACTCTTCGGATGATCTAATCTCATCGAATTAGGGTTACATTGAAAGTCTTGATCCACTGCTGGCTAGATTTGGAACCTAATGGGTTACACACTTTGGGATTTAGCCTTAATTTGATCTAATTAGAGTTTAATGTAAATTCTATGGGTTAATTTGATATGCTAGCATATTGTATTAACCCAAGTTTCCAAATTGGTTTAGATCAAATTGTTTGAGCTAACCTAGACCAGTTGGCTTTGACCTAATGGGACTGGATCAATTTGGATTGGATCCTTATCCAACTTGAGCCAGTTTTAAGTGAAGAAGGAATCCTCTATGTCCACCAAAATCCACACACAAAAATAAATGCCCCCCCTTTTTTTTGGCGTGTGAAGTAAAGAGTCCTTCTTAAAGAAGGCTCTTAACAAACACGTGTTGCCTTAAATTTTTTATCAGAAATCTTATGTTTTGTCATCAAAATTTATTAATTTTTTTATGGTATGTAGAAAACTAAGACTCCTTCTACATCAAGTAATTGGATCACCAAAAATTTACTTGGTAAATTTATTTGGCACATAGGAAGTTGGAGCGCAATAGGTTGGCGCCCCTTCATCCCATGAGATGTCTCCTGGTCCCCTATTTATAGGGGATGCCCCACATGGCTTCTTGATATGATTTTTGGGTAAAATTATAGAGAAGGGATGTGGTAAACATAAAAAAAAAATTTGAAAAAAAAAGAGAAAATTTTGAGTGGCAAAAGTTGCTACAAGTATGGTGAGATTTTCAGCAAGTGTTGCTTGAGTGCCTTAGGATTTAATTTTTCCATATGTTGGAGCCAAAAATCAAATCTTAGGTTATGTGACATTTGAAGAGTATCTTCTTGGTATCGTTCTAGTGGTAAAATCGAAAGCAACTGGACTTGGGTGCGATCGTGATGCAAATTCGAAGTCGATAGTATTCTTAAGAAGACAAGGCTGTGGTAGCACACCGGTTGGGAAAGACCTTGGCCATCTTTCATGTGGATCACCGTTGGAGGACTTCTACCTTGGGGTCTTGTGGAGAACATCAATGTGCTACTTTTTTATTTTGGTGAAAGTATAAAATTCTATCCCTATGCATGCTTGTTTTTGCTTTGATCAATATTGGCAAGGTGATTCTAGAGTTTGGATTCTGGTTCGATAGTTTTATTTGTTAAAGCTACTGATTTGTATGATTTTAAAATTTTGAAAGTCACTTTTTGCTACGTGGTTATAATCCAACATGTGATGTCTCCACTGAAAATCTTGGTTAGGTCCAACCATTAACATGACACATCAAGTGCATCTAACAAATAAATGTCCAGGCCCGAGTGTGGCTCGACCAACCTAAGCATTGATCTGAAGATACATCATGATAGTCATATGATAAATGATAATTCTAATATGTAATAGACACTAGGCATGTGGCATCTTCAATATCTATTTGAAATATTGGACTCATTATCATGTACCTTAATGGGAGGCAATGATCAAGTTATCTTATAATTTTATCACTTTATGGACCTAATAATTTAGAGGATTTGATTTCATTGATCTGAGAATAAGAGAAGAAGTCGACCTGCAAGCTGCAAATCTTGCCACTGACTTCACCAAATCATGTAAAGAATTAGATACAAGATGGTTTAAAGACACCTAAATCAATCATACTGATTCACCTTAATGGCATGGATCTGTACGAATCGACTAGTGACCTAATCAAAACATAATCTACCATATTGGCCAGATAAGAGAAATCAGTGGGAGGGATATGTCCTTAACTCATCGTAGATGTATCTAGATGAATAGCTCCCAATTAAAAACCATTTGATCAAATCTGCTAAACTTGTCTAAAACACCAACTGGTTAATTAGTTTCGATTTGATTCACCAGAAGATTCGAGCTCAACCATGGAGCCATGATCATGGTCTATTTATTAGGATCAAATATGAAGGGAAGCATGATGGTTTTATGCATACATTTTTAAAATTTTATAGTGAAATATCCATAGATTAAATAATTTAATCTATAATATATGTATAGATCAAATCTAAAACTACCATACAGGATCCATGACATGAACTAATATGCATGTATATAAATCTGAAATCTAAAATTCAGCAAGTATAAATCATATCTATATGCAATTAGATCATATCTAATTTATATTTAGATCATATCTAAATATAAATCAAAATTAAAATTTCATACCTGAGTGCGGATAGAAAATCATCATATTCGAAGTCTGTGGTAGTTGGTTCTTCATGATGCTCGACAGCTGCACACATGTTCGACCTCTACAGGTATCCACACGAAGCCCATGTACTGATCGATGACCCCAAGAGTGCTAGCTCGTGAAGACATCATATTTTAGCTGATTTAAGAGGAATATAAAGAAGATGAAGAATAAGAAGTCTCTCTCCTTTTCTTCTTGAATCCACACATCAACTCTCTACAATTGAGATCAAGAGAAGAACCCTTTCTTCTCAATTTTTTCATGCATAAGAGAGAACCTTTCTCTCTTTCTTTCATACCTTTAAGAAAAAAAATTTTTCTTTAATTTTTTATAATAAAAAATAGATCTAATCTGATTTCTCATGATAAAAATTATATAAAATCTTGAGCTCTAGAAGAACCCAAAAGAAAAATCCAAGAGAAGAGCCGTTCATCTCTCTTCTTCTCCCTTTTTCTATTTGATCTAGAACTCTGAAAAGCCCCAAACACCCAACCATATTTTTATGATATATTTTTTTAAATTTTTATATTAAAAATTAAATCTAATATGACTTTAATCTTAAAGAAAAATAAAGAAAAAATTTAAAAAAAGAACTCCTTCTTTTTCAAGGCTGTGCACAAGAAAGAAGACCCTTCTTCTTCCTTCTCTTTCTCTCGTTAGGAAGAACTTTTCTTCTCCAATTTTCTGCTGTATAACCAGCAGAGGAGCCTCTCTTTGATGTCCAAAAATTAGCAAGCAAAACCTCACAAAATCACATCAAGATGGGGAGGAGAGGAGGGGGTAGGCATGTGGAGTTTGGGCAACCACAAAAGAGGGATGCCTCTTTTCTTTTGATATTAGGGCTTGATCCAATCAAGTCTATTATTCAATAGGATTAGATTCAATCCAAGCTTATATAAAATTAATTAAATTATATTCAATTTAAAATTTAATTTGCATCCCTGAGATCAATTGGAACAAACCTTGTCATTCAATAGGACTGCATCCAATCAAATCCAAAGTTAATCTAATTGAATCCAATTCAATTAGATCTAATCCAAACCCTATTACTCAATCAAATTGAATCAATTAACAATCAAATTATTAATTAATTATTTTTTTAATTTATCAATCATTATAAAATAATTTATTGCAACCTTTACAAAGGATTAACCATCAATCACATTGATAATTAAGTCCTTCAATGATTCATAATCATTTATCAACCATTTGATCAGATGGTACTACTATATGTGTGACCTCATAGTTTCAAACCTAAGCCGATAGCATAAGAATAATTCTTGTACTAATCGATGTTACCATCTAGCAATGGTTTCCGACGTCCAGATAAGCCGAATGTATGCCTAGCAACACTCTAGAACCCATATGGATATAGTTACCATATAATTCATCCCTTTGACATTCGATGCTCAAGGATGACTTTAGATTAAACTGTCAATCCAAAATGAGTGATCCACATTGTGTCTCAATCTCAAAAATTCTGTGACTCTTCACTAGGACTACTTTGGCCAAAATTTTACTAAATTGAAATATAGTGATGCATCATCTCCAATTTTACTTGGAGCGGTCAATCTCATCTTGATTCACACTCAAATTTTATAAGTACTTGATTGTATCCAAAAATCTTCCATCATCGAATTAAAAATTCAGGTAGTTCGACACCAAAGCATAGTAAGTTATTTGCAAGTCATCAAGGCAGTCTCAGGTCAGAAGGACACATATACCCATATCCCATTAGAGCAACCCTTGACAGTAGAGTGCTTTGAAAGTAGTCATGCTCAGTGAAATGTATTCCTACAAATCACCCATATGCCATACCCGTGTCACCACATACCTTGGTTAAGAGGACAACCAACCAATGTGGCATACAATGACCTACACTTGATACAATTTATCATCTTTGTAATAATTGTATCATTTGGTTATGAGCAGCATTTAAGAACTACATGATAAATCCTCCTTTATCATTTTAGAAGTAGCTCTAAGGACTTCATCATAACATATGAGTTCTATTTAGGAAGATATATTTTTTATGATAAATTTTATCAGATAATATTTATCATTTTATAATTTATATACATATATGGAGTACAATCATCTACAACCTAGATGATTGACTTTAGGACATAATTCCCAATAACTCTCACTTGGACTAAAACCAATCAGATTGGTATCAAATATCCATCTTCTATTTGTGATCATCGAACTCTTTAGATCCGATTGCTCTAGTCAATGGATCGATCAAGTTCTTCTTTCGATCAATCTTTTTAAGGTTGACTTTATTTTGATCTTATCAAACAAGATAATTGCAATGCAGAAAGTGTTTGGTTTTTAGATGAAACATTAGTTCTTCAGCTTGAGCTATGGCTCTAGTACTACTATCAATATAGAAAGACTGGACCATCAATGGAGGGTGCCTCTCCAAGTTAGTTAATAAACTTTCATAACCAAACAACTTCTTTATCAGTATCAAATAATACAAAGAACTCCATATCACAAATAAAACTGGCTATTGAATACTGCATCGAATATTTCCAATATGTCGCTCCCCTTTTAGGATAAAAATATAACCTGACATAACTTTATCATTCTGATCTGACTAGAAATTAGAATCAATATTTTATAAATTTTAGATCAGATTCTCCATAAATGAGCCATTGGTCCTTAGTATTTCATAAATACTTAAGGATGGTTCTCATAACCTTTCAAACTTTTTTGGAGAATACAGATGACAACCAAGTTTTTATTCTCTGTAATATAGGGATGTCATTCTCGATTAAGAGAATTTTATCTAAACAATACAAAGAATACTTCTACAGAACTATTAGCCTATTTGTACATACAAGATTCTTCTTCGTTCTCAATGAAGTCATACATTCAAAACGTATATTCCAACTCTGAGAAGTTTAATTTGATCTGAACGGACTTGAGGATTATCGAAAGGAAAATATCTCATCATAGTCAACACTATAACATTGACGAAATCTTTTGGCAACTGGATAGAATTAATAGGTCTCCACCTTTCTGTCTGTGCCTCCTATCTATTTGAAATTCACTCACACTCTATGAGTCTTATCCCTTCAGGTGAATCAATAAATATCCATACATCATCAATCATGATGGATTTTATTTCAGATTTAATGACTCCAAGCCACTTCTCAAAGTTAGATCCCTGTACAGCATCCGTATGGGAGATCAAATCTTCTTTTTGAACTTAGAAATCAAAGTATCTGTTTGGCTAACACGATACTCTACTATATCTACTCAAAGATGCCTTTACATCGGGCTTCAGATTTGATCTAATCAACGCTGATTTTGTTGGTATGTATTAGAGTTTGTTCCTCTACCTATCAAGCTTCACCAAGCTTGCTCTTAACAGCATCAGTTCCTTCACCAAGAAACTTTTCTAAAAAGAATACCTTAGGATTCATGAACATCTCATGTCCATCAAGAAGGTAGAAAAAATATCCTTAATATAATATTTATCATATCAAGATCCAAGCTAGTTAGTTAGTGCATATTTTACATAAGTTCGATACCTTAAGTCCATATCCCATATAAAGTTTTGATGATCGATTTGCTCAGAATGTTCTCGAGCACATATCAAGGTGTCTCTAATACATAACCTCAGGCAGACCAATAAATCTCACAATGGATCAAACCATGTCTAACAAAATTTAATTCCTCTTTTCAGACATCCTTTCTAAATAGTGATATCCCAAGAGAGGTCCATTAAGAGAGAATCTAATTTTCTCCAAGACATGTCAAAACTTACTGTAAAGGTATTCACTTCATCGTTAAACCAATGAATTCTAATACTCTTTGTAGTTTATTTTTTTACTACATTATGAAATCATTTGAATATTTCAATCGATTCAGTTTTATGCTTCATAAGCAGGACGCACCCATGCCAAGATAGATCATTAGAGATTTTAATGAAGTAGTAAAGCTCTCTTCTAGTATTTATGTTCATGAGTGCAAATACATCAATATATATCAAACTCAGAATATCACTGGCTTATTCATCCTTTTCAATAAAAGATGAATGAGTCAACTATAATAAAAGTAGGCTTTAATGACATTGTCTAATATAGGGTGTTAGTTAGATGTGTACTTTACACTAACAGGCTATGGTACTGAGTTTATGTCATTTTCAATTGTCCACTTATTATTGCAATATCATTCACAATGATATCACAATAATCATTCTTATTGACATCATCAATAAGATTGGACAATAGTGACAATTACTTAAAATGACATCTTCAAGATTGAAAATAAGCTCAACGATTTCTGATGTTAAGACTGGATCAGACTTTCATGTCTTATATTCAGGAGTCTTTTGCCATTTTCAAACCTTCTACTATCCTGAAGTCTTTTGCAACTATTTATAAATATGACTTGCACCATCGATATCCCATACTCAGATAATAGTATTATCAATAGAGAAACTTTAAGGAGTTATCACATAACATCGTGACCAGCAACGGTTTGCTGATTTCTCTTTTAAGTCTGTTTGGGTTAGTCTGTGATATTTTTGATCAATTTGCTCAAAAACTATATTCAACTTCTGATACTAGCTATCGAAGTTAGGTCTGATAATATTATCACTGTCTAACAATGAATAGAGCGACAATATTCTAGCCATTTCTGAAAAGAGAACAATTGACCTATTAGTATATGAATTATTTTAAGCCTAAAGACTTGGACATTAGTCTAAAGGTTCTTCTACTATTTTATATGAATTGGTAGCCTCTACCTCCAATCAAAAAAATTACTTTAATTCTTTAGCAGGTGCTAGAATCCACACAGACTGCATTCAGGCCCGAGTGTGGCTCGGCCAACCCTAGTGCATCCATGGATAGGTTCATAACCAATTATTTCTCCAAATAATTTCTAGCAATCAGATTTTACCTCAGGCATCCCTTCAGCAGGTGTGTGGTACTATTGTGCCCTATTTTTAGATGTGTGGAGTACCTCCCATCAAGAGATCAATGAAGAAAACTTTCTGGAAGGGGATGAAACACGTTGAAGAAGAATAGCCTTTCTGGTTGCAGCAGCCGTGTAAATCCTGTCGATAGAATTTCTTTCTTCGATTTGAACTCCTTCTCCATCAAATCTAAAATCCACCTTTTGGGATCTAGAAGCACACTTGATGAAGCCTCCAAAACTAAAAAAATTAAGACCTGAAACTTCTCTTGGGTGGCCAAGAGGGGGCGCTTAAAACAAGGGCATGCAAAAAAGGCAGCGCTGGTTCCTTTCTTTCCTTTTTGGGTTGGCGGCCAAGAAACCCTAGGTTTCTTGATTCTAGGGTGTGGAGAAGACCAAAGAGAGAGGAGGAAAGGAAGGAAGAGAGAGAAAATTTTGAGAGAAAATAATTTGATTAGTTGAACCATTCATATAAATCCTAAATACAAAGGTATTTATACAAGGTCAATGTGATCTAACCATAAAACTCCCTTGGCTAACTTGATATGAGATTTGTGCTAATCCAAAATCATGTACACCCATGATTTGAATAAATCTCATCTATCTAAAACTCAAATCTAGCCCAAAATAAGTTAGCCCCTCAAGACCCAAAATTTTTGGACCTCAAGACCTGAAAGGCTGACAGTCTTTCATCCTAGGATCCAAACTAGTCCTACAAACCCCATGAACACCTCATGGACTTTGGATCTTGGCCTTAGTCTTGGTCCTCTGAGCTTTGGGAGTACCACATGAGGCCCAACAATCTCTACCTTGATGCCCCAAGGCCTCAGCCAACTCCATCCTGTCCATCAAATACATCAGTGTCACACATCTTCGAAAGCTATCTCGTGGAAGAATCTTCGTCAGTGCATCCACTGGATTCTCCTTGGTGTGGACCTTCACCAGCTCCACCTCACCTTCTTCCACAAGCTCTCTGATCTGGTGATATCTAATATCGATGTGCTTCATCCTCGCATGGTAGACAGAGTTCTGTACAAGTAACAGTGCACTCTGACTGTCACAGTGCATCCTGATGGCCTCCTATGCAAGGCCCATCTCCAATGCCAAACTCTTCAGCCATAGGACCTCCTTCGCTGCCTCCGTAATGCCAATATACTCTACCTTAGTGGTCGATAAGACCATGATGGGCTGCAAGCATGATCTCCATGAAATTGGACCTCCAAATAGGCTGAATACAAAATCTATCATCAATCGCCTAGTATCCACATCTCTACCAAAATCAACATCTACGAACCCTCCTATCAGCCCCCAAGCCTCTTTGGACATGTTGGAGAGTCCCTCAACACCTCCTCACTATCTGTAGTAGATGCCAACTCCAACAATACCTGTCAAGTACCTGAAGATCTCCTTCAGTGCTCCCCATTAAGCTGCGCCATGATGAACCTGCTGACCTGGCTCACTGCGTGGGCGATATCGGGCCTACAACACACCATGGCGTATATAAGGCTTCCTACACCAGAGGCATATGGCACTCTGTCCATCTCCTGAGCCTCCATCTCAGTCTGTGGCAACATCATCTTCGAGAGTCTGAAGTGTTCGATAATTGGCAGCTCCGCTGGTTTTACATCCTTCATCCTGAACCTCTCTAAGACCTTCTTGATGTAGCCTCCTTAAGATAAATGCATCACCTTCTTGGCTCAATTTTTAAAATTTTTTATGCCTAAGATCTTCCTCATAGGCCCCAAATCCTTCATCTCGAACTTTCGAGATAAGGCTGCCTTCAATTCCTGCACAACCTTCCTACTCTTGCATACTATAAGCATGTCATCCACATACAAGAGTAGAAACACCCTAGACCCATCCTCCAAAGATCGAACATAAACACAAGAGTCATGCTCACATCTGAAAAGCCTGATGCTCCTCACATAGGAATCAAATCGTTTGTACCATTGCCTCGATGACTGCTTCAGCTCGTACAATGATTTTTGCAGCAAACAGACCTTTCCTTCTGCTCCTAGCTCTTGGAACCCCGGTGGCTACTCCATATAGATGCTCTCCTCTAGATGCCCATGGAGGAACACCGTCTTGACATCCATCTGCTCCAGCTTCAAGTTCTGAGCTGCTATGATGCTCAGCAACATCTTGATAGAAGTATATCTGACGACAGGAGAGAAAATCTCGCTGAAGTCGATGCCTTCCTTCTGGGAGTATCCTTTGGCCACTAACCTCATCTTGTACCTGATATCTCCCTGCTTCGAAGGCCCCTCCTTGTGTTAGTAAACCCATTTGCAACCAATGGATTTCTTTTCTTGTGGCAACTGCACCAATCGCCACGTCTCGTTCTTGTGGAGAGACTGCATCTCCTCAAACATTGCTTGAACCTACCTCTCTCTGTCCTGGCACTCCATAGCCTCCTTATAGGTGTAAGGATCCCCATTCACTGTCACCAGGGCATATGACAACATCTCATCGAAGCCATATCATTGCGGTTGCCTGACGTTTCTTTTGAGCTTGTGCAGTGCAATCCTGATGTCCATCCTAGGTCCAACTTGCTCCTACTGGACCTCTTGGCTTCTATCACCCATCCAATCTCTCTCCACCTATGGAGACACATCTGAAAAGTGCTCCACCTAAATATCAAGTTCTCCTGATGCACCTGCAAGAGGCAAAAGAGAATAGGATGTAAGTCGTCCAGCACTACCCTGCTGGACCTCCTGCTGCTCCTATTGCTCCTCCATGCCATCTCGCCTTTCAAGAACTAAATTTTCATCAAAGGTGACATCACTTATGATGACGACCTTCTTCTCCAAGGGATCCCATAGTCGGTATTGCTTAATTCCTTACGGATACCCCAAGAATACCATCTTTCGTGACTTGGCATCTAACTTGGTCCGCTCACTAGCATCAATGTGCACATATGCTGTGCACCCAATCACCCTTAGATGGCTTAGTCTAGTCCTCCTTTCAGACCATTTCTCCTTTTGAATACCACCATCTAACCTTGTGTGAGGTGATCGATTCACTAAATAGCAGGCTGCATCTACTGTATCAATCCAGAACGCCTTAGGAAGCCCTGCCTGCAGCCTCATGCATCGTGCCTCTTCCAAAAAGATTCTGTTGATCCTCTTGGCCACCCCATTTTATTGAGAAATTTCTCTCACTAAAAAGTACCTTTTGATACTGCACTCCTCACAAAAAATATGAAACTCCCTGCTGGTGTACTCTCCACCATTGTCAGACTATAGATACTTCAAGCTCCGACCTGTCTCTTTCTCCACCTTAGCTTTTCACACCTTAAATTTGGTGAAGACTTTTGATTTCTCCTTCATGAAGTAGACCCATAACTTTCTCGAAAAATCATCTACAAAGGTCAAGAAGTATCTCACCCCATTTCTGACTGAAACCGAGGCCAATCCCCACACATCAGTGTGGACTAGTTCCAGTGGGGCTACACTACGGGCTGAACTGCTGGCAAATAGCACTCTCCTCTTCTTTTTCATCTGGCATGGCTCACATACCTCTGAAATGCCTGCATCCAAATCTGAAATCAGACCATGCTTGCTCAGCTCCTTCATCCCATGATCACCCATGTGGCCTAGGCAGTAGTGCCACAACCGATGAGCCCCCTGCTGATCCTGCACTGCAGCTGCTACATCAGATTCTCCGATCACTACTGATTCTTTCAATCTGTAGAGGTTATTCTCCATCCTTTTATCTCTTATCATGATCATGGCTCCATTAGAGATATTCAAGACTCCATTTCTGACATGACTGTTGAAGCTGAAGCCGCTCCATTCCAAATAGCCCAGTGACACTAGATTCTTCTTCAATTCTGGGACATGCTTCACATTTGTGAGAGTCTGCACCATCCCATCAAATATTTTCACCTAAATGCTCTCTATACCAGAAACTTTGTATGAGTGATCATCTCCGAGTGTCATGGTCCCCTCATCAATCTTGGTGTATGTCACGAACCAAGATCGGTTTGGGATGTAGTGATGTGAACAAGCTGAATCTAGAGTCCATACATCTGTGTATCATCTGTGACCATCAGATACCACCAAGAGGTCATCCTCCACCTCCTGATTAGCTATCATACTCAGTGCATCAGATCTTTTCTTGTCTCCCTTCTTGCTCTTCCACTGCAGGCAATCTCACTTGAAGTGCACGATCTCATTGCATTTGTAGCACCGAGCCTCTTTCTTGCTACTGCTCTTCCAAGACTTTGATCATCCTCTTGACTTGCCTCTTTCTTTTACTCTTCCTGACCTCTCCCCCATGGCCAAGCCCTTCTGGGGAGCTCCATCCTTGGTCATCTTTTTTTGTTGTTCATTGGAGCGTAGCATCGAGACCATGTCTTCATACTCCAGAGTCTCCTTGCCATACAACAGTGTCGTCACCAACGGATCATAGGAAGGGGCAGCGAGCATAGCAATAATAGAGATCTATCTTCCTCCTTCATCTTCACCTTAATATTCAGTAATTCATTGCACATCTAGTCGAACCTCTAGATGTGACCCAAGACATCTCTGCTTCCTGCATCCGAAGGTTGTACAGTCTCTTTTCTTTAACATCAGCTTGTTGCACATGTTTTTCTCCATATACATGATGTGCAACTTCAACCACAAATCCTTTGGGGTCTTCTCCTCTAACATTGAATAGAGAGCCGCATCTGTCAAACATCTTCTAATCACCGAACAAGCCTTCTTCTCCAGGGACATCCATTGACGATCTGACATCCCTTCAGGCTTCTCCTCCAATGCCTGATCTAGATCTGCTTGAACCAAGAGATCTTCATCCCTAACTTTCTACATAGAAAAAATTTTTTTTCCATCAAATTTCTCAAAATCAACCTTCATGTTGCTTGCCATGGCTGGATCCAAACCAAATCACAATCGAAAACTCCAATGGATTTGAGAAATACCTTAACAAGGATCTTACTAAAATTTCAGTCTTTGAAGATCTTCACCTTCTGACATCTCATTCTCCCTTCACACAATACAAACTCTGATACCACTTATTGTTCCACGTTCCAAGGTGTGTGGAGTACCTCCCACCAAGAGATCAATGAAAAAAACTCTCTGAAAGGGGATGAAACATGTTGAAGAAGAACAGCTTTTCTGGTTGTAGCAGCCTTATAAATCCTGTCGGTAGGATTTCTTTCTTCGATTTGAACCCCTTCTCCATCAGATCTGAAATCTACCTTTTGGAACCTGGAAGCACACTTGATGAAGCCTCCAAAATCAAAAAAAATAGGATCTAAAACTCCTCTTGGGTGGCCAAGAGAGGGCACTCAAAATAGGGGCATGCAAAAAAGGCAGCACTGGTTTCTTTCTTTCCTTTTTGGGTTGGTGGCTAAGAAACCCTAGGTTTCTTAGTTCTAGGGCACAGAGAAGACTAGAGAGAAAGAAGGGGAAAGGAAGGAAGAGAGAGAAGATTCTAAGAAAAAAATAATTTGATTGATTGAACCATTCATACAAACCCTAAATACAAAGGTATTTATACAAGGACAATGTGACCCAACCATAAAACTTCCTTGGCTAACTTGATATGAGATTTGTGCTAACCCAAACCCATGTACATCCATGATTTGAATAAATTTCATCTATCTAGGACTTAAATCTATCCCAAAATAAGTTAACCCCTCAAGGCTCAAAATTTTTGGACCTCAAGATCCGAAAGGCTGATAGCCTTTCGTCCTAGGATCCAAACTAGCCCTAAAAACCCTATGAGCACCTCATGGACTTTGGACCTTGGCCTTAGCCTTGGTCCCCTGAGCTTTGGGAGCACCACATGAGGCCCAACAGGTGCCTCCACTAAAAATCCTGGTTAGGTCTAATTATTAACATGACAACATCAAGTGCATCCAACAAATGGATGTCCCGACCTGAGTGTGGCTCGACCAATCTGAGCATTGATCTGAAGGTATAATAAGATGGTCATATGATGGATGATAATTTTAATATGTAATAGACACCAGGCATATGGCCCCTTCAATACCTATTTGCAATATTGGACTCATTATCATGCATCTTAATGGGAGGCTATGATCTAGTTATCCCCATAACTAGCTCATTTTACGAGCCTAATAATTTAGAAGATTTGATTAATTTATTTAATAAGACATCAGTTGATCCACAAATCATAAATTCTCTCATTGACTTCATCAAGTCATGTAAAGGATTAGTGACTAGTGGATCCAACTGACACATCGTAAATCCTCCCACTGACTTCACCAAGTCATGAGAAGGACTAGAGACAAGTCGGTCCAAGGCACCTAAATCAGTCATACTGATTAACCTTAACGATATGGGTCAACTTGAGTCACTTAGTGATCTAATCAGTCCAATGACTCAGGCTCAACCATTAAGCCTCAATCAAGACCCATTTGGTTTAATCAAAGACATGAACTCGATCAACTATAACTATTGTGTTTGATCTAGAGTATCCTTGATCTAATCTAAATCAACTATTGGTTAGATTTGATCAACTACTCTTTTTAGTCCATTAGATCTTTGATTCTAACCTTAGGTCTAACCCAATTAATAGGACTTAATTTGAGTTAGCCCATGCTCCATATTTTATGTAACGTCATTAGATCTCGAATTACAATTCTAGATCTATAATATATTTCTTAATTCTCAATTAAGTATAGCATCAACATAGGTTAAGATTATTAATTGAAACTATTTCAATTTTGTAAAATAATTTTACATCAATTTTATGCAAAATTTTTTGATTTGAAAATTAGGTCGGCTTACCTCTAAGCTAAGTTGGCTCACTTCAATGGATCGACTAAGTCTAATACTTGGTCGACTAATGGATCATGAACAATAACCATTACTCTTCGACCTAAGACAACTGGGTTGGATCAGTCAGTACTGAACCAATTAAATCAAGAGACTGAGTCGACTCAATTCAAAACTAGTCGGCTCAGTTGGTGTGCCAACAAGTATCACATAGTTTTAGATTTAAAAATTTTCACATAAACTGAAATAAAATCAATCATAACAAACTTTAGATCATATCTAAATATTTTATGATTCTAAATTTTATTTTCATGATTAAAATAATTTTAATCATATAAATTAGATGATCTACTTATCATACAACTCATGTTTTGTATCACATATAACAAATCCTAAGGTTTCAACATCTAGGGTTTTGTAGAAAAGTAAGTTCTTCCTTTTGCTTTCTTCTTCATGGGATTAAATAACATGGCACTCCTACATGTCATAAGAGCATCCTATCAAATAGGAAGAGAGGATCTTTAAACCCTTTTGCTCTTTTAATCGGATGACTTGGTGATCAACCCAATCCAAGTACTTGCTAATCGGATCATCTAATCTACTCACATATCATATATGCAAAAATTTAGATCTAATCTAAATTATATCAGACCTGATTTTTTTATTAGATCATATCTAAAATCAGATCATAACATAGCTCATGCATTACAAAATCTAGATTTCAACTCTACATGCATATATATTCATGTCATAATGAACTTTTGCTCTAATACCAGTTGAAGGGAAGCATGATGGTTTTATGCATGCATTTTTAAAATTTTATAGTGAAATATTCATAGATTAAATAATATAATCTACAATGCATGCATAGATCCAATCTAAAACTATCATACAGGATCCATGATATGAACTAATGTGCATGTATATAAATCAAAAATCTAAAATTCAGTAAGAATAGATCATATCTATATGCAATTAGATCATATCTAATTTATATTTAGATCATATCTAAATATGAATCAAAATCAAAACTTCATACCTGAGCACAGATAGCAGGTCACCACATTTAAAGTTTGTGGTAGTTAATTTTTCATGATGCTTGATAGTTGCACACGTGTCCGACCTCTACAGGTATCCACACGAAGCTCATGTGCTGATCGATGACCTCAGGAGTGTTAGCTTACGAAGACATCATATTTTGGCTGATCTAAGAGGAGCACAAAGAGGATGAAGAATAAGGTATCCCTTTCTTTTTTTTTCTGGATCCACACATCAACTCTCTACAATAGAGATCAAGAGAAGAATCCTTTCTTCTCAATTTTTTCACACATAAGAGAGAACCTTTCTCTCCTCCTTTCACACCTTTAAGAAGAATATTTTTTCTTTAATTTTTTATGATAAAAATTAGATATAATTTAATTTCTCATGCCAAAAATTATATAAAATTTTAAGCTCTAGAAGAACCCAAAAGAAAGATCCAAGAGAAGAATCGTTCTTCTCTCTTCTTCTACCTTTTTCTCTTTGATCTAGAACTCTAGGAAGCTCCAAACATCCAACCAAATTTTTTTGATATTTTTTTTCTAAATTTTTATATTAAAAATTAGATCTAATTTGACTTTAATCATAAAAAAAATAAAAAAAAAATCTGAAAGAAGAACTCCTTCTGAACTGCGCATAAGAAAAAAAAATCCTTCTTCTTCCTTCTTTTTCTCTCGTCGGGAAGAACTTTTCTTCTTCAATTTTTTGTTGTATAACCAGCGAGGAGCCTCTCTTTGATGCCCAAAAATTAACAAGCAAAACCTCACAAAATCACATCAAGATGGGGAAGAGAGGAAGGGGTAGGCATGTGGAGCTTGGGGCGTCCAACTCTTGGACGCCCCCCTTTCATTGGCTTTAGAATATAATTCCCAACAAAATACATGAACTTGATCAAACTATAACTATTGAGATTGATTTAGAGAAGTACTGACCTAATCTAATTCAACACTTGATTAGATTTAATCAATTTCTCTACATGGTCCATATGTATTTCTAACCCTAGGTCTAACCCATTAGAAGGACCTGATTCATGTCAACCCTTTACCCATCATTTTATGTGGTGTCGTAATGATCTTCAATTCTTAAATCTAGATCATTCAAAATTTAATTCATAATTAAGTGTGTAAAACGTGTGTTTCAGTCTGTAGAACTATTCTACAAGGATTTCAAGTGAAGCATACTATATATTTTAATACATAAAAATAAATTTTTATAATATATTTAATAATTAAACATACATATGTATGATCTAAATTTCATACATACATCTCATGTATCATGATAACCTTTAGATCAATATCGATTACATCATATGTAACATGCAATTTAAATCTAAAATAATTTTATATCTAAATTTTATCTTATTGTAATAAATCATAAATCACTTTAAATCTAATCTAAATATATTTATGATCAAAATAATATATAAAAATTTATTTATTTTTCTTCTTCATAAAATTGGATCACAATGACACCCCTACATATCATAAGAGAACCCATCGAATAGGCAAAAGAGTGATTAATCTCTTCAATCTCTTATGATTGGATAGTCTGGTGATCTTATCAATCCTAGTACTAGACTGCTAAGATTTAAAATTTAATTTTATTTATAATTACATCAACATATAATTATTGATAAAACTATTTTGTGTCATGAACATATTGTTGATCTCATCAATTATGTTCTTCATCTAATCCAATTAGATTTGATGCATCATATACATTATATCAGATCTGAAATATATCTTATATTGATTATAAAATATTAATTTTAGATTTAATATCATATAAAAAATTAATTAAATATAAATATGAATGCATAAGAAATAATTTTTTAGTAAAATCTATTTTTGCACAGTGCTGAATTCTGATAGGATTCAGATCAAATATCCATCAAAACTGATCCAATTTAAATCTAAAATAAATTTTACTTCATAAAAAAAATAATAATATTAAAATTTTATTAAAATAAATTAAAAATAAAATTTAATTCATATTGTTATTCTATCAAAAATTCAGCAACAGCAGAATTTTGTTATAACAAACTTATAACAACCTTAATCAACCATCGATTAGGCACCTCTAATCCAATCAAAATTAGATCAAAAATTTTATATAAATAGACTTAAATCATATTTAATGTCTCATAAAAAATTTTAATTATATCTTATATAATTAATCTCAAAAAATTCTATTATACATGTATATATTTTAGGCTTGCTCTGATACCAATTGAAGAAAAAAATTATTTCTGCTCGGAAGGCCTAGGTTGCATCTAAAAATTTTTTTATTTATCTCATAATTAAGAATCAAATACTTATTTGATTAGTAATAAAATCATAAATCAAATCTTAAATTATCTGATATAAACCTTCGTGGAGGCTTGGATGTGCAGACCCTCTACTTCACATGCACGTCAAGCACTGTAGAAAAGCAGGATGAACTCCAATCTAATTGCCTTCGCAACTCAATCAATTGAGGAATGAGATGTGCTGCTGTGACACCTCACACGAATAGGTAGGATGCCCAAGATGGATCACACCCAAGGGAAGAGGGACGGCAACAAGAGGAGAGGGCAAAGGGAAAGAAGGGACCTCTCTCTCTTCTCACACCTCTTTCTCTCTCTTTCTCTCTTCTCTCGATCTGATTTGCTTGCTATGCATCCATAGGTAAAGACCCTCTCTATTTATAGATAATTTTTATGATCCAATAAGTATAGGAGTCCTAACTCAAATATGATTTGAATCAGTCCAATACTCATGAAAGAAGGATTCCTACATTAAATAGAATTACCATCGTATATGACAACCAATTTGCATCCATTCCCTCACCCACATAGGATGCCCCAAATGAGCAAAGCTCTAGGTGTTGGTCAGCCCATAATAGAGGAGAATCTTAGTACAAGTGAGAATACTCATATCTCATAAAAAATGGATCCGATTTGATTCTAATTCGAAGCTGGTTCGAAATAATTTCGAAAGACTGTCAATCCCAAACTCTTTAGAACTTTTGTAGCAAGTCTAACTTAAATTTTGGATTCAATTAAGCTTAATTAATTTAGATCTAATCTAAAATTAATCAACACTTAAATATAATCTTTCATATACTTCATGGATCATAGATCAGAAACTGTTCATCTCGAGGATCGAACCTGAACCTCATGTGTAGTGTTAGCTAGACATAGTCAACTCTTCAATCCCGTTTGACCCATAACTTAATTCTCAATCAAGTTAACTTATATATTCAATTAAGTCAAGTACTTTCAAATTGGATAAATAAACATAGGCCAATTTCTTTCTACTTTGTCTGATTTGTGTGCGTGACTCCATAAGTTCAAACACTAAGCCGGTAGTATAGGAACCAATTCCTACACTAATCAAGATACTAACTTGCAATGATTTTTGATATCCAGATAGGTTAAATTATTACAAAGAAATATTTCAGAACCCATACACATGGTTACTACATAATTAATCTTTTTGACCCTGAATGCTCTAGGATGGTCTCAGGTTAACTGTCAACCAAGATTGCTTCATCCGTACTATATTTCAACCTTTCAAATCCATCTCACAGATTACCCTAGCCAAAGCTTTGCTAAATTAAAATATAGTGATACAGCAACTCTAATAATCTAGAGGGATCAATCCCATCTTGATCCATACACAAACTTCGCAAATACTTGACTGTACTCAGTAGCCTTCTATCACTGCATTAGAAATTTAGATAGTCTAGCACCAAAGCATAGTGAGTTACTTGCAAGTCACTATAATAATCTCAAGTCTGAAAGATACTTATATCCATATGTTTCACGAGCAGCTCTTGACAACAGAATGCTCAACAGGTGAGTCAATTGTTCAGTGATGATGTACCCCTACATCTCACCTGTATGCCATACTAGTGTCACCATACTCCTTGATTAAGAGGATAACCAACCTATATGGCACACAACGACTTCTACTCGATACACGTCATCATCGTATAATGATGTATCATTTGGTCGCGAACATGTTTAAGAACTATATGATAAATCCTCTCTTTATCACACACTAGCATAGTTTCAAAAACTTCATCACAATATAAGAGTTCAAGGAAGATGTTCTTTATGATAAAAAATATCAAAAAAAGTTTTATTCAATAATCAATAATTCATATACAAGGATGAACTCAATCATCACATGATTGATTTTAGGATATAATTTCCAACAAATAGATGAGGACAATAAGGCTAAGTGCTATATGCTAGCATCCATGTCCCATGATCTTCAACGCCAGTATGAAGACATGAGGATCATCAAGAATATGCTGTCTCACCTGCAAGAGTTGTATGGTGAGTAGAGTTGCACAGCTCATTTTGAGGTCTTCTGGAGACTATTCAGAATAAAAATGTATGATGGACAATCCATTAATGATCATTATTTGATAATGATCAACAATATTGAAGAGCTTCAGAAGCTTAGGATGAATATGGATAAGAAATTATAGGTGGATTTGATCCTCCAATCTCTTCCTAATTCATATAGGCAATTCATTATGAATTATTATATGAATAAGATTAATAGCACTTTATGTGAATTGCTGAATATGTCGGTAACAACTGAGAGCACCTTGAAAGGTTTAAGGAATATAGTTCTGATTGTGGAGCGGGCTTCCTCTAAAAGAAAATCTTCTTTCAAGAAAAAGAAAAAGCCTGTGAAGATATAAAAGAATGAGATCGAGCCCTAAAAGTAGATTTCAAAGAAGACAGATGATAAGAAAAAATATCTCCACTGCAATGTCGAAGGCCATTAGAGAAGGAACTGTCCGGCCTATCTGACGACTGTGAAGAACAAAAAGAATGATGGGCTTTTTGAAGGTACATCTGATTTGCTCGTAATTAAAATTAATCTAATAATTTTTTCTTTTCTAGTTGGGTTCTAGATTCTGGTTCAAGTGCTTATTTGTACACTTCTATGCAGGATCTGAAAGAAATTAGAGGGCTAAGGGAAGGTGAGATCACTCTTCGAATTGGCAATAAAGTAAGAGTTGTTGCTGTAGCCATTTGGACCTACCCTTTGCGACTACCATTAGAAATTAGTTTAATTTTGAAAGACTGCTATTTTGTATCCATTGTCAGTAGAAATTTGATTTCTATCTCTGTATTGACATAGAAAAACTATAATTTTTATTTCAATAAAGATATGTGTATAATTTATTTTGAAAATAAAGTGTTAGATGTATGTCCTAGAAGCCAATATGGCTGATACATTGTATTAACTCTAAGATATAATTTTCTACTTAATACATTAATTTGATAAATAAAAGGATAAATTTATTATTCATTCAAGTATAATGTGTCTTTGAATCATTCATAGAATTAGTTTCGATACATATTCTCAGGGTGTTGAGAATTAGAGACATATATTTAATTTCTAAATACTTTCGATCATAGGATCATCATGAAGACGGTGATCGATCCAGATAGACTGGTGCACAGATCACTTCCTTTGGGATAGATGGATCTCTAGTCTACAGTGCAGAGACACTGGACGATGAGTGCAGGTAGTTGTTAGAGAACAACTAGTATTGAGTGTGATCATACGAGAGATCACTTAGATTTTTACTCGATCGTCGGTGATCATCTCGATGCTATAATTATGTGATTGATCTTTTGATCTGAGATGGTACTGCTGCTCGCAGTGAGACCACTGGAGTTTGACTGACACATAAATATGGATCTCATTGAGCCCTTATAATAGATGTTGGTGACAGTTGGTCCACTGTAGGAGTAGGGTGCACATCAAGATGGGATCTATCAACCTTGGTAGAAAAGAGTAGTCCTATAAGATTTGAGAAGCTAAGTCCAAGATCTATGGCCATAGTAGTATGATTGATGAAAAAGAGTTTCCATAGAAGTCACAACTGGACTTGAGCTAATCAAATCTATCATATAACTGATAATGAGATTTGATGATTTATGCATGACCTGCCATCTAGTCGAGAATCACGATAGAGGAACTAAATCACATGTTAACTACATCTAGAGGTTTATTTCAGTTCTATTAGATTGCCACTACATACTGTTAGGTATCACTGATGGATTGTGAGAGCTCATTAGGGTTGTTCTAGATTGACAATCTTTGATAAGTTAGAGGGGAATTGTTCGGACCCATTGAAAAGAGTTTCAATGATATTTTGATAGAGATCATTGTATATCTTACTATCAGATAGAATTGAATCTATGGGGTCATACAATAAAGGGATTAGACCTAAAATTAGTAATAGAGCTTATGAAGTGTCAATTGGGTTTAGAGAAACTCGATTGGGTTTAAGATGACTTTGCTAGCATATGGTTGGATCCAATTCTTTTTTCCATTAAAATTTCTTATTTTATAAAATAATTTAGATTTAATTATCTACTAATAATCTATATGAATTAAATTTATAAGACTCCAATTATTGAGTGTCTAAGGTTATAGATCAATTAAATTAGTGTGCAAGTTTCTAATTAATTTTTCTTGATAGTTATTATGGGGCACCATCTTGATTTGATCAAGTTGGGCATGTTCTATGATTAGAGGGCTTATTAATCTGATATGGGACATCCTATAGGTGCAAAAAAGTGTGTGTTTAATTGGGTGAAAGGGCTCCAAGAGTTGGTGCCTAATAGGATTCCTAATGTAAGTTAAATAACTTAAGTTTTTAAGAAACCCAATGCAAGTGGGACTTGTATTATGAGATTGAATAGGATTCAATCCTCATGCTTATTTAAAGGGATCTCTCCTAAGGTCCCTAGAGTATCCAAACCAGCAACCCTCAGTACCCAAAAGCTCTCCCCACACCCTCTCTTCCTCTTCCTTCTCCTTTTCTTTTGGGCGTCCCACACGCCCCAACCTTTGAGATGTCCCAAGTCTCCCACATCCAAGGTGTTGGACATCTTCTTCCTTGCTGGTTTCAAGGTTGTAGCAGTAGCATATAGCAAGGGAGAAAGGCTAGAGAAGGGGAGAAGAAGAAGATCAAGAAAAGAGATCAAGTATTATTGCGATCTAGGCTTCGTTCAGATTCAGCAGGTTGAATTTTTTTAGAGAAAAAAATTCAAATTCTAAAGGGCTATTCTAGACTGATTCTGAGTAGATATTCATAGAAGTTGGATACTTATGTAGCTAGAAGAAAATTACTTCTCTTTCAGATCCAAATTCGAAGAAACGGATTATGAAATAGGTATGTGAATTGATCACAATCTGAATTTCAACATATATTAATTTCAGCATATGAACTAGATCCTTGTGATTTTATATTTTATGTATGTATGATTTAGACTAAAAATATTTTAATCTTATATTCTATTATGGTGTTTAAAAAATAAAATTTTGAAACACACATGCATGCCTCAAATCTCAAATTTCAATAGTGGTACCAGAGCCACGAGTTTCATATTACTGAAATTATCATATATATTTTGAAAAAAAAATTAAAATCTGATTTTTTCTTGATATACGAGATGTATAGATAAATTTTAAAATCTAAAATTTAATTTTAAATTTGATTATAGAACATATATTTGATATATAAAAGTATGCATAGATCTGAATTTTGATCTAGAAAGAGTTCTAGTTCATGTTTATATGATACATAGATGCATGCATGAAACCAAAAATTTTATATGATCTGAATTTTAATTTATATATATGATATATGATTGTATATTTAGATCAAAAATTTATTTTTGATATGATCCATGATTAGTATATGAGATATATGAAATCATGTAGTAAATCTAAATTTTATTTAGATCTAAATTTACATGCATATATGCGATATATATTTTTATATTGAATCTGAAAATTATTTTTATGATTTAAAACTTACTTTCATGTAAAGAATTTAGATCTAAAATATGATTTTAGAATCTAAAATTTGTGTTTGTGCATGAGGATTTTGGTTATGAAAAAAATATAAATTAGATCATATAATAGGATTGCATTTAAAGTTTTTGATTTGAGTCATATGAGTCTAATTTGATTAAGTAATTGATCAAACTAAGTCAAATATTGATTAGGATAAGATCAATTAAGTTATATGATCATGCAAATATTGTTGATCAAATTATTTGAGTCTCATATGTAGAATCGATTAACCTAAGGATCTAATTTGGCTCGACGGTTTGAGCTTGATTCATTCGAGTTAACCTATTTGGACCAATTGATCTATTGATGTCTAAGGCAAGTTAATGAGATGTGGTTATTTAATTGATTTCGTTCGCTTATCTGATCAATTTATTGATGTCTAAGAAAAGCAATGGAGGGATCCCCATGGATCTCCACTTACTTGGCCAATTTGGAAGATTGAGTCTTAAATTAGGTTGCTTAGTGGTTTAGTTTAGCCTATGTCAGTTAGATCAGTCATATGATGACTGATTAGATGAGACCTAAATCTAAACCTCTCCATAAATATTAAGTCCATAGATCTTCCATCATTGTAGATGTGTGGGCGTGCTACCGACATTGATTGTTCTCGACTGATCACAATGGCTCAGTTGCATCAGAAACACACAACCACTCTATTAGCAAAGAGTTACTCCAGGGTAAAGATGGGATTAGACCCAATAACTGTTAGATGAGGGACCCAATGACGGTTTTGCATCTACTTGTGAATGGTGGGTCGGGTTTAACTAAAAAATATGGGCAATAATTGTTAGGTGAGCCCATATAACTTAGAGACCAAGTCACTGCAACATGCTTAAAGAAGCATCTGGACAAAGAGTTGCCTATGCATCGGTGTGTATGTTACCAATAACTATTAGTTGAGGTGCATGTCATCGGTGGGATCGCAGCACCCACTAAAAATTCTTTGTCACATTAGGATTTTCATTTTCTTCCTGGGGAGTGGAGGGATCTGATAAATTAGTGAGAGTCATTGTTTGCATCTTAAAGCTTCTAGAAGTAAATATAATAATTAAGTACAAAAGTCTAACTTGAATCTCTACTTTTGTTGTTAAATAATGTCAGCCTCAAACCCTTTAGCCCACATCCTTAAAATCAATCATTTGATCGGTACCAATTATAAGGATTGACTCAGAAATCTCAAGATTATCTTGACTTCTGAAAAACTAGATCATGTACTCAATCAAAAATTCATAGTGTTACCAAACTATCCTACTGCTGAGTAAAGCATTGCTTTTAAGAAGTGGATAGATGAAGATAGTCGGATTAAGTGTTATGTGCTGGCGTCTATATCAAATAAGTTGTAAAGCCAGCATGAGCATATACCTACTGCCAAGGCTATAATCACTTACCTGCAAGTGTTGTATGGTGAGCAGAGCCGCACAATGTACTTCGAGATGTCCAAAAAACTCTTCAATCTGAAGATGCACGAAGGACAGTCAGTCCATGAGCACTGTATGATAGTGATCAAGGACATTAAGGAGCTTGAGAAGCTCGGGCTAGAAAAATAAAAGAAATTACAAATAGATTTGATCCTTCAATTCCTTACAAGTTCATTTTATTATAGATTTTCATATGAATAAGCTCGATTACACTATACCCGAATTGGTCAACATGTTAGTCACTATAGAAGGAACCTTAAAGAGTTCAAGGGGTACTGTAAACTCATTGTGAAATGGACTTCTTTCAAGAGAAAGTCTACTGAAAAGAAGAAGACAAAATCTGCTAAGAAGCAGAAAAAGGAGAATAGGCCAAAAAAAGAAGTTCCTAGTAAGGCCGAAGCCAAGAAAAAATATTTTCACTGTCATGCTGACAGCCACTAGAGGAGGAACTATCTAAAATATCTGGAGAGCCTAAAGATTAAAAAGAATAATAAACCTTCTGAAGGTATGCTCGTAATTGAATCAAATCTTATAATTTCTTCTACTTCTAGTTGAGTATTAAACTCTAGCTCGAGTGCTCATATATGTACCTCAATGCAGGATCTGATAGAAAATAGGAGGTTGAGGAAAGGTGTCATGATCCTTCGGATCAGCAATGGAGCAAAAGTTGCTGTAGAGATCGTTGGCACTTACCCTCTTCGATTATCGTCTGGTGTTAGATTAGATTTAAAAGACTGTTATTATATTCCTATAGCTAGTTAAAATTTGATTTTCATGTCTGTGCTAGCACAGGAAGGTTTTAAAATTTATTTCAATAAAGACTTTTATTCCATTTATTTATGAAATAAATTAGTTGCACGAGGTCTTTTAATTGACAGTCTTTATCACTTGCATGTTGATGCGAATGTGAAGCTAAACGAGCAAATAGTGAATGTCGTAGGCCAAAAGAGATCCAAAGATGAAATTAATCAGAAGTACTTGTGGCATCATAGACTAGCCCATATTGGAGAGGATAGGATAAACAAACTAAAAAAAGATGGGATCCTTGGCTCTCTTAACTCAGAGTCGTATCCAGCTTACGAATCCTGCCTTCGAAGAAAAATATCTAAGTAACCCTTTGTAGGATATGGAGAGAGGACCACTGAGTTACTTATTCTAGTACACACCAACGTGTGTGAGCCATTTGATGTGCAGGTCAGGGGTAGTTATACCTACTTTATTACCTTTACTGATGATCTGTCTAGGTACGGATATGTGCATCTGATGAAACTTAAGTCTAAGGCCTTTGAAAAGTTCAAGAAATTCAGACATGAAGTAGAAAAATAAATAGACAAACCTGTTAAGATTCTTTGATCTGATCGAGATGAATACCTTAGTCGAGAATTTTTAAGATATCTTAAGGACAATGGCATAGTCTCTCAATGGATGCCTCCTAGAACACTCCAGCTCAACAAAGTATCCGAAAGGAGGAATAGGATCCTATTAGATATAGTCAGGTCCATGATGTGCTTCACTAATCTACCTTTATATCTTTGGGGACATGCCTTGTTAACCGTAATT
>NC_026006.2:11305581-11417560 GCF_000442705.2 Elaeis guineensis | reverse complement strand
ACCTACGGGAAGCCGGGCCCCGCCGATGACTCTAACGACTGCAAGACAGACTGCGTCCGGACTCCTACGGGAGCCGGACTCTGCCGATAACTTCAGCAGCAAGTGGACTCCGCCCGGACTTCTACGGGAGCCGGGCTCCGTCCTCAACGTCAACTGCTGGTAAGCCTTGTCCGGACTCCTACGGGAGCCGGACTTCGCCTTTAACCTTGATTGCAGGAAGACTTCGCCCGAACTCCTACGGGAGCCGAATTTCGTCCTCGACTCTAACGGGCTGCAGACAGACTTCGTCTGGACTCCTACAGGAGCCAGACTCTAACCGACAACTTCGACCTCAGTGGACTCCGCCGAACTTTACGGGAGCCGGGCTTCCTTCCTCAACCTCGACCGCTGGTAAGCCTTGTCCGGACTCCTACGGGAGTCGGACCTCCCCTCTGACTTTAATTGCAAGGAGGACTCCGCCCAGACCTCTACAGAGGCCGAACTCCGACGCTGTTGAGCTTCAACCGACAGATCCGCGCCCCCTGGCAGGTCACAATAACAACCATAATCCTGTTCCACTTCCTGTAGCGGATTTCGTGCGGCTCCATCACGCCCTGCAGCGGACCCATTACTCTCTGATAGGCTATGTCAACAGCCACGATTCTGCTCCGCTCCCTGCGGCAAGGTGCTGCGTGACTCCATTACTCCCTGACAACTAGCGGCAACGGACGCCGCTCCACTACCTGCGACAGGCTCTACGTGGCAGGCCATAGCAAATAGCCACGGGTCTACTCCACTACCCTTCGCAATAAATTTCTCTGACCATAGGCGGCCCACTACCAGACGGTTACAAATGTCGCCATCAATCCATTTCCTCCTTCGCCTATAAAAGGGGGACCCAGATACGTTATTCTATAAGCTCATTTCTTATCTCAAAACTCTGCTAAATTCTCCGTTCGAGCACTCCATTCTTGTTGAGGCAGAGAACTGACTTGAGCGTCGGAGGGTCTTGCCGGAGCAACCCCACCTCCGGTTTAGACTTCCTTTGCAGGTCCCGGCGGTGACGCGCGGCTTCCCCAACTCCAGCTTCTCCGGCGCAAGCAGATTTTTGCACCAACAGATTCTAAGTAATCGATTGATGGAAATTGAGTACATATAGATGTATAGGATGCATTCTAATTTTAATATTAGTTGCAAAATTGGATATATGCCATCAGATGCAATAACACTATACTGCAAGATAATGGCACTATAGCCCTTGCTAAGGAGCCTAGGTCTCATCAGATATCCAAGCATATAGTGCAGTAGAATATGCAACTACTTCAAACATAAATACATAGAGGTGCAGAGAGCAAACTCTATATGAGATGTGGATAACTCTGGTAAGTTACTTAGCTAGCCAAAGACTAAAGCCTGTCTTGTGAAGATGGGGCTTGGTACATGACAGATTGCTTAGTATAAGTGAGAGATTGTTGGATGTATGCCCTAGAAGTCAATCTTGGCTAACGTATATCATATTTTTAGGATATATTTTTATACTTTATGGATATTTATATTTATCATTCATATTTTATATGTTCATGAATCATCCAAGAAATTAATAAGATGATGACATATATTCTCAAAGAGTTGAGAATTTGAGACATATGTCATTGATAGTTAATTCCTAAATTGCTCATGATTATAGGATTATCATGGGGATGATGATTGATCCATATAGACTAATACACAGATTGCTTTCTTCGGACAGATGAGTCTCAAGTTTGCGGGTGTAGTGATACTAAAATGAGAGTGCAGATGGTTGTTAGAGAATAACTAGCACTGAGCATGATCAACACAAAAAGTTACATGGATGTCTGCTCACTCGTTAGTGACTTTCTCGATGCTGCAGTTGTGTGACTGATTCTTTGACCTGCGGTGCTACAGCTGCTTGCAGTAAGGCTGCTGGAGTATGACTACACATAAACATTGATCTCAATGAGCCATTGTAGTGAATGTTGGTGACAGTTGGTCCACTGTACAAGTAGGATGCGCATCAAGATGGGATCTATCGATCTAGCAGATGGGAGTAGTCCTATAAAATTTAAGAAGCTGAGTCTTTAAGTCTATGGCCATAGCAGAGTGATTAAAGAAAAGAGTTTTCATGAGAATCACATATGGACTTGAGCTGATTGAATTTATAATATGACTGATGATGAGGTTTGACGATATATCCATGACCGACCATCTGGTTGGGACTTCACGATAGAGGGACTGCATCATACGTTAACTGAAAGAAGAATGCGCCTATAAGCCAATCATAAGTGTGTTATGATGGGACTTTCTTTAAAATTTTTTCAACTCATGAAACGACATTTATTATTTGAGATATTGATTCATCATATTAGCTGCATCTTAATAAATCTAAGATTATGATGACACCCAAAGATTAGGATAATGATTTTAGGAGACATGAATGGGTCATGCTAGTGAGACCTAAAATCTTAAAATCCTAATCTTAAATATTCCTGATCGTAGGAGCATTGAGTCGGGGATCAATGTTCCAGATAGACTGGCACATCCTATGTATACTCAATGGAGAGGGTGGCAGATCTCACTAACCACTTGTGTGAGATACTAATACAAGGATGTGGGTGCTCATTTGAGAAATGAGTCCACTGAATTGACTCGATGAAAGAGAACATCTAATGGAAGCCTTATTTGCATGTCAAAGATGGTTCTCTAAGTGGGAGTTGTGCAAGTGATCTTAGACTTGAAACCATCATGGAATCTTGTGCACATGAACCATATTTTGGTTCATATACAGGCATGACATTAAGACATGTACGGAGTGTTCTGGATATGGTAAAGTGTGTATGAAGATTGTGAGTAGGTCAATATAGAATCGATCACTCATAGTAAGAGGAGATCGCATCCTGTGTATTCTCAATCTTAGATGACTTAGAAAAGTCTTTTGGCCAAAAATAGAAAAAAGATTAGAAAGAGTTCTAATACTTCTTCATTGGAGTCATTATTGATTAATTGAGAATCGGAATGAATATGTGTTTGAGTTTGACATGATTCCATACTCATGAACAAAATATTCAGGATGCAAGGATGATCAAAGGATTGAATTACACGATAATTTATTCACTGAAGGATAGATTTGATATTTTTATCAAATTCTATATCTTCTGGGTAGTCATGATACGTTGCTAGACATCAATCTTGACTTGTAGATTTTTGACCAATTAAAGAGGTTTAATTCGATTGCCAATTAGAAATGATTCTAATTATTGAACTCGGGTTAGCTCGATTGGACCAAAATCGATTAGATTAAAATCTAATCAAATTTGGTCAACTTATTTCTAAACCTACTACCAGCTAGATGTGGAACCCAATGGGTCACACACATATAAAAAATTGGCCAAGGACCCTTTTGAAAA
Source organism: Elaeis guineensis (assembly GCF_000442705.2). NCBI lineage: Eukaryota > Viridiplantae > Streptophyta > Magnoliopsida > Arecales > Arecaceae > Elaeis > Elaeis guineensis. Next base: position 11,414,156 of record NC_026006.2, on the reverse strand, counting down.
AGGTTGATTGGAATTTTGGATTCAATCAGGGTTCCGGTAAGCATGCTAGCACATGTGGAAACCCTTACTCCTTTGAAGACCAATTTGGTCCCATCCCTTGCTAATTAGCTAGCCCAATTTGGTAGACATTTGGATCAGGTCATATCTCCTAGAAGAAGCCCAAATTGGGACACCACATCCCATGTTAACACCAATTATAAAGAGTCCAAGTTATGGTGGACTGTTGGTGTAAAACACGTTCTGCGTATAGGTGTTAGCATAGGTAGAAGAAAAAAATTATTTTTTTATGGGATTAAGTTATGTGTGGTAGCACAAATCACCCTCCATCCTCTAGTTCACATCTCAAAATATGAAGGATGTCTCATGCATGTGCGCAGAAGCATCGCATCTCTTTATGATTTGGAGAGTCCCTCCTATCAAATGCTTTTAGATTAGAATTATTTTTAATGATAATGTTCTTACATTTGATATTCTATGTTTGATATTTTTTTTTGAATTTTTTCCAGACTTATCTGGATGCCAAACGGATGCCATAAGTCGGTCCTGATGCTTGCCCGCCATGGTGATCAGCACTTGCATGAAGATGTGCGAGGATAGCATCCTTCTTTGAGAATTTTATCAATATTTTTAATTTTATAGCATCTAGATTGAATCCCCAATCCACATGGATTTTTGAGGATTTTTTCTGATTTGAGAAAACATAAAATCATCCCTTCTTTGGTTGCACGCGCAGACCAGGTTGTTTGATCGACGTATCATGGATAAGAGTCCTTCTGCTTGAAGGAACTCTTATCTCTGATAATTAGATCAGATATACCTTTTGGATAAGGCATATCCCTCTCTTTTGGCATCCCTCTGGTGGCTATAAATAGGCTAGGATACTGGGTATCTAAGGAATCGAAGGGGGTTTCCAATTTCTCTCCTGTTGCTCTCCTTTTTTTCTTACAACCTATCTTAGTTTTAGGACAAGGCTTTGGGATTTAAGAAAAAGCCTTATCTAGTCCTAACAAGAATTGTAAGGGTCCTAAAGAAGGAGAATCAAAAGTCTAGAGGAGGTTCTAAGAGGGTGAGATCAGGTTCTTGAAAAAACTTGATCGGTACAAGGCTAGTCGAGTTCTAGGGGCTAGAACTCTGAAGTAAGGTGAAGAAGGAGCGCTGTCTTTGGTTCAATTTTCGTGTGGATCACCATTGGAGGGCGAACACTTGGATGCCTTATGAAAATTGAGATTAGCACTATAGGTATTCTTCTTATCCTAATTTATATTTATTATTCTTTTATTATTATAGTCAAGAGTTTCTGGCATTAGGGGCTTCCGGTGCATTGGGTGTTTTGAATGAAAATTTTATACACCTAACCGTTCTGCTGTGCCACCGGAACCCAACAGTGGTATCAGAGCCTATCTTGATTTATGTAATCAAAGATTAAATTTTATCTTGATTGTGATCAAGCATGAGTTTTGGTTTGGTTCAAGTCGGGTCAAGGGTTGAACCCGATTGAACATCCAAATCCTATCATGTCTTAGAGATATGTTTTTAAATATAAAATGCATGATGTATGTGTAAAATTTTCTTAATAGCTTAGTACTCTAATTGAAGTTTATCACCAGGCCATCTGGTCATAAGAGCAAATAGGGTTCAGAGACCCTCTCTTCCTATTCAATAGGGTACTCTTATGGCGTATAGGGGTGCCACTGTGATGTTTCAAGAAGAAGAACCGTGAAAAAAGAGTTTTATATTCATGTATATTATTAGAACTTCATGTATATATGATATGCTTGAGATGTTTAGTTATAATCATATTGTATGATTTTGCTTCCATATCTTAGAGATATTAATAAGATGCCATAATTAGTTATTATGATTATTAAGATACAACTAGTATAGTGCATTCTTGTGATAAATTGAATTAATATGTATTTAAGACCATTAAAGCCCTCATAAAATCATATTAAGTCATAGTGTTGTTGAACCGAAGCTGACCTATTTTCTTGAATCGATTAATTAATTGGTGTCTAAGGTAAGTTTGGTAGTTTGACCAGTGGTTTTTTAAGCGGGAGCTACTCGCAGTGATTCGATCTCTGACGAGTTAATGACTTATCCCCACCACTGATCTCACTTACCTGGCCAACCTGATGAATTAGATTTTGATTAGATCACTTGGTGATTAGGACTCACCCATGTCATTAGGTACAGTTTGACGATTAGGTACTCTGTTGCTCCTAGATTGATTTTGATGATTACAAAGCAGATTGAAGGGATACAAACAATTGAAAAAGTCCTTATGCTCTTCAAGGGCAAAATCGTAATTTTGCTAAAATCCTGATTTGATAGTACCATTTGGTAGAACAAATGATTTGAAATCTATTGGTGAAAATTTCATTGTGTTTGGACTAATATTTTTGAAGTTATGAAGGTTTAAAGTGCATGAGTCGACTCATGAGTCAACTCATGGCACTATGAGCTGAATGGCACGAAAAAAATTCCCATGGCACGCTGGATTTTTTGGCTTGGCACGACCTGTGAGTCGACTCATGAGTCGACCCACAAGGCATGAGTCGACTCATGAGTCGACCCCTGCTGATTTGAACCGAAAAATTCAGAAATCAGATCTTCTGGTCTGTTGCAACAGAAGTCGACTCATGAGTCGACTCCTGAAGCATGAGTCGACTCATGAGTCGACCCCTGCGACGGGAAATGTCAGCAACGGCTATTTTTTTGCCCGTTTTAATTGCCATTTATGCTTCCTAAAAATCCTCTAACGGCTCTTTATCTGCCTAAATTGTTTTCTCTTGCTTCTAATGCTACAAAATGCTTTAAATGATGAAAGAAATTGCAGATTAAATAGCGGATCAAACGTGAAATCAAATGTAGAGAAGAAAAGAGAGGAAAAAGAGAAGAACAGAAGAGAGGATCCGAAATTTGCAAGAAAAAGCCTGAGATCAACGAAATATCCATAGAGAAAAAGAGAGAGGATCCACAATATACCAGAGAGATTGTGAAAGAGAAAAGGAAGATCTTTCAAGGAGAGAATTCTTCACGCCTATCGTTTCAACCTTGATCTAGAGATCGTTCAAAGCTTTCAAGAGATCTTCAATCAACAATCAACCTCTTCTCAAGCGTTCAACCGTTCATTCATCTTGAGAAAATCTGAAAAAGGGGTTCTTCATTTGAGTAAAGTTTTTATTGTTATATTTGCTCATTTAAGGAGCTGTTTTTGTATTCATCTGTGCTCTAAATATTCTTACTCTTTGTGAGTTTTTGCTCTTGTTTTTGGAGGATTTCCAAAACAAGGAAAGGTTGATCCGAACCTGAAATCGGAGTGTTGTGGGTTGGCTTGTACCCGGGAAACAAGTGTTCTAGCTTGGGATAGCTAGGGTCGGAGTTTCCGACGTCCTGTATTCTAGCTTGGGATAGCTAGTGTCGGAGTTTCCGACGTTTTGTATTCGGGTTGAATACAAAGGATAGTGGATTAAAATTCCCAAGTGGGATCTTGGGGAGTGGACGTAGGTGCAAGGTTAGCACCGAACCACTATAAATCCTTGTGTTTGTGGTGTGCTTTATCGCTTTATCATATTTATATCCTTGCAATACTGCTTTAGTTAATTAATATTGATTTAAAGCCATTATTTTGTTCTTCATAAGTTATCTGTTGGGCTTAAAATTTTTAGAAACCCAATTCACCCCCCCTCTTGGGTTGCATAGCTGGGCAACAAGTGGTATCAGAGCCAGTGCTCTAGCCCTTCTTTGATCTAACAATCAAAGAGCCAAAGATCTATGGCAACCCATGTTGGAACTTCTCTAGCCGAGGGGCAATCAACAAACCGACCTCCACTTTTCAATGGGTCTAATTACACCTATTGGAAAGCTCGGATAAAGATTTTCATACAAGCACTCGACTATGATATGTGGAGTATCATAGTGAATGGTCCTCACACACCCACCAAGATTATAGATGGTGAGGAGTCAACCAAACCCGAGAAAGAATGGGATGAGGTTGACAAGAAATTAGCACAATTAAATGCCAAAGCTATGAATGTTCTTTATTGTGCACTAGATGCTAGTGAATTTAATCGCATTTCTACTTGTGCATCTGCTAAAGAAATATGGAATAGGTTAGAAGTCACCCATGAGGGAACAAATCAAGTAAAAGAGTCTAAAATAAACATGCTTGTACATAAATATGAATTGTTCAAAATAGAGCATGATGAGTCCATAACTGCTATGTTTACTCGTTTTACTGATATAATCAATGGTTTAAAGAGTCTTGGCAAATCTTATACTAACAGTGAACTTGTAAGGAAGATTCTCAGGTCACTGCCAAGAACTTGGGAAGCCAAGGTGACTGCCATCCAAGAAGCAAAGGACTTGAACACTCTACCTCTAGAAGAGCTTCTTGGATCCTTGATGACTCATGAACTTAGCATGATGCAACATCAAGAGGATGAAATCAAAAAGAAAAGAACCATTGCCCTCAAATCCACAACTTCACCTGATTATGAAACAGATGACTCTGAAGATGAAGATCAGGATGAGGAGATGGCTCTCATCACCCGGAAATTCAAGAAGTTTCTAAGAAAAAGGAAACAGGGGATGAGAAAGAAATTTACAAAAGGGGATCAAAGCATAGAAAAGGAGAAAGATCAAACCCCTATATGCTACGAGTGCAAGAAGCCAGGACATTTCAGATCCGAATGTCCTCAATTGAAGAAAGGTCCAAAGAAATTCAAAAAGAAGGCAATGATGGCGACCTGGAGTGCGAGTGATGACTCAAGCTCCGACGAGGAAACCTCAACCGAACAAGCCAATCTGTGCCTGATGGCACATGAAAATGAGGTAACTTCTGAATCCACTAGTGAATTTACTTTTGAAGAATTGCATGAAGCTTTCTATGATTCAATTGATGAATTAAAGAAACTAGGGAAGAAAAACAAAGAGCTGAAATTGGAAAATCAGTCCTTAGTGAAACAAGCTGAAATTCTTTCAATTGAAAAATTCACATTGATTCAAGAAAATCAAAACTTTAAGGATGAAATTAACAAACTGAAATCTATAGTAGATAAGTTCACCTTAAGTTCAAACAAGCTAAATATGATCCTTGATAATCAGAAAGCTATATATGATAAGGCTGGACTTGGTTATAAACCCCTGAAGAAACAAAAATTTTTGAAGGATATTTATGCAAATTATTCAAGCAAAAAGCCTACAAATATTACTTGTTTTAAATGTGGAAGAATAGGACATAAATCATACACATGTCTTATTAACAAATATGCAAACACAAAGAAAATATGGGTTCCAAAAGGAACCATTCTGACTAACCTGAAAGGACCCAAGAAAGCTTGGGTACCTAAGACAGAAACTTGATCTGTGCTTGCAGGTGTGTCTAGCATCCCAAGAAGGAAACAGGAAATGGTATCTTGACAGCGGATGCTCGAGACACATGACTGGTGATGAATCACAATTCATCACGCTTGATGCTAAGGATGGAGGGATGGTCACCTTTGGAGATAATGGCAAAGGAAAGATCATCGGGATAGGTAACATTGGTATCACTCCCTCCAAATACATTGAGAATGTTTTACTTGTTAAAGGTTTAAAGCATAACTTACTTAGCATTAGTCAATTCTGTGATAAAGGGTATAAAGTAAGTTTTGAATCATCTGTATGCATTGTGACGAGTCCTATTAACGATGGCATTAAATTTATAGGACATAGGCATGGCAATGTTTATATGGTAGACTTGAATGATTTAACTAAATTAGACATGCAATGCCTAGTTTCCTTAAATGCTAAAATAAATGAGACTAGTTGGCTGTGGCATCGTAGACTTGCACATATTAGCATGCATTCTCTTTCAAAATTAATCAAAAAGGATTTAGTTCTCGGTTTGCCAAAATTAAATTTTGAAAAGGATAGAATTTGTGATGCATGCCAATTAGGTAAACAAACTAGAATATCATTTAAATCCAAAAACACTATTTCAACTTCTAGACCTTTAGAGCTCTTACATATGGATTTATTTGGACCAACTAAAACCACTAGTCTAGGAGGAAAACGATATGGATTTGTAATAATTGATGATTACTCTCGTTTTACTTGGGTTTTCTTTTTAGCTCTCAAAAATGAAACTTTTCAAATTTTCACGAAATTTCATCGAAAAGTCACTAATGAAAAAGGGTTTTCAATTCAAAATATTAGAAGTGATCATGGAACAGAATTTGAAAATCATGACTTTGAAAATTTTTGTGATGAAAATGGAATTGGCCACAACTTCTCTGCTCCTAGGACACCCCAACAAAATGGGGTAGTTGAAAGGAAAAATAGAACCTTAGAAGAAATGGCCCGTACCATGCTCTGTGAAAGCAACCTTCCAAAATATTTTTGGGCGGAAGCTATTAACACAGCATGTTACATTTTAAATCGTGCTTTAATAAGACAATTTTTAAAGAAAACCCCCTATGAACTTTGGAAAGGAAGAAAACCAAATATTGCCTATTTTCATGTTTTTGGTTGCCGATGTTTTGTATTAAATAATGGCAAAGAAAAACTTGGTAAATTTGATGCAAAATCAGATGAAGCAATCCTTCTAGGCTACTCCTCCACTAGTAAAGCATTTAGAGTGTTCAACAAAAGAACCTTAGTAGTTGAGGAGTCCATACATGTTGTCTTTGATGAATCTAACGATCTTCCTTCAAGGAAGAATAAGGGTGTTGATGATGCAGATCCACTAATAGAAGGTATGAAGGAGATCACTCTAAAAGATTCAGCAACTCCAGAAGACAAGGATCAAGAAGATGAACAAAATGAGAAAGGTGAAGAAATTCAAGAACAACCTCAAGGTACAAATGACTTACCCAAGGAATGGAGGTATGTTCACAACCACCCTAAGGAATTAATTATCGGAGATCCTATGCATGGGGTAAAAACACGTTCTTCACTTAGAGATGTACTTAATCATTGTGCTTTTGTATCTCAACTTGAACCTAAAACTTTTGAAGAAGCTGAAAATGATCATAACTGGATTAATGCTATGCAAGAAGAACTCAGTCAATTTGAAAGAAATAATGTTTGGACCTTAGTGAAAAGACCTAAAGATTATTCAATAATTGGCACAAAATGGGTCTTTAGAAACAAATTAGATGAGCATGGAAATGTAATTAGAAATAAAGCAAGACTGGTTGCTAAGGGATATAATCAAGAAGAAGGAATTGATTTTGATGAAACCTTTGCACCTGTTGCTAGATTAGAAGCCATTAGACTTCTACTTGCTTATGCTTGCTTTATGAAATTCAAACTATTTCAAATGGATGTTAAAAGTGCATTTTTAAATGGATATATTTCTGAAGAAGTATATGTAGAACAACCCCCTGGATTTAAAAATCATGCTTTTCCCAATCATGTCTTTAGATTAAATAAAGCTTTATATGGTCTAAAACAAGCACCTAGAGCATGGTATGAAAGGCTAAGCAAATTTCTACTAAATAATGGTTTCTCAAGAGGCAATGTGGATACAACTCTATTTATTAAAAGAAACTAAAATGATATGCTAATTATACAAATTTATGTTGATGACATAATTTTTGGGTCTACTAATGAATCCCTTTGTCAAGACTTTGCTAAGCTTATGCAGGGAGAGTTCGAGATGAGCATGATGGGAGAACTCACCTTCTTCCTCGGACTCCAAATCAAACAATCAAAAGAGGGAATCTCCATCACCCAAAGCAAGTACACCAAGGAACTACTCAAAAGATTTGGAATGGAGAACTGCAAACCAATTGGCACACCAATGAGTCCCTCATGTAAGCTTGACAAGGATGATGAAGGTAAAAGCGTAGACTTAAAATACTATAGAGGTATGATTGGCTCATTATTATATTTAACTGCAAGTAGGCCTGATATCATGTTTAGTGTTTGCTTATGTGCAAGATATCAATCTAATCCTAAGGAATCTCATTTGAATGCTGTTAAAAGAATCCTTAGATACTTAAATGGTACACAAACTATAGGGTTATGGTACTCTAAGGACTCACAAATTAATTTGTTAGGATATACTGATGCTGATTTTGCTGGATGTAAATTAGATAGAAAAAGCACAAGTGGAACTTGCCAATTTCTTGGAGTTAACCTAATCTCATGGTTTAGCAAGAAACAAAATTCGGTAGCACTGTCTACGGCTGAGGCCGAATACATTGCAGCCGGAAGTTGTTGTGCTCAAATCTTGTGGATTAAGCAACAACTCGAAGATTTTGGAATCAAACTTAATGAAACACCAATAAAATGTGATAATACAAGTGCTATAAATCTATCTAAAAATCCAATACAACACTCAAGATCTAAACATATTGAGATAAGACATCATTTTATAAGAGAACATGTTCAAAACAAAAATATAATTCTTGAATATGTTTGCACTGAAAATCAATTAGCTGATATCTTTACAAAGGCCCTTAGTGAGGAAAGATTCTGTGAAATTAGGAGAAATCTAGGAATTCTAGATCCATTTGTCTGAAATTTCTCAATTTCCAAAGAATAGATGTCAAAATCTCTTAGAGCTCAATTTTCAACATCTATCCTGGTTCCAAAAGCTCAGTTTTATCACTCTAAAAACTTATCATTGAGCAAAATTCTTTCTCCCAAAATTTTGAATTTTTCTGGAATTTATTTGCATTTTTTCTGATTTTCTGAACTTCATGAGTCGACCCCCATGAGTCGACTCAATGGCAAACTTGTAAATCCCACCAACTTCCATCGGGTTCATTGTTTTTAAAACGGGAAACCTGTTTATGAGACGACTCATCTTCTCGTCGTCTTCCTTCCGAAAGCCGTCCTCTCCAAACTTCTGTTTTGCTCCAAATTCAAAGATTAATTTCGAGGCAATTCTCCCTCCTTCTCTCCACCAAAAATCGCCTCCTTGAAAAGGATTTTTCTGTGCATTCTCGCAGTGTTTGGCGCGGGTGGAACGTGCCCTAGAACTTCACCGTTCATTCAAAATCCACTTCTTTTTTCCACCAAAATTCTTCTTTACTCTTTAGTGATCCCTCCTCCACTGAATTCAAGTCTTCTTGTCTGCTACCTTATTGGATATGGCTCCAAAGATGAAACTTCCCCAAAGAAGGAAATCAATCCGAGAGCCTGAGGAAATTGTCCGAAAGAAAAGGCATGCTCAGTCTTCCACTGTTCCCAATCCAGTTTCAGTACCTGCTCAAGGTCCCTCTCAACCCTCCATAAGCCCCAATGTAAATCTTCTTTCTGATAGAAAAGTAGAAACCGGGAAAAATATAGATTTTCGGTTCTTTGAGAAAGAAGGCTTTACTTTTGCTACCAAGATCAAAAATCAAGGATGGGAACTTTATTGCTCTCTTAAGGAAGTCACCTATGTTGATCTAGTCAGAGAGTTCTACCAGAACCTAAATTATGGAAACGGATCTGTGACTTCAACTGTAAAGGGGATTGACATCTGTTTGGATTCTAGGATATTGGGAGAGATACTTCAGTTGCCTAGTGAAGGATACTCATATATGGAACTCCCAATTAAAGAAGAAGGGATCAGAATTATCTTAGGAGAAGATTTTTCAGGAAGTTTAAACAGATTGGAAGCAAAGCTACTGTCCATTGAGATGAGGGTCCTGCATCAGATTGTGACAAAACTATTCTTTCCTAGGAGTGGTAGACATGACTTACTATCTGGCAGAGATGTATGTGTCATGTTTCATATCATCACTCAGACCCCCTTAAACCTCCCTACACTTATGATAGAGGCCATGAGAGAAACTTTGAACAGATCCAAGGCACACTTGCCTTATGGTATGGCCCTTACTAGAGTTTTTAGGAGGTTTGGAGTTAGCTGTGAAGGGGAGACACCTACCAAGCTCTCACATGTGGACACTTTCAACCAACACAGCCTGCACCGAATGGGAATTACAAAGACTGTTGGTGGTTGGATCAAGGGCTCTGAAGAAAGAGCTGAGGAGAGAGCTGAGGAAAGAGCTGAAGACAGAACTGAAGGCAGAGTAGAAGAAGAAGGTCCAACTTCTCCTGTACATGATTTCAGGGCAGCTTCACCAGATACCCAGTTCATTCATGATACTGAGGCTGGCCCTTCTGAGTTTACTAGGATGCCCACACCAGTGTATCAGCCAGAGAGCAGAGCACCTCATTCAGAGTTCAGACTGGCTGACGATCAGATCGAGCATATATCTCAGCGTGTGGCTTCTTTGTTGTCTAGCCAGTGGAGTAGTACTTCTTTTGCACCTGGAGCTACTTCTTCTGATCAGACCATTACTCCCCACATCTCCACTATATTTCAGATGATTTCAGATCAGTCCGTTAGGATACAGCAGCTTGAGGATACTGTCTGGAGACTTACTGGCAGAGTTCTTGACTTGCAGGGGCAAGTCCTTGCATTGGCCCATCCCCAGCCACAGGAGTCTACTATTGAGGTCACAGACCTCACTGCAGAGGCTGGAAGGCTCAGAGGAGCATTAGAAAGTGGATATGAGCTACTGAGGAAAGAGATCAGAGGATCGAATGAGCATGCTACCACCCAGTTCACTGCTCTACTTCAATCTGTTTCCAGAGCACTGAACGTACTTGATTCTATCAGACTCATGGTATCAGCCCTAGTATCTCAGCATTCTCAACCACCTAGTTCATCTCGTTCTCCTGCTCGTGCCATCACCTCCACTCGTGGCAGAGGCAGACGGGGTAGAGGACGCACTTCTGATCCATCATCTCCTCACCCTATATCTGATGACTCCGATCCATGATTTGTCTTGATCATTGACTTATCTTGATCTTTACTAGGTTCTAGGAGTTAGTATCTTGTTCTAGGATCTATACCTTGGGGCCATGTATTGACATTTAGCTGGTTGAATTTTATGTATTGAAACAATTATGATATAAATGGAATCATCTTTTACCTATATTTCTACCTCTTTGTAATGATTATATTTTGGTTATATTTCAATCTCCGATACATCTGTTGAAATATTATCTTCTCCTTATTGTTGTTTGCTATTGATAATTGCTATATTGAGGGGGAGCAAACATCTGTGAAAAACTCTAAAGAGGAAGAAATTAAAGAATATTTTCAGAAAAGGAAAAGAAAGAGTTAACTATGTTTGATGATGTCAAAAAGGGGGAGAAATTAAAATTAAACAAAAATTGAAATTAGACAAAAAGCAAAACCCTAAATTATGAGAAAAAGGGGGAGAAATTAAATTAAAACAAATATTGAAAAAAAATTAAATAAATATTGGAGAAATTAGACAAAAACAAGGATTGAAAGATTAAACAAAACTTTGAGAAATTTTGGTATCGAAATTTGGTATCAGACAGAGAAATTTGGTATCAGACAGAACTTTAATCCATCAAAAGCAAAATCATGAGTACAATGCAAATAAGTATTTTTTATATATATGCTCTGATATTCAAACTTGCTTTTGAAATTTTACTCACCTTGAGACATCAATAAGAAATTTGTTTTACTCTGATTCATCCTACAATTTCTTTCAACTTGATCTGATACATGATAACATTTGATCCGATACAGTGTGAAGGTTTCTCTAAAATATTATAACATTTGCTCTAATACTGTATGAAATTTGCTCTGATACATTATAAAATCTTTTCTGATATCATTGTAAAAATTATTTTTGCTCTGATACATAGAAAAAGTTATTTATCTTCTCTTGCTCTGAAATATCTTGAACTCAAAATGATCTAATACCCTTTTCAAATCTTTAAGAAAATGGACAAACTATTTTTGCATTTATATTACATGCCAAAAGAATCATACTCTTTTCAAGCATATACACCCATAATGGATTCTTTTGAAATTAATGCTTTAACTTAAATATTTTTGTTCATATGTTTTGTCATCATCAAAAAGGGGGAGATTGTTGCTCCTAGATTGATTTTGATGATTACAAAGCAGATTGAAGGGATACAAACAATTGAAAAAGTCCTTATGCTCTTCAAGGGCAAAATCGTAATTTTGCTAAAATCCTGATTTGATAGTACCATTTGGTAGAACAAATGATTTGAAATCTATTGGTGAAAATTTCATTGTGTTTGGACTAATATTTTTGAAGTTATGAAGGTTTAAAGTGCATGAGTCGACTCATGAGTCAACTCATGGCACTATGAGCTGAATGGCACGAAAAAAATTCCCATGGCACGCTGAATTTTTGGCTTGGCACGACCTGTGAGTCGACTCATGAGTCGACCCACAAGGCATGAGTCGACTCATGAGTCGACCCCTGCTGATTTGAACCGAAAAATTCAGAAATCAGATCTTCTGGTCTGTTGCAACAGAAGTCGACTCATGAGTCGACTCCTGAAGCATGAGTCGACTCATGAGTCGACCCCTGCGACGGGAAATGTCAGCAACGGCTATTTTTTTGTCCGTTTTAATTGCCATTTATGCTTCCTAAAAATCCTCTAACGGCTCTTTATCTGCCTAAATTGTTTTCTCTTGCTTCTAATGCTACAAAATGCTTTAAATGATGAAAGAAATTGCAGATTAAATAGCGGATCAAACGTGAAATCAAACGTAGAGAAGAAAAGAGAGGAAAAAGAGAAGAACAGAAGAGAGGATCCGAAATTTGCAAGAAAAAGCCTGAGATCAACGAAATATCCATAGAGAAAAAGAGAGAGGATCCACAATATACCAGAGAGATTGTGAAAGAGAAAAGGAAGATCTTTCAAGGAGAGAATTCTTCACGCCTATCGTTTCAACCTTGATCTAGAGATCGTTCAAAGCTTTCAAGAGATCTTCAATCAACAATCAACCTCTTCTCAAGCGTTCAACCGTTCATTCATCTTGAGAAAATCTGAAAAAGGGGTTCTTCATTTGAGTAAAGTTTTTATTGTTATATTTGCTCATTTAAGGAGCTGTTTTTGTATTCATCTGTGCTCTAAATATTCTTACTCTTTGTGAGTTTTTGCTCTTGTTTTTGGAGGATTTCCAAAACAAGGAAAGGTTGATCCGAACCTGAAATCGGAGTGTTGTGGGTTGGCTTGTACCCGGGAAACAAGTGTTCTAGCTTGGGATAGCTAGGGTCGGAGTTTCCGACGTCCTGTATTCTAGCTTGGGATAGCTAGTGTCGGAGTTTCCGACGTTTTGTATTCGGGTTGAATACAAAGGATAGTGGATTAAAATTCCCAAGTGGGATCTTGGGGAGTGGACGTAGGTGCAAGGTTAGCACCGAACCACTATAAATCCTTGTGTTTGTGGTGTGCTTTATCGCTTTATCATATTTATATCCTTGCAATACTGCTTTAGTTAATTAATATTGATTTAAAGCCATTATTTTGTTCTTCATAAGTTATCTGTTGGGCTTAAAATTTTTAGAAACCCAATTCACCCCCCCTCTTGGGTTGCATAGCTGGGCAACAGCCAAAATGTGGGATGATGCCTCTGTCACTGATCATGTATTGTACATGATCGAGCTGATGGAATGATTGAGCAAGCTCGGCTTTCCCTTGCATGAGCAGCTTGGGAAAGATATAATACTGAACTCGCTGCCCAAGTCTTATCTCCCATTCCTCACTCATTATAGAATGACAAAGCCTGAAGTAAACTACCACGGATTACTGGGGTTGCTTTAGAACTTTGAGAAGGATCACCAACTCCTCAAGGAGTCGGTGAACTTAGTGGGAGGTTCATCTTCTGGTTCTCGACCTTTTGAGAAAGGGAAGAAGAACAAGAAGAAGAAAGTGAAGAAGGTGCAAGTTCAGGCTGGGACATCAGTGCAGAGCCAGACCAAAAAGATCAAGCCCGATAAGAGTCTATTCAACTGGCAAGCACTCTAGATTAGATAGTGTGTCAGATATCTACTTATGGCACTATAGGCTAGGTTATATAAACAAGAACAGAATAAACAGGTTGACTAAAGAGGGAATCCTCGAAGTCAGTGATTGTGAATCACTTCCAACCTGTGAGTCTTGTCTTCTTGGTAAAATGACCAAGTTACCTTTTACTGAAAAAGGTGAGAGAGCTACTGAGCTCTTGGGCCTAGTACATACTTATGTATGCAGGCCCATGAGTACACCAGTGCTAGAGGTGGATATTTCTACTTCATAATTTTTACGGATGACCTATCCCGATATGGATATATCTATCTGATGAAATATAAGTCAGATTCATTTGAAATGTTCAAACGATTCCGAAGTGAAGTAGAAAAATAAACTGGAAAGAGTATTAAAACTCTTCGATTGGATCGAGGAGGAGAATACCTTTCTAGTGAGTTTCTCACATATCTAAGAGAGAATGGGATTCTCTCCCAATGGACTCCTCCAGAAACACCACAGCATAATGGTGTGTCTGAAAGGAGGAATCGGACTCTGTTAGACATGGTCCGATCCATGATGGATTTTCCTAGCTTGCCGATATCCTTCTGGGGATATGTACTCAAATCAGCCTGTTATTTGTTAAATAGGGTTCCATGTAAGTCTGTAATTAAGACTCCATATGAGATATGGACGGGACGTAAGCCAGCACTTTCACACCTTAGGGTCTGGGGGTGCCCGACCTATGTCAAACGATTAGTCACAGACAAACTTGGACCTAGGTCTGACAAATGCTCATTCATAGGGTACCCCAAAGAGACAAAAGAATATTTTTTCTACCATGCTGATGAACAAAAGGTGTTCGTCAGCTTTAAGGCAATCTTTTTAGAAAAGGAGTTCCTTGGTGAAGGAACCGTTGCCTCTAAGGTTGAACTTGATGAAGTTCAACAGGTAGAAGGACCGACACCAATAGCTGAACCTGAGTCGGATATGACTAGATCAGATCCGGAGCCCAATGTACCTGCACCATTAAGGCGATCCGGTAGAGTACCGCGTCAGTCGGACAGATACTACGGTTTCTTGGTCCGGAACGGTGATCCCATCGAACTTGATGAGAATAATGAGGATCCGATCACCTATATGGATGCAATGCAGAGATCTAATTTCGAGAAATGGCTTGAAGCCATGAAATCCGAAATGGAGTCCATGAAGGTCAATGATGTATGGACATTGGTTGACCCACCTAAAGGGGTTAAACCCATTGGGTGTAAATGGGTCTTCAAAAGGAAGAGGGGTGCAGACGGAAAGGTGGAGACCTATAAAGCCCGTCTGGTCGCCAAGGGGTATCGTCAACGTTATGGTATTGACTATGACGAGACGTTTTCCCCTGTGGCAATGCTCAAATCCATTCGGATAATACTTGCAATAGCTGCCCATCTGGATTATGATATCTGGCAGATGGATGTAAAGACAGCTTTCCTGAATGGAGAGCTGACCGAAGAGGTGTATATGATACAACCTGAGGGGTTTACATCCACAGATGAGTCCAAGATGTGCAAGTTTCAGAGATCCATTTATGGACTGAAGCAAGCTTCTCAGAGTTGAAACATGCATTTTGATAAGGTGATCAAAACGTATGGCTTCATTAAGAATGGAGAAGAGCCTTGCATCTATAAATGGGCAAATAGTCTAGTTGTGGTATTTCTTGTCTTGTACGTGGATGATATTCTCTTAATCGGGAATGACATCCCCGCACTACAGGGAATAAAAGTTGGTTGTCATCACAGTTCTCCATGAAGGACTTGGGTGAAGCATCCTACATCCTAGGGATGAAGATCTATAAGGATAAATCTAAAAGGATGCTTGGGTTATCCCAGTCCATGTATATAGACACTGTGCTGAAGAGGTTCAGCATGAAGAATTCCAAGAAAGGCTATCTCCCGATAGGCCATGAAATTTCTCTCTCTAAGAAGGATTGTCCGACAACTCCTGAAGAGAGAGAGCGTAGAGTAGAGTCCCATATGCTTCAGCAGTGGGATCTATCATGTACGCCATGACATGTACAAGATCAGATGTGGTATACTCACTAGGAGTAGTGAGTAGATACCAATCTGATCCTGGAGAAAATCACTGGAAAGTGGTTAAAGCCATCCTTAAGTATTTGAGAAATACTAAGGACCAATGGTTGGTTTATCGCGAGTCAGATCTGAAACTTGTGGGGTTCACAGACTCCAGCTTCCAATCTGACCATGATGACAGCAGAAGCGTGTCGGGTTATATCTTTACTCTGAATGGTGGAGCCATCTGTTGGAAGAGTTCTAAGCAGCATACTGTGGCAGACTCTGTTTGTGAAGCGGAGTACATCGCAGCATCGGATGCCGTGAAGGAAGCTGTGTGGCTGAGGAAATTCATCAATGAGCTTGAAGTAGCACCCTCCTTCGATGGTCCAGTCCTGCTCTACTGCGACAGCACTGGTGCCATAGCTCAAGTGAAGGAACCCAAAGCACATCAGCAGACGAAGCACATCTTGCGCTGCTTCCACCTGGTCTGAGAGATCGTGAATCGAGGTGACGTCGATCTTCAGAAGATCGACGGAAAGGAGAACCTAACCGACCCATTCACTAAAGCCCTGGCGATAAAAGAGTTCGACAACCACAAGTCGAAGATGGGTATTAGATACTGTGCCGAGTGGCTTTAGGACAAGTGGGAGTTGTTGGAAAATATGTCCCAAAAAGTCAATCGTCAAGCTGTTGACGGTTGAGCAACCAAGTATTGTAATTGATTTATTAATAAATAAAATATATTTGGCATCTTCATCATAATCTTTCATCTTCTAATGAACTCCGTTGTTATGATGAAGTCCTTAGGACTATTTAAGTTTGATAAAGAGAGGATTTATCGATTAGTCCTTAAAATTGTTCACGACCAAATGATAGGCTGTTAATAAGGACGACAGCTTCTATCGAGCATAGGTCGCTGTAGGCCATATGGGTTGGTTGTCCTCTTAACCAAGGAGTATGGAGACACTGGTATGGCATACAGGTGAGATGTAAGGGTACATCATCATTGAACGTGACCAACTCCAGAGCATTATGCTGTTAAGAATATCTCTGATGGGATATAGGTATAAGAATCCCTTAGACTTGAGATTGCCTCAGTGACTTGCAAGCAACTCATTGTGCTTTGGTACTGGACTAACTGAATTTCTAATTCAGGGATGGAAGGCTTCTGGGCACAGTCAAGTATTTGTGAAGTCAGAGTGTGATCGAGATGGGATTGACCACTCCAAGAGTTGGAGAAGAATGAGTCGCTGTATTTCAATTTAGCAAAACCTTGGCCAGGGTAATCCATTAGATGGATTTGATATTTTGAAATACAATGTGGACAACCTGATCAGAGTTAACAGTTGAACTCTGGGGTGTCCTATGATCATTTTGGTCAAGGGGATGAATTATATGTAAACTATATCCGCATGGGTTCTAAGGATGTTGTTTTACACATTCGACCTATCCGGTCGTCGGGTACCATTGCTAGATGGTCACTTCGATTGGTACAGAAATTTATTCCTGTGCTACCGATTTAGGTTCAGACCTATGAGGTCATACACATTAGAGTTCATGATCCGATCGGATGGTTGATCAACGATTAAGAATCGTTCTAGGGTTAAATGATCAATACGATTGACATTTAACCCAGTGCAAGTATTGCAAGAGGATCAATTAGCAATTCGATTGCTAATTGGCTTAATTTGATTAAGCCAATGGGTTGAGATTAAGTCTAATTAAATATGATTTAATTAGATTTGGTTTGGGCTTGATTGGATCAAGTCCAATTGGTTTATTGGATAAGCCAAGTGCAAGGAAAAACTAGTCCTAGTTCAACTAGGACTTGGGTCAATCTAATTTCTAATTTGATTAGAAGATTAAATCAGATTTAAATCTAATTTAATCTGATTAAATTAGGTTCTTAATTGGGTTAAGACCTATTTTAATTAGGTTGATCTAATTTTGGTTTGATTTGGTTTGAGAAACCAAATTAAAACAAGTCATAAGATAGAATCCTAGTAAGACTAGGATTCCACCTTGCGCCACATAAGCCTTCCCCACGCCCTCTCTCTTATTCAATGTCAATCTCCACTTATTTTGTGTGACAAAAGTCCTCTCCCAGGTCTCTCCCACGTTCACAAAAGGTCTTCTCTCTTCTTTCTTACATGGAAGGTGGTTTGGATCAAATCAAAAAGGAATAAGTTTGGATTTCGAATTCTATGAGATAGAGTTTTAGAAATCCAAAACTCTTTCAATTTTGTACCGAATTTATCCAAATTTTTTTTGGAATTTATATGGCTTTTAGGGTACATATTGTGTACCCTTTTCTGGTAATCCTTTCATAAAAATATGGAGGAAGTGCTCAAGAGTTGGGCGCCCCTTAACTTGCCATGTTTGGATAAGCCTTGACTAGGTATTTGACCTAGACAAGGACTCTATCATATCTCTTTGTATAAAATGAGTTTCTTCATGAAATTTTTGGTGAAGATAGATATTTGAGAGACCTTTGTGCCATCTAAAAATTAGAGAGAAATACCTTTGGGTCGTGGAGATATGAAAGATGCAAGTTAGGGTGTCTAGAGAGTAAAACGTGAAGAAGAAGAGGGTCTTCTTCTAAGTTTTTTGTTTTCATATCTTTCCTCCCTCCATCTTGAGTTTTTTGAGAGCGTCTCAGATTTGAAACTCTTCCTTTTACTTTCTATCTTTGGAAGAGTCCAAATTAAGAAGAAGGAGGCACCTGATCAACCATCAAAGAAGGATCAGCGCAGTACTAGCATACTGTGCTGATTTCCTGAAGCAGGACTTCTGATCGAGATTCGTGGGCTCGTGTGGATGACTCCTAGAGACCGGATGCGTGTGCGGCTTGCAACATCATCCTTAAGCCCGGATCAGTGAGGTTAGAGCATCTAACTTGCAAGGTAATAGATCTGATCTATTGTTTAATACATACATTAGATGTGGTATAGAAACATGTTGATATGATCAACATGTAGTTCATGCTATATTTATATAATTTAATTTTTTATTTAATGCTATGTAATAATCATGTAATAGGATCTTAGATCTAGGGATTCTCTAATTTTATAAAATAAATTTTAATTTATTTTAGTCTTCCGCTGTATGATCTTGAAAAAGTTTCAAGATCTAACCCTGAAACCCTAGATCTGGTTCCTTCACGGCTCCCGTAGGAGTCCGGACGAAATCCTCCCGCAGCCGGAGATGGGGACGGGGCCCGACTCCCATAAGAGTCCGGTCGAAGTCCACCTGCAATCAAGGTCAGGGACGAAGTCCGGCTCCCGTAGGAGTCCGGACGGAGTTTACCTGTAAGTGAAGTCGCGGGCGGAGCTCGGCTCCCGTAGGAGTCCGGACGTCGCGAAGAATCCGGTCGGCGCTAGCGGGGTCCTGCTCGTCGATAAAACTTGGGAGTGTGGCAGAGGCTCGGCCGTCTGGGAGGTTTGAAGAGACATTGCCGGAGGTCGAAAGTCAGTTGGATTCCCGGAGGGTCGCTCCCATCACGAACTTCGACTGGGGGGTATTTTATACCCAACAATACTGTTCTTATTGATATGACCTAGCCTACAGTGCCAAAGGTAGACTTCTGACACATCTATTCTAGAATATTTACTGAAGGTTTGAACCATATTAACAGACTGTGATAGTAAGTAAATTCTATTATTTAGTTGTCCAACAAACATTGTAACACCATTCAAAATGATATTACAAATATTTTTTTTTATTAAAAATTTATTACCATACATGGCCAAAAGGCCTATAGAAATAATATTTAATAAAAAGCTTGGACAATAGTGACATTCACTCAGAATTATATTACGAGAATTGATTACAAGGTTCATGATTCCTAAAGCTAGAACTGAAACTTTGCTTCCATCTCCAACGTTCAAGAACCTCTCGCCTTCATCAAATCTTCTACTGACCTGCAGAACCTGCATCGAATTACAGATATGGTAAGGGCTTCCGGTATCCAATACCCAAACAGTAGTATCACAAATGAAAAAGTTGTAAGGTGTTATCATATAATTACCTTGCTTCTTCTTCGGCCTGTTCGGGTCCAGAGAGGCAATGTATAGAGGATAGTTTTTCTTCCAGTGCCCCTACTTCTTGCAAAAGAAGCACTCCGCCTGCCTCTGGTCGGGCTTGCACTTCTTGGTCTGACCCTGTGCTGACATCCCAGCATGTGGCTGCACCTTCTTATTCTTCTTCTTCTTGTTCTTCTTCCCTTTCTTAAAGGGTCGATGACTAGAAGAAGACCCTCCCACAACATTCACCGACTCCTTTTGGAGCTGGTGGTCCTTCTCAAAGTTCTGCAGCAACCCCAACAAGCCGTGGTAGTTCACTGTAGGCTTTGTCATCCGAAAATGAGTAAGGAAGGGGAGGAAGGACTTGGGCAAAGAATTAAAGATCGCATCCTTACCAAGCTGCTCGTGCAAGGAAAGTCCAGTTTACTTAGGCGCTCAATCATTTCGATCATGTACAATACATGATTGGTGACTGAGGCCCCATCTCTCATCCGAGTATTGAAAATGGCATAACTAGTTTTGTGCCTTTCAATGTCGTCAGGCGTGCCAAAGGAGTTGTTCAATATTTGAAGCATCTCCTATGGCTGGGTATTCTCTAACCTACGGCTAAACTCATCATTCATTGCCGCCAGCATTATGCACCGAACGGTGGTGCGATCGTTGAGCCACTTCTGGTAAGTGTCTCGGACTGTCCCTCTAGCGTTCGGGGCTGGCTCCTCTGGTGCCGGATCCGTTACTACATAAAGGATCCGCTCATGCTCAAGGATGATTTTTAATTTTCGATACCAGCTATCAAAATTAGGTCCCATGAGCTTGTCATTATCTAATAATGACTGGAGCGACAGGGTAGTGGCCATAGCTGCATAAAGAAAAATCAGACCTCTATTAGTATATAAATTATTAATACTAAAGATTTGGACTTTAGTCTAAAGTTTTTCTCAGTATTTTTACGAACTCGTAGCCTCAACCTCCAATTCGAGGAATTACTTTAATTCCTTAGTGGGTACTAGAATCCACACAGACCACACACGAGCCCAACTTTGGTTGGTCAACCCATGTGCATCTATGGGTAGGTTCATAACCAGTTGTTTCTCTAAACAACTTCTAGTAATTAATTTTGCCCCAGAACCTAATCAGTAGGCTTTGGCCTCCACTAAAAAGATCTGGTTAGATCCAACCATTAACATGACTTGATTTGGTGAATCAGACCAATAAATGATCAGGCTCGGCTTTGACCGGCCAACCTGATCACCATCAGAAAGACTCAACCAAATTATCATACTATGAATGATAATTTTATTAGTCAATAAGCACCAGGCCTTTGGGCCTCCAGTGATTATTAAACTAATAGACTCATTATCACTCACTTAATAGGAGGCTATGACTTAGTTATCACTATAACTTAATCATTTTAGGGACCTAATAATTTTTAAGGATTTTATTAAAGGATAGAAGAGAAGAAATTAACCAACCAATTTCAATCCTCCCATTGACTTCACCAAGTCAGATTAATAAGGATTTAATTAAAGCCGGCATTAGGAGCACCTAAATCAGTCACACTGATTTACTTAATGACATAGGTGAGCCCTAATCACCAAGTGATCTAATCAAAACCTAACTCACCAGGTTGGCCAGGTAAGTGAGATCAATGGTGGGGATATGCCATTAACTCGTCAGAGATCGAATCAATGCGAGTAGCTCCCACTTAAAAACCACTGGTCAGATTGTTGAACTTACCTTAGACACCAATCGGTTCATTAGCTTTAATTTGATCAACTTAGTAAATAGGGTTCCACCGCGTAGCCATGAATTAAGTCCATCTTGGTCTAGTTAAAGACATGGATCCATTCAACTACAACTATTGGAGTTGAGTCTAGAGTGTCCTTGACCTAATCTAATTCAACTTTTGATTAGATTTGACCAATTACTCTAATTTAGTCCATTTCTTTAAGCTAACCTTAGGTCTAACCCAATTATGGACCTAATCCATCTAACCCATTGATCCACTAGTTTATGCAATTGTCTTAGGTCTTAATTCACAATTCTAGACCAACTTGACAACACTTAATTCTTTTAATTAAGTATTTAGGCTGATGGGTCAGGGTTTGGCATTTCGAAAATAATTTTTCAACTTTGAAAGGTTTTATTTTTTGTTCACCAAATATGTTGACTCATTTCACAAACAGATCAGCACATTTCATAAACAGCAATCCTATTGCTAATTACATAACAGAAAATAACTCAATCAAAATAAATTATGAATATTTCTTTAGATCTAATCTAACACATTCATGATAAATTTTACAATTGAACCTTTATAATTAAGTTCTTTCGCTGCTTCATCTGCATGGGATATAATTGCAGCGGTACCCCTACCACCATAGGAGAACCCCATCAAATGGGAGGAGAGGGCCTTTAAACCCTACTTTTCTCCTATGACCGGATGACCATGGCAACCAATCCAATTAGACTACTTGCTACTTGGATCAAGTATATCTAAATATACCAATTTCAAATTTTAAATTTTAAATTTCAAATTTTAAATTTTAAATTTTAAATTTTAAATTTCAAATTTCAAATTTCAAATTTCAAATTTTTGAATTTCAAATTTTAAATTTTAAATTTTGAATTTCAAATTTAAAAATTTTAACCAAATTTTAAATTTCAAATTTCAAATTTTGAATTTCAAATTTCAAATTTTTGAATTTTGAATTTTGAATTTCAAATTTTAAAATTCAAATTTTAATTTTTTGAATTTTGAATTTTGAACAAATTTCAAAATTCAAATTTTGAATTTCAAATTTAAACTTTTAGATTACAACTTAATCTATGCATGCAAATATATATATATATATATCATATTTTAGAACCCGCTCTGATACCATTTGAAGCAAAATTGAGTGCAGGGGTAAAATGGTAATTTTAAAACTTTTTCAAAATTACTATTTTATAGTAAAAATTATTAATTAATCTAATTAATTAATATATATAAACCCTACATAAAGATCTAAATATGATATATATATAGCATGCATTTAAATTTGAAATTCAAACTTCTACGATAAATATTTTACTATTATGTGTTCAGAACACATTACCTTTGTAAGGGTAGTCGATCACTGCAATCTGATCACCATCAGGAGGATCTGATCATTGCAATACAGTCACATAGTATGTCTGGCCTCTACGGATCATCCACATGAAGCTCCCAGTCTGATCGGCTCCTTACAAATACTAGTTCGTGGCTGAACCCTTTTGATGGCCAATATTGATCGAACTCCTTCGATCTTGATTTGCTGACTCCTCAAATGCTCTGGATCATCAGCAGATGCACTTGAGAGGTTGATGATACTCTCTCTGAAGTTTGGTGGGCTCACGACACTCGTAGCTCACGTTCTCATTTCCCGAACCCTAAGCCAAAACCCTAGGGTACTCTCTGAAAACCCTGCATCTGCTTTTTGTTTCTTTTCTTTTCTTTTCTCTCAGAAGTTTTTGAACTTCAAACTCATGTACAAGGCTTCCTCATGCCCACTATTCTCTCTCAAAAAATTTTTACACATGCTCCACTTTCTCTTCTCTTTTAAAATAGTGCAAGACGTGTCTTATCCGCATGAGAGGATAAAGATAAGTGGTTGCTCATTTGAATTCAAATCGAATTTGAATTCAAATGCAAAACAACCCATCCTTATCCACTCTTAGCATGAGAAGAGAAGGGTGTGGGCTCTCTTGTGCATGAAGAGTTTACATGAGAAACTCTTTCTCGTGTATAATAAGTGGCGCACAAGATGGATAAGGCAAGTTGGCGCATGGAGTTGGTTGCCCCATTAAAATTCAAACTTCATTTGAATTTGAATGGCCAACCAATCAATTTTTATCTAGATAAATAGTGCACAAGAGAGGGCATGGGAAGGCTTCTGCGTGGGAGAAAATTCATGAGAAGTTGTTTCTCATGAATTCAAATGGGTGCAGAGAAGTGAGATGGAGCAGGGAGAAAAGGTCAAAGTGGTTTCATCCTAATTAAGCCAACCTAATTGAAATAGGTTAGGTACAATTAGACTAAGTTAAACCCAACTAAATTAGGCTTAATTAGGCTCAATAAAATTTTAATCAAATTAAGAATTGACTAAGCCCAACCCCTGATCAAATCAAGGACCAAACCATTTCGACGATTAGGTCAACACTTAACCTAATCGGGTCAAACCCAACTGAATCCAATTCAATTCGACTTGATCCAAAAATAATTACTCAATCAAATTGAGTTAATTAGTGATCAAATCACTAATTAAACTTCTCATAAATATTAAGTCCAAATCTGATGGACAATCGAGCATCAGAGTCCATCGATATGAAACCCTGATCAAAAAGTCCCAAACCAGTGGGACTCTTGACCCCGGTACCCAAAATGTGTGGTACTCATGATCAGAGAATCTTGATTCTTGATCACAGAGTCCCAGACACATAGGACTCATAGTCTATGAGCATTAGGACTCTTCATCAGCCATCAGATCAGATAGAAACCTCTAATGTGTGTGACCCCGCAGGTTCGAACCTAAGCTGGTAGCACAGAAATCAATTTCTGTACTAATCGAAGTGACCATCTAGCAATGGTACCCAATATCCGGATAGATCGAATAGTCACAATTGCAACACTCAGAACCTACATGAATATGGTTATTGTATAATTCATCCCTTTTGACCCCTGTGTTTAGGATGACTCAGGATTAAACTGTCAACCCTGATTAGATCATCCGAATCATGCTCAACTCAAACAGTCCTGTGACTCCTTACAAGGACTACCCTAGCCAAGGTTTTGCTAAACTGAAATATGACTGTACACAGCTCCTGAACTGGAGTGGTCAATCCCATCTTGACACACGCACCGATAAGTCAAGTACTTGACTACACCCAGCATCCTTCCATCACTGAATTAGAAATTCAGGTAGTCCAGTGCCTAAGTGCAGTGAGTTGCTTGCAAGTCACCGTGGCGATCTCAGGTCGGAGGGATATTTATACCCATATCCCATCAGAGCAAATCTTGACAGCAGAAATAGCTCCAGAGTTGGTCACGTTTAGTGCAGATGTACCCTTACATCTCACCTGTATGCCATACCGATGTCTCCACACTCCTTGGTTAAGAGGACAACCAACCCATATGGCACACAATGACCTATGCTTGATAAACGTTGTTGTCCTTGGTAACAACGTATCATTTGATCGTGAATAGGTTTAAGGACTAAACGATAAATCCTCCTTTGTCGAGTCTAAATAGTCCTAAGGACTTCACCACAACACAGAAGTTCATTAGAAGATGAAACAATTTATGGTGAAAATATCAAAATAATTTTTATTTATTTATAATTCATATACTAATACAAGAATGAGCACAACCGTCAACAGGCTGACGATTGGCTTTGGGACACTATTCCCAACAATCTTCCACTTGGCCTAAAGCCAATCGATGCAGTATCTAATACCCATCTTCGACTTGAAGTTATCAAACTCCTTCACCGCAATGGCTTTAGTGAATGGGTCAGCTAGGTTCTTCTTTCCGTCGATCTTCTGAAGATCGACGTCACCTCGATCCATGATTTCTCGGATGAGATGGTTGCGACGCAGAATATGCTTCATCCACTAGTGTGCCTTCGGTTCCTTCGCCTGAGCAATGGCTCCAGCGCTGTCACAGTAGAGCAGAACTGGACCAACAAGGGAGGGTGCTACTTCGAGCTCAGTGATGAATTTCTTCAGCCACACCGCTTCTTTGGCAGCATCTGATGCAGTGACATACTCTGCCTCGCAAACTAAATCAGCCATAATGTACTGCTTGAAACTCTTCCAGCAGAAAGCCCCACCATTAAGGATAAAAACAAATCTCGACACACTCTTGCTGTCATCGTGATCAGACTGAAAACTAGAGTCTGTAAACCCTATAAGTCTCAAGTTCGATTCACCATAAACAAGCCACTGGTCCTTAGCATTTCTTAAATACTTCAGGATGGTTTTAACAACCTTTCAGTGATTCTCCCCTGGATTAGATTGGTATCTACTCACTACCCCTAGTGAGCATGCCACATCTGGTCGTGTACATGTCATGGCGTATATGAAAGATCCCACTGCTGAAGCATATGGAATTCTACCCATACGCTCTCTCTCTTGAGGTGTTGTCGGACCATTTCTCTTCGAGAAAAAAATTCCATGGCCTATTGGTATATAGTCTTTCTTGAAATTCTCCATGCTGAACCTCTTCAGCATAGTATCAATGTACGTGGACTGGGATAAGCCAAGCAATCTTTTAGATCTATCCCTATAAATCTTCATCCCTAGGATGTAGAAAGCTTCTCCCAAATCCTTCATGGAGAACTGTGATGACAGCTAAATCTTTATTCCTTGTAATGCAGGGACATCATTTTTGATTAAGAGAATGTCATCCACATACAATACAAGAAATACTACTACTGGATCATTAGCCCACTTATAAATACAGGGCTCTTCTCCATTCTTAACGAAGCCATACATCTTGATCGTCCTATCAAAATGTATGTTCCAACTCCGGGATGCCTGCTTAAGTCTATAAATGGACCTCTGTAGCCTGCACACCTTAGACTCATCTGTGGATGTAAACCCTTCAGGTTGTATCATATATACCTCTTCGTCCAGCTCTTCATTTAGAAAAGCTATTTTCACATCCATCTACCAGATTTCATAGTCCAAATGGGCAGCTACCGTAAGCATAATCCGAATGGATTTGAGCATTGCCACAGGAGAAAACATCTCGTCATAGTCTATACTATAACGTTGACGATATCCCTTGGCAACCAGATGAGCTTTATAGGTCTCCACCTTTCCGTCTGCTTTCCTCTTCCTCTTGAAGACCCACTTACACCCTATAGGTTTTACTCCTTCAGGTGGGTCAACCAATGCCCATACATCGTTGACCATCATGAACTCCATTTCGAATTTCATGGCCTCTAGCCACTTCTCAGAGTCAGGTCTCTGCATTGCATCAATGTAGGTGATCGGATTCTCATCATTTTCATCAAGTTCGATAGGATCGCCATCCCAAACCAAAAAACCATAGTATATGTCCGGTTGATGTGGTACTCTACCAGATCACCTTAAGAGTGTAGGAACAATGGGCTCCGAATTTGATCTAACCAAATTCGGTTCAGGTTCAGCTACTTGTGTCAGTTTTTCCACCTGTCGAACCTCCTCAAGTTCGACCTTAGAGGCAACAGTCCCTTCATCAAGGAACTCCTTTTTCAAAAAGATTGCCTTAAGGCTGACAAACACCTTATGTTCATCAGCTAGGTAGAAATAATACCCTTTGATCTCTTTTGGGTACCCTATGAAATAACACTTGTCAGACCTAGGTCCAAGCTTGTCCGTAATTAAACATTTAACATAAGTCGGACACCCCCAAACCCTAAGGTGCGAGAGTACTGGCTTACATCCTATCCATATCTCATATGGTGTTTTAGTTACAAGCTTACTCGAAACTCTATTTAGAAGATAACAAGCTGATTCGAGTATATATCCCCAGAGGGAGATCGGCAGACTAGCAAATCCCATCATGGATCGAACCATGTCCAACAAGGTTCGATTCCTCCTTTCAGACCCACCATTATGCTGTGGTGTTCCAGGAAGAGTCCACTAAGAGAGAATCCCATTCTCCCCAAGATATGTCAGAAACTCATTGGAAAGGTATTCACCTCCTCGATCAGATCGAAGAGTTTTAATACACTTCTCAGTTTATTTTTCTACCTCATTTCGGAATAGTTTGAACATTTCAAATGACTCCGACTTATACTTCATTAAGTAGACATACCCATATCTCGATAGGTCGTCTATGAAGGTTATGAAGTAGAAATATCTATCTCTTGCACTTGAGCTCATGGGTCCACATACATCAAAATGTATCAGACCCAAGAGTTCACTGGGTCGCTCACTTTTTTCAGTAAAAGGTGACTTGGTCATCTTTTCAAGAAGATAGGACTCATAGGTTGGAAGTGATTCACAATCACCAACTTCAGGAATTTCTTCTTGAGCCAACCTATTTATCCTGTTCTTATTGATATAGCCTAGCCTACAGTGCCAAAGGTAGACTTCTGACACATTATCCATTCTAGGGCATTTATCGGAGGTTTGAACCACATTAACAGGCTGTGATAGTAAGTAAATTCTATTATTTAGTTGTCCAATAAATATTGTAACACCATTCAAAATGATATTGTAAATATTTTTTTTATTAAAAATTCATAACTGTACATGATCAAAAGGCCTACAGAAATAATATTTTATAAAAAACTTGGACAATAGTGACATTCACTCAGAATTACATTACGAGAATTGATTACAAGATTCATGATTCCTAAAGCTAGAACTGGAACTTTACTTCCATCTCCAATGCTCAGAAACCTCTCACCTTCATCAAATCTCCTACTGACCTGCAGACTCTGCATTGAATTACAGATATGATAAGGGCTTCCGGTATCCAATACCCAGGCAGTAGTATCATAAATGAAAAAGTTGCACGGTATTATCATATAATTACCTTGCTTCTTCTTCATCCTGTTCGGGTCCAGAGAGGCAATGTATAGAGGACAGTTCCTCTTCCAGTGCCCCTGCTTCTTGCAAAAGAAGCACTCTGCCTGGCTCTGGTTGGGCTTGCGCTTCTTGGTCTGACCCTGTGTAAACATCCCAGTATGCAGCTACACCTTCTTGTTCTTGTTCTTCTTATTCTTCTTCCCTTTCTCAAAGGATCGACGAGCAGAAGAAGATCTTCCCACAACATTCACCAACTTCTTATGGAGCTGGTGGTCCTTCTCAAAGTTCTGCAGCAACCCCAACAAGCCATGGTAGTTCACTGCAGGCTTTGTCATTCAAAAATGAGTAAGAAAGGGGAGAAGGACTTGGGCAAAGAATTAAGGATCGCATCCTTACTTCTATCACATTGTGTACATTGTGTTTGTGATACATCCTTTGAGTTAGTAGAAATATAAATTCATATTTTTAAAAGTTGAAAATTTAAGGCATAAATTTACATAACTAACTCATAAACAACTCCTGACCATAGGATCATCACGAGGATGGTGATCGATCCGAAAGGTTGGTGTACAATCACTTTCTTAGGATAGATGTGTCTCGAGTCTACGATGTGGAGACACTGGAGCGAGAGTATAGGTATTCATTGAGAATGAGAGTATTGAGCGTGACCACTTCGAGCAGTCATGAGGAAGTCTAGCTTCTCATCAATGACTAGCTCGATGCTATAATTGTGTGTCTAGTTCTTTGACTTGTGGTGCATTGATAATTCACCTTGAGTATGTTATAGTTTGACTACACCATAACTCAGTCTCCTAGCCATTCAAAATCCTGAGGTGTATGTTGGTTGTAGCATATTCATTGTAGGAACTAGGTCGCACCAAGATGGGATCTATCAACCTCGATAGATGAGAGAAGTAGTCCTATGATGATCGAAAGATTGAGTCCTTAAGCCCATGGCCATGGCAAAGTGAAATAATAGAAAAAGAGTTTTTCATTGGGGTTTCACATCGGACTTGGATCGATCGATTGATTCATATGACTGATGTTGGGTTTGACGAGTTCACTTTAACACTAATTCAGTTGGGACTCATAATAGAGGAACTCAATCACACAGGTAGCTGCACCGAGAGGTTCATCTTCAGTTCTGATGGGTTGCCACCATATACTGCTAGGTGTCACTGGTGAATTTTGGGAGAAATTAGAATGATATTGATGATCGATCATTCTAATTGTATTAATCAGAAGAGTTCTGATCAATCGAAAGGAGTTTCGACGATGTCGATGATGAGATCACGACATGTCTCATTACCATGCAGAATTAAACCTAACTAGGTCACACAAATAAGGGTTAGGATCTGGATGTCATCAATTGGGCTAACCCAATTGATTTGGATAAGATCCAATTAGGTTCAAGGAAATCATGCTAGCACACGATTGAGCCTAACTTTCTCCTCGTGTAATCTTTTCTGTCTCTACTGAGTCAAATGTGATTTGACTCATCCAGAGAATCTTAGAAAGATTTTTTTCAGTCTAAATAAAGCTTGTCAAGCTTAGAAAAGGCTTATCTTAATTCATGAGATGAAGTTAAGATAACATCTGCTAATTCTTAGCACCTGCCAATTTCATTTGAAGACATCTGTCAAAAGTTGACATATGGGTCTTAAACTGAAGAGAGCTCATTGGAGGATTTTTGTGGAGTATCCACAAGCCAAGCCACATCAAATAGGATATCATAATTAGATTATGGTGTAAGCCCAATTGGATTAAAGTGGGTGCCCCAAGTGGATAAGGATTGGAGAGTCTTGATCAATTTAAACTCTTGGGCGCCACCTCTATTTGTGCTTATCTAATGTTGGTGCCATCTTTTGGAGATAAGGTGGGGTTCTTATCTGATATGATAAGATGACATCACTCCACCAATCAAAATTTTTTCAAAATTTATTGGAATTTTTTGAATGGTTGAATGATGTGGCACTGCGCAGCATACAGGGTCTATATAAACCCTGCTGCGCCTAGGGTTTCATGGAAGAAGTTATTTTATGCACAAAATCCAATAGCTACCACCCCATCCCCTCTTCTCTGCATCTTTTATGCTCTCCTTCCTCCCCTCTTCACATCCAAAGAGTTGGATGTCCATCTGGCAAAGATCCAAGGCGTGGTGATGCCTGGAACATAAGGCTGCAGGACTTCTTCGACAGGCTGCTGCTCCAACTTCAGGAAGATTTTTGAGTATCTTTCTAATCAGATTTAGATCTAATTTTTGGAGCATAGATTCATGATGATAAGATGTTCTAGGACCTACCTGAGTGGATATCGATAGAGGTCAGGCACTTGCGTGGCTACATCAGAACCTCGGGCTGTGCATAGATCATCTACAGGGTAATCAGATTACCCTTGAGGTATTTCTTCTTTCATCATAGTTTTAGATTTAATTTTAGATTTAAAATATCAGATAATAAGATTATATCTAAAGATTTATATCTAAAATATATATAGGATAAAAAATTTTTGAATTTATTCTGCCCCAGATTTGGTGAAATCTGGAAGATCCTACAAGGAAAAGTAGTTTTCCTCCTTCAACTGGTATCAGAGCCAGGTTGTTGGCTCTATTTTAGATCTATTTTAGATCTAATTTTAATTTTTTATTTATCTGATATTAAATATTTTAGATATCACATCAGATGTGATAGAATTTGAAATCAAAATATTTAAAATTAAATCTAAGAAGATCTAACATGTATAAGATGCATGACTAGATTAGGATTAGTTGAATCCATGAATAGTCTTAAGTCTTATATTTTAATAAGATTAAAATATGAATTAAATCTAATTTATTCTTTATTTTTTTGATATTATAAGTGTTATAATCAAATCAAAAAATAGAAAATAAAATTTTAGTTTTTCCATAAAATTGATTTGCTGCATGCCTAGACTAGTTGTAGAATTATTCTAGTAATTTATCTAGAATAGATTTAATTTTGAATAGTTTAGTTTAAATTTTATTTTTCAGATATTACATATGATGTATCAGATCTGAAAGTATGTTAATTAGATTGATTTTTGATACATGAGATGTATACAAAGCATGTATTAGTTAGATCTTAAATTGTATATGTGATATGTTAATTTAGATCTAACTAGTTTTGTAGTTAAATTTATATTTCTGATTAAGATGTTCCTCATGGCCATCTGATCATAAGAACGAAATAAGATTTTAAGACCCTCTCTTTCCATTCAATGGAGTGTTCATATGACGTGTAGGGGTGCCGCGCGTTCATCCTTAATCAGAAATCAAAACTTACTTTTCTGCAAAACCCTAGATCCTGAAATCCTAAGATTTATTTTACATGCTTTGTTTATGAATCCAAACTTAATTAATGAATTAAGCTTATGAAATTAAGTTAGGTCTAAAATTAAAAATTTTAGATCTAAGATATTTTCATAAAATTGGGTTCAGGCTTGGGTAGCTCAATTAGGTCTAGCAGTTGATCAAACCGAATCAAGAGTTGGTTAGGCGGGATCATGAAAGCTAATAATTGACCAGCCTAATAGGATTAAGTTTGGGTCAAGGTCGAATCACATTTAGATGTAACTCGATCAAGCTAAGACCTAATTTGGCTCAGTGGTTAGAGCCTGGATTGTAGGCTAACCCAATTAGTTCTGGTTCGACAATTTGGTGTCTAAGGTAAGTTGGGCAGATGCGATCGATTGGTTTTTAATTAGGAGCTACTCGACTCGAATGCATTCTTGTCGAGTTAGTGGCATATCCCTCCCACCGATCTCACTTACCTGACCATATGTGTCGACTCAGTTCTGATTAGAGGTGGCTAACAATTCGAGCTGACCCCTGCCACTAGGTTAGTCATAATTGTTATGACTATGTTACGTCAAGTTTAATGAGACCTAAATCATATCTTCCTAAGAAAATATTAAGTCTAGGTCTTCCACCATTGTGGATGTGCGGGCCCTTCCCGGGGTTGATTGTTCTCGACTGGTAACAGTGGCTCAGTTGCACCGGAAAGACGCAACCATGTCCATTAGGTATTGGATGCTACGAATTAGAGGATGGGTTGGGCTCAATATTTCGGATACGGTGAGGGATCCAATCAGGAATCTAGTTCGTGCAAATGGTGGGTCTGACTTAACTAAAGATTGGAGCAATATCCCGAGCACGATGAGCTTCATGAATTAGAGACCAAGTTTTGGGTGCACCATGATTAGAGAATCATTGGACAAGAGTTGTCCACTCATCGGTTGACCCATCACCAATAACTGTTAGGTGAGGTGGTGAGCCAGTCAGTGAGACCGCACCACCCACTAAAAATCACTGATCATGGAGATTTTCACATCTCTACCAAGGGAGTGTAGGGATCTGAGAAAATAATGGGAGCCTAATTTGTTTTAAAAATAAAACCTCTAAATAAATTGGTTAAGTCTGATTACAAAATCTAACTAGAAACTTTTGACTCTCTACAGGAAACATATCTGCCTCAAACCCCCTGACCAAAATACTAGACACCCACAGATTGACTGGACTTAATTTCAAGGACTGGTTGAGGAACTACAGAATTATTCTGGGTTTTAAAAAATTAACTCATGTCTTGGACCAGGACCCACCTGCCATGCCAACACGTCCGACTACTGAACAGAGAGCGTCTCTGGAAAAGTGGACGGATGATGATAACAAAGCAAGGTACTACATGTTGGGTGCAATGTCTGATGACTTGCAGTGCCAACATGAAAATATTTTGACTACCCGTCAAATGTTGGCTCACCTGCAAGAGTTATTTGGTGAACAGAGTCACGTGACCAAGTATCAAGTCTGTCAAAGACTTTTTAAGGCCAAGATGCATGATGGGCAGTCAGTCCAAGATTATTGTTTGACAATGATCAAAGATGTTGAGGAGCTTGAGAAGCTCGGTATCATCTTAGACAAGGATTTTCAGATTGATTTGATCCTTCAGTCTTTGTCCGATGCATATGGTCAGTTCATCATGAACTTTCATATTCATAAGATGCAGTGTACCTTGGCCGAGTTAATGAACATGCTGGTTACAGCTGAGCTTTCTATGAAGGGTTCAAAAGGCTCAGTTCTTACTGTGGAGCGGACTTCTTCCAAGAGAAAGTCTTTTGGAAAGAAAAAAAAGTCTGCGAAGAAGCAGAAGGTGGATGGCAAGAAGAAGAAGACAGAACCGAAGAAGAAGGCTGCTGATAAGAAAAAATATTTCCACTGCCAATCAGACGGCCATTGGAAGCGAAACTGTCCTCAGTACCTGGCCACCCTGAAGAACAAGAAGGATGATCCTTCTGGAGGTATGCTCATTTTAGAGTCTAATCTTACGGTTTCTTCTGCATCCAGATGGGTGCTTGACTCTGGTTCTAGTGCTCATTTGTGCACTTCTATGTAGGGTCTTGAAGAGAGCAGGAGGCTGAGGGATGGAGAGATGATCCTATGAGTTGAAAATTGAGCAAGAGTTGCTGCTATGGCCATGGAAACCTACCCTCTGTGATTACCATTAGGATTAGATTTAGTTTTAAGAGACTATTATTATGTGCCTGCAGCAAGCAAGAATTTGATTTCTGTTTCATGTTTAGTATAAGAAGGCTATGTGATTAGCTTTCATAAGGACCATTATAATATTTTTATGAAAATAATAAAGTTGCAGATGGTTTTCTTATTAACGGTCTCTATCAGCTACATATTGATGTATTTGTATTTAATATTGAGCAAAATGTGAATGCCATAGGAATTAAAAGGTCTAGAGATAGTCTAAATGATAGGTATCTGTGGCACCTAAGACTAGATCATATAGCAGAAGACAGGGTTAACAAATTAGAAAAATCTGGGCTATTGAGTCTGTTGACTTCCGAGTCATATCTAGTTTGTGAATCATGCCTTCAAGGCAAAATGATCAAGCTTTCTTTTGTGGGACATGGGGAAAGGGCCACAGACCTACTTGCCCTAGTACATACGGATGTGTGCGGCCCATTTGATGTGCCGGCTAGAGGCAACTACATCTACTTCATTACCTTTACCGATGATATGTCTAGGTACGGATATATGTTTCTAATAAAACATAAGTCTAAAGCTTTTGAAAGGTTCAAAGAATTCAGACATGAGATAGAAAAACAAATAGGAAAGCCCATTAAGGTTCTTCGATCAGATCGAGGAGGTGAATACCTTAGTCAAGAGTTTCTAGACTATCTTAAATACAATGGTATAGTCTCTTAATGGACTCCACCTAGAATGCCTCAACTCAACAGGGTTTCAGAACGGAGAAATCGGACCCTATTAGATATGGTCCATTCCATGATGAGCTTCATGGACCTCCTCGAATTTCTTTGGGGATATTGTCTCATGACAGTAATTTATGTATTAAATAGGGTTTCCTCTAAAACCGTTCCTACCACATCATATGAGATATGGCATGGTAAAAAGCCAAGTCTGAATCATCTCAGAATTTGGGATTGTCCGGCTCATGTCAAGAGTGTTGGGAATAGTGTCCCAAAGCCAATCATCAGCTTGTTGACAGTTGTGCTCATTTTTATATATGTACATGAATTATGAATTAATAAAAATTATTTTGATATTTTTCATCATAAAATGTTTCATCTTCTAATGAACTCCTATGTTGTGGTGAAGTCCTTAGGACTATTTAGACTCGACAAAGGAGGATTTGTCATTTAGTCCTTAAATCTGTTCGCAATCCAATGATACGTTGTTACCAAGGATGACAACATTTATCAAGCATAGGTCATTGTGTGCCATATAGGTTGGTTGTCCTCTTAACCAATGAGTGTGGAGACACTGGTATGGCATACAGGTGAGATGTAAGGGTACATCTGCACTGAACGTGACCGACTCTGGAGCTATTTCTACTGTCAAGATTTACTCCGATGGAATATGGGTATAAATATCACTCCAACCTGAGACCGCCATGGTGACTTGCAAGCAACTCACTGCACTTAGGCACTGGACTACCTGAATTTCTAATTCAGTGACGGAAGGCTGCTGGGTGTAGTCAAGTACTTGACTTGTCGGTGCGTGTGTCAAGATGGGATTGACCACTCCAGTTTAGGAGCTGTGTACAGTCATGTTTCAATTTAGCAAAACCTTAGCCAGGGTAGTCTTGGTGAGGAGTCACAGGACTGTTTGAGTTGAGCATGATTCGAATGATCTAATCAGGGTTGACAGTTTAACCCTGAGTCATCCTAAACACAGAGGTCAAAAGGATGAATTATACAGTAACCATATTCATGTAGGTTCTGAGTGTTGCGATTACAACCATTCGACCTATCCGATCATCGGGTACCATTGCTAGATGGTCACTTCGATTAGTATAGGAATTGGTTCCTATGCTACCGGCTTAGGTTCGAACCTGTGGGGTCACACACATTAAAGGTTCCTATCTGATCTGATGGTTGATGAAGAGTCCTAATGCTCATGGACTATGAGTCCTACATATCTGGGACTCTATGATCGAGAATCAGGATTCTCTGATCACGAGTCCCACACATTTTGGGTATCGGGGTCAAGAGTCCCACTAGTTTGGGACTCTTCGATCAGGGTTACATATCGATGAATTCTGATGCCCGATTACCCATCGAATTTGGACTCAATATTTATGGGAGATTTAATTAATAATTTGATCACTAATTAATTTAATTTGATTGAGTAATTATTTTTGGATCAAGTCCAATTGAATTGGATTCAGTTGGGTTTGACCCGATTAGGTTAAGAGTTGACCTAATCGTCGAGATGGTTTGGTCCCTGATTTGATCAGGGGTTGGGCTTAATCAATTCTTAATTTGATTAGGATTTTATTAAGCCTAATTAAGTCTAATTTAGTTGGGTTTAAATTAGTCTAATTGGGCCTAACTTATTTGGTTCAATTAGGTTGGTTTAAATAATGAAACCACCTTGACCCATTCTCCCTGTGCCACCTCACTTCCACTGCGCCCTTTTGAATTCATGAGAAGGAAGTTCTCATAAATTTTTTCTCATGCAAAGCCCTCCTCATGCCCTATTTAATGTGCCATATGAGTGGATAAGGATGATTGGTTGGCCATTCAAATTCAAAACAAAGTTTGAATTTGAATGAGCAACCAATCTTAGCACCTTGACCTTATCCTCTTTTAATGCCCCATTTATTACACGAGAAAATGTTTCTCATGAAATCACTCATGCACAAATTAAGCCATGCCCTCCTCTTCTCATGCCCTTAGTGGATAGGGATAAATTGGTTTTCATTTGAATTCAAAATTTAATTTGAATTCAAATGTGCAATTACTCATCTTTATCCTCTCACGTGGATAAGACGTTTGACATTGTTTTAAAAGGAGGAGAAGAGTGGGACGTGTGCAAAAAAAAAAATTTGGAGAGAAAATTTGGGTGTGAGGAATCTTTGTGCATGAGGTGAAGGTCCATATCCTTCTGAGAGAAAAAGAAAGAAAAGAAAGAAAAAAGGTGCGCAGGGTTTCAGTAAGTTCCCCAGGGTTTCAGCCTGGGGTTCGGGAAGTGAGAAGGTGAGCTACGAGTGTCGTGAGCCTACCAAATTTTATAGAGATCTTCATCATCCTCTCAAGTATATCTGCTGATGATCTAGAGTATCCAAAGAATCAACAAATATCGATCGAAGGAGTTCGATCAGCATCAACCGTCGAAAGGGCTCTACAACGAGCTAGCACTCGTGAGGAGTCGATCAGATCGGGAGCTTCGTGTGGATAATCCACAGAGGCCAGACACACTATGTGGCTGCATCGTGATGATCAGACTCTCCCGACGATGATCAGATTACGGTGATCTACTATCCGCACAAAGGTATTGTGTTTTGAACAAATTATAGTAAAGTGTTTACTGTTCAAATTCGAATTTTAAATTTAAATGTATGCATGCTATATATCATATTTAGATCTTAGTGTAAGATAAATTCATGTTAATTAACTAGATTAATTAATATTTTTTCACTGTAAAATCATAATTTTGAAAAAGTTTTAAAATTATCATTTTACCCTTGCACTGAATTTTTCCACAAATGGTATTAGAGTAGGTTCTAATATATGATATATGAATTTGCATGCATAGATTAAGTTGTAATCTAAAAGTTTAAATTTGAAATTTGAAATTTAAAATTTAAATTTTGAAAGTTGTTCGAAATTCAAATTCAAAAATTTGAAATTCAAAATTTGAAATTTAAAATTTAAAATTTAAAATTTGGTTGAAATTTCAAATTTGAAATTCAAAATTTAAAATTTAAAAAATTCAAAATTCAAAATTCAAAATTTGAAATTTGAAATTTAAAATTTTGAAATTGGTATATTTAGATATACTTGATCCAAGTAGCAAGTAATCTAATTGGGTTGGTTGCCATGGCCGTCCGGTCATAGGAGAAAAGTAGGGTTTAAAGGCCCTCTCCTCCCATTCGATGGGGTCTCCTATGGCGGGAGGGGTGCCGCTACAATTATATCCCATGCAGATGATGTTAGGAATAGTATCCCAAAGCTAATTATCAGCCTGTTGATGGTTGTACTCATTTTTTATATTTGTTCATGAATTATGAATTAATAAAAATTATTTTGATATTTTTCATCATAAAATATTTCATCTTCTAATGAACTCCTATGTTATGGTGAAGTCCTTAGGACTATTTAGACTCGACAAAGGAGGATTTATCGTTTAGTCGTTAAATCTATTCATGACCAAATGATACGTTGTTACTAAGGACGACAACATTTATCAAGCATAGATCGTTGTGTGCCATATAAGTTGGTTGTCCTCTTAACCAATGAGCGTGGAGACACTGGTATGGCATACAGGTGAGATGTAAGGGTACATCTGTACTGAACGTGACCAACTCCGAAGCTATTTCTGCTGTCTAGATTTGTTCTGATGGAATATGGGTATAAATATCCCTCCGACCTAAGACTGTCACGGTGACTTGCAAGCAACTCACTACACTTAGGCACTGGACTACCTGAATTTTTAATTCAGTGATGGAAGGCTGCTGGGTGTAGTCAAGTACTTGACTTGTCGGTGCATGTGTCAAGATGGGATTGACCACTCCAGTTTAGGAGCTGTGTACAGTTGTGTTTTAATTTAGCAAAACCTTGGCCAGGGTAGTCCTTGTGAGGAGTCACAGGACTGTTTGAGTTGAGCACGATTCGGATGATCTGATCAGGGTTGACAGTTTAACCCTGAGTCATCCTAAACACAGGGGTCAAAAGGATGAATTATACAGTAACCATATTCATGTAGATTCTGAGTGTTGCGATTGCGACTCTTCGACCTATCCAGATGTCGGGTACCATTGCTAGATGGTCACTTCAATTAGTACAGGAATTGATTCCTGTGCTACCGGCTTAGGTTCGAACCTACGGGGTCACACACATTAGAGATTCCTATTTGATCTGATGGTTGGTGTAGAATCCTACATGTTTAGGACTCAGTGATCGAGAATCAGGATTCTCTGATCACGAGTTCCATACATTATGGGTACCAGGGTCAAGAGTCCCATTGGTTGGGACTTTTCGATCAGGGTTACATATCGATGAATTCTGATGCCCGATTGCCCATCGAATTTGTATAAAATATTTATGAAAGATTTTATTAGTGATTTGATCACTAATTAACTCAATTTTATTGAGTAATTATTTTTGGATCAAGTCTAATTGAATTGGATTCAGTTGGATTTGACCCGATTAGGTTAAGAGTTGACCTAATCGTCGAGATGGTTTGGTCCCTGATTTGATCAAGGGTTGGGCTTAGTCAATTCTTGATTTGATTAGGATTTTATTGAGCCTAATTAAGCCTAATTAAGTTGGGTTTAAATTAGTCTAATTGGACCTAACTTATTTGGTTCAATTAGGTTGGTTTAAATAATGAAACCACCTTGACCCAATCTCCATGCGCCACCTCACTTCCATTGCACCCATTTGAATTCATGAGAAGGAACTTCTCATGAATTTTTTCCTCACACCAAGCCCTCTCCATGCCCCACTTTAATGTGCCAATTGAATAGATAAGGATGATTGGTTGGCCATTCAAATTCAAAATAAAGTTTGAATTTGAATGGGCAATCAATCTTTGCACCTTATCTCTTTTTTTACATCCCATTTATTACATGAGAAAAGATTTCTCATGAAATCACTCTATGCATAATTTAAGCCATGACTCATGCCTTTAGTGGATAAGGGATGAGTTGGTGTCCATTTGAATTCAAATTTGATTTGAATTCAAATGTGTAATTACTCATCTTTATCCTTTCTTTTGGATAAGACGTTTGACGTTGATATAAAAGGAGGAGAAGAGTGGGGCATGGAAGATGAAGATTTTTGGAGAAAAATTTTGGGGCGTGAGAAGTCTTGTGCATGAGAAGGAAGTCCATATCCTTCCAAGAGAAAAAGAAAGAAAAGAAAGAAAAGTGGGTGCAAGGTTTTCGGTGAGTTCTCTAGAGTTTTAGCCTGGGGTTTGGGAAGTGAAAAAGTAAGCTACGAGTATCGTGAGCCCACAAAATCTTAGGAAGATCTTCAACATCCTCTCAAGCATGTCTGTTGATGATCCAGAGCATCCGAAGAATCGATAGACATCGATCGAAGGAGTTTGATCAGCATCGGCCCTCAAAAGGGCTCTACAACGAGCTAGCACTCATGAGGAGTCGATCAGATCGGGAGCTTCGTATGGACGATCCGCAGAGATCAGACACGCTGTGTGGCTATGTCACGATGATCAGACTCTCTCGATGGTGATCAGATTGTGGCGATCTACTACTCGCACAAAGGTATTGTGTTCTGAACACATTACAATTAAGTGTTTATTGTTCAAATTTGAATTTCAAATTTAAATACGTGCAAGCTATATATCATATTTAGATCCTAGTGTAGGATAAATTTATATTAATTAATTAGATTAATTAATATTTTTTCACTATAAAATTATAATTTTGAAAAAGTTTTAAAATTACCATTTTACCCCTGCACTGAATTTCCCAACAAATGGTATTAAAGTGGGTTCTTAGATATGATATATATATTTGTATGCATAGATTAAGTTGCAATCTAAAAGTTTAAATTTGAAATTTGAAATTTAAAATTCAAAATTTAAAATTTAAATTTTGAAATTTGAAATTCAAAATTTTGAAATTCAAAATTTGAAATTTGAAATTTGGTTGAAATTTCGAATTTGAAATTCAAAATTTAAAATTTAAAATTTGAAATTCAAAATTTGAAATTCAAAATTTTGAAATTTGAAATTTGTTTGAAATTTAAAATTTAAAATTTAAAATTTAAAATTTGAAATTTAAATTTTGAAATTGGTATATTTAGATATACTTGATCCAAGTAGCAAGTAATCGAATTAGGTTGGTTGCCATGGCCGTCCGATCATAGGAGAAAAGTAGGGTTTAAAGGCCCTCTCCTCCCATTCGATGGGGTCTCCTATGGCGGTAGGGGTGCCGCTATAATTATATCCCATGCAGATGAAGCAGCGAAAAGAATTAATTATAAAGGTTCAATTATAAAATTTATTATGAATGTGTTAGATTAGATCTAAAGAAATATTCATGATTTATTTTGATTGAGTTATTTTCTGTTATGTAATTAGCAATAGGATTGTTATTTATGAAATGTGCTGATCTATTTATGAAATGAGTCACATATTTGGTGAACAAAAAATAAAACCTTTCAAATTTAAAAATTATTTTCAAAATGCCAAACTCTGACCCATCAGTCCAAATACTTAATTAAAAGAATTAAGTGTTGTCTAGTAGGTCTAGAATTGTGAATTAAGACCTAAGACAATTACATAAACTTGTGGGTCAATGGGTTAGATGGATTAGATCCATAATTGGGTTAGACCTAAGGTTAGCTTAAAGAAATGGACTAAATTAGAGTAATTGGTCAAATCTAATCAAAAGTTAAATTAGATTAGGTCAAGGATACTCTAGACTCAACTTCAATAGTTGTAGTTGAATGGGTCCATGTCTTTAACTAGACCAAGATGGACTTAATTCATGGCTACGCGGTGGAACCCTATTTACTAAGTTGATCAAATTAAAACTAATGAACCAGTTGGTGTCTAAGGTAAGTTTGGCAGTTTGACCAGTGGTTTTTAAGCGGGAGCTACTCGCAGTGATTCGATCTCTGACGAGTTAATGGCTTATCCCCACCACTGATCTCACTTACTTGGCCAACCTGGTGAATTAGGTTTTGATTAGATCACTTGGTGATTAGGGCTCACCCATGTCATTAGGTAAATCAGTTTGACTGATTTAGGTGCTCCTAATGCCAGCTTTAATTAAATCCTTTTTAATCTGACTTGGTGAAGTCAGTGGGAGGATTGAAATTGGCTAGATATTTTCTTCTCATCTATTCTTTAATAAAATCCTCAAAAATTATTAGGTCCTAAAAATGATTAAGTTATATTGATAACTAAGTCATAGCCTCCCATTAAGTGAGTGATAATGAGTCCATTAGTTTAATAATCATTGGAGGTCCAAAGGCCTGGTGCTTATTGACTAATGGAATTATCATTCATAATATGATAATTTGGTTTGAGTCTTTCTGATGGTTGTCAGGTTGGCCGCCCAAAGTTGGGCCTGATCATTTATTGATTCGATTCACCAAATCAAATCATGTTAATGGTTGGACCTAACCAGATCTTTTCAGTAGAGGCCAAAGCCTACTGATTAGGTTCTAGGGCAAAATCAATTACTAGAAGTTGTTTAGAGAAACAACTGGTTATGAACCTACCCATAGATGCACATGGGTTGACCAACAAAGTTGGGCTCGTGTGAAGTTTGTGTGGATTCTAGTACCCATTAAGGAATTAAAGTAATTCCTCGAATTGGAGGTTGAGGCTACCAGTTCATAAAAATACTGGGAGAAACTTTAGACTAAAGTCCAAGTCTTTAGTAT
The DNA here is from genome assembly GCF_000442705.2 of Elaeis guineensis. Lineage (NCBI taxonomy): Eukaryota > Viridiplantae > Streptophyta > Magnoliopsida > Arecales > Arecaceae > Elaeis > Elaeis guineensis. The sequence continues at coordinate 11,371,831 of NC_026006.2, read as the reverse complement.
TTATAATTTATGTACTAATAGAGGTCTGAATTTTCTTTATGCAGCTATGGCCACTACCCTGTCGCTCTGGTCATTATTAGATAATGACAAGCTCATAGGACCTAATTTTGATAGCTGGTATCGAAAATTAAAAATCATCCTTGAGCATGAGCGAATCCTTTATGTAGTAACGGATCCAGCACCTGAGAAGCCAGCCTCGAATGTTAGAGGGACGGTCTGAGATACTTATCAGAAGTGGCTCAACGACCGCACCACCATTCGGTGCATTATGCTGACGGCAATGAATGATGAGTTCAGCCACAGGTTCGAGAACGTCCAGCCACAGGAGATGCTTCAAATGTTGAACGACTCCTTTGGCATGCCTGACGATGAAAGGTACAAAACTAGTTGTGCCATTTTCAATGCTCAGATGAGGGATGGAGCCTCAGTCACTGATCATGTACTGTACATGATCGAAATGATTGAGCACCTAAGTAAACTGGGCTTTCCCCTACACGAAAAGCTCGATAAGGATGCGATCCTTAATTCATTACCCAAGTCCTTCCTCTCCTTTCTTACTCATTTTTTGATGACAAAGCCTGCAGTGAACTACCACAGCTTGTTGGGGTTGCTGCAGAACTTTGAGAAGGACCACCAGCTCCATAAGGAGTCGGTGAATGTTGTGGGAGGGTCTTCTTCTGGTCGTCGACCCTTTATGAAAGGGAAGAAGAAGAACAAGAAGAAGAAGAATAAGAAGGTGCAGCTGCATGCTGGGACGTCTGCACAGGGTCAGACCAAGAAGCGCAAGCCCGACCAGAGCCAGGTGGAGTGCTTCTTTTGCAAGAAGCAGGGGAACTGGAAGAGGAATTGTCCTTTATACATTGCCTCCCTGGACCCAAACAGGCTGAAGAAGAAGCAAGGTACTTATATGATAACACCTTGTAACTTTTTCATTTGTGATACCACTGCCTGGGTATTGGATACCGGAAGCCCTTATCATATTTGCAATTCGATGCAGGGTCTGTAGGTCAGTAGGAGATTTGATGAAGGCGAGAGATTCCTGAACGTTGGAGATAGAAGCAAAGTTCCAGTTCTAGCATTAGGAATCATGAACCTTGTAATCAATTCTCGAAATGTAATTCTGAGTGAATGTCACTATTATCCAAGCTTTTTATTAAATATTATTTCTGTAGGCCTTTTGGCCATGAACGGTTATCAATTTTTAATAAAAGAAAATATTTATAATATCATTTTGAATGGTGTTACAATGTTTGTTGGATAACTTAATAATGGAATTTACTTTCTATCACAACCTGTTAATGTGGTTCAAACCTCCGGTAAACATCCTAGAATAGATAATGTGTCAGAAGTCTACCTTTGGCACTATAGGCTAGGTCATATCAATAAGAACAGGATAAACAGATTGGCTCAAGAAGAAATTCTTGAAGTAGGTGATTGTGAATCACTTCCAACCTGTGAGTCCTGTCTTCTTGGTAAAATGACCAAATTACCTTTTACGGGAAAAGGTGAGCGAGCCAGTGAACTCTTGGGTCTGGTATATTCTGATGTATGTGGACCCATGAGCTCAAGTACAAGAGGTGGATATTTCTACTTCATAACCTTCACAAACGACCTATCGAGGTATAGGTATGTCTATTTAATGAAGCATAAATCAGAATTGTTTGAAATATTCAAACTATTCCGAAATGAGATTGAAAAACAAACTGGGAAGTGTATTAAAACTCTTCGATCTGATCGAGGAGGTGAATATCTTTCCAATGATTTTCTGACATATCTTGGGGAGAATGGGATTCTTTCTCAATGGACTCCTCCTGGAACACCACAACATAATGATGTATCTAAAAGGAGGAATCGGATCTTGTTGGACATGGTTCAATCCATGATGGAGTTTGCTGGTCTGTCGATCTTCCTCTGAGGATATGCGCTCGAATCGGCTTGTTACATTCTAAATAGAGTTTCGAGTAAGTCTGTAACCAAAACGCCATATAAGATATGGATAGGACGTAAGCCAGTACTCTCTCACCTTAGGGTTTGGGGATGTCTGGCTTATGTTAAACATTTAATTACGGACAAGCTTGGATCTAGGTCTGACAAGTGTAATTTTATAGGGTACCCAAAAGAGACCAAAGGGTATTACTTCTACCTAGCTGATGAGCAAAAAGTGTTTGTCAGCCTTAAGATAATCTTTTTGGAAAAGGAGTTCCTTGGTGAAGGGACTGCTGCCTCTAAGATCGAACTTGACGAAGTTCGGCAGGTGGAAAAACCAACACAAGTTGCTGAACCTGAACCAAATTTGGTTAGATCAGATCCGGAGCCCATTGTTCAAGCACCCTTAAGATGATCTGGTAGAGTACCACGTCAACCGGACAGATACTATGGTTTCTTGGTCCGAGACGGTGATCCTATCGAACTTAATGAAAATGATGAGGATCCGATCACCTACATGGATGCAATGCAGAGATCCGACTCTGAGAAATGGCTGGAGGCCATGAAATTCGAAATGGAGTCCATGAAGGTCAACGATGTGTGGACATTGGTTGACCCACCCGAAGGAGTAAAACCCATAGGGTGTAAGTGGGTCTTCAAGAAGAAGAGAGGCGCAGACGGAAAGGTGAAAACCTATAAAGCCCATCTTGTTGCCAAGGGATATCGTCAACGTTATCGTATAGACTATGACGAGATATTTTCTCCTGTGGCAATGCTCAAATCTATTCGGATTATGCTTGCGATAGCTGCCCATCTGGACTATGAAATCTGACAAATGGATGTGAAGACAGCTTTCTTAAATGGAGAGCTGGATGAAGAGGTGTATATGATACAACCTGAAGGATTCACATCCACAGATGAGTCTAAGGTGTGCAGGCTACAGAGGTCTATTTATGGACTTAAGCAGGCATCATGAAGTTGGAACATACATTTTGATAAGACGATCAAGACGTATGGCTTCGTTAGAAACGGAGAAGAGCCCTGTATTTATAAGTGGGCTAATGGTCCAGTAGTAGTATTTCTTGTATTGTATGTGGATGACATTCTCTTAATTGAGAATGATGTCCCTACATTATAGGGAATAAAGATTTGGCTGTCGTCATAGTTCTCCATGAAGGATCTGGGAGAAACTTCCTACATCCTAGGGATGAGGATCTATAGAGATAGATATAAAAGGTTGTTTGGTTTATCTCAGTCCACATACATTGATACTATGCTGAAGAGGTTCAGCATGAAAAATTCCAAGAAAGACTATCTTTCGATAGGCCATAAAATTTTTCTCTCGAAGAGGGATTGTCTGACAACACCTCAAGAGAGAGAGCGTATGGGTAGGATTCTATATGCTTCGGCAGTGGGATCTATCATGTACGCCATGACATGTACACGATCAGATGTGGCATACTCACTAGGGGTAGTGAGTAGATACCAATCAGATCCAGGGGAGAATCACTGGAAGGTTGTTAAAACCATCCTGAAGTATTTGAGAAATACTAAGGACCAGTGGCTTGTTTATGGTGAATCGAACTTGAGACTTATAGGGTTTACAGACTCTAGTTTTCAGTCTGATTATGATGACAGCAAAAGTATGTCGGGATTTATTTTTACCCTTAATGGTGGGGCTATCTGCTGGAAAAGTTTCAAGCAGCACATAGTGGCTGAAGCATATTCTACGCCGCTACCATCTCATCCGAGAAATTATGGATCGAGGTGATGTCGATCTTCAGAAGATCGATGGGAAGGAGAACCTGGCTAACCCATTCACTAAAGCCATTGCGGTGAAGGAGTTCGACAACTACAAGTCGAAGATGGGTATTAGATACTGCACCGATTGGCTTTAGGCCAAGTGGGAGATTGTTGGGTGTTGGTGCAAAAATCCACCGACGTCGGAGAAGTTGGAGTCGAGGGAGCCGCGGTCGCCGTCGGGACCTGCAAAAAAAGTCTAAACCGGAGTTGGAGGTGCTCCAGCAAGACCCTCCGATGCTCAAGTCAGTTCTCTGTCTCAATAAGAATGGAGTGCTCGAACGAAAATTTTAGCAGAGTTTTGAGATAGAGATTAGAGCTTAGAGAATAACGTATCTGGGGGTCCCCTTTTTATAGGCGGAGGGCGTAACAGATTGACAGCGACGTCTGTAACCGCCTGGTAGTGGGCCGTTCGGGGCCATGAGGAGTTTATTACGGAGAGTAGTAGAGTGGAGTCGTGGCAATCGCCGTGGCCTGCCACGTGGAGCCTGTTGTGGAGAGTGGGTGATGTCCGTTGTCGTGACTTGCCGGAGCATGATGGAGCCACGTGGGATCCGTTACAAGAAGTGGAGCAGAGTCGTGGCCATTACTGTGGCCTGCCAAGGAGTCCAGGCCTGTCGGTCGAAGCTCGATTGGGGTGTCTGGTGGAGAGGGGTAGCTCTCCATCTAAGAGGAGCTCGGATGTTGCTGGCGATCCTTCTACTGTTGGGTGCCTTGGGTGCTAGTTCTGCGGCGAAGGCCATCTGCTATAGAAGCTCGGTCAGGGGCTTTCTGTGGATGAAGTTTGGTTTCATGCAGAATCTGACAGAAGGTCGACCGGCAGTGGATGTCGGATGGCGCTGGAGAGGTTCACCCGCTGGAGGGGTTCGGCTGCTGGAGCCCATGTGTCGTAGGAGTTCGTCCGAAATCTGTCTGCTACAGAAGTTCAGTCGGAGTCTGGTTCCTGTAGAAGTCCAGATGGGGATCATTTATTGAGGAAGCTCGATCGAAGCCTGCCTGCAATAGAAGTTCGGAAGGAATTCGTTCACAATAGAAGCTTAGGTGGAGGCTTACATTAGAAATCTGACGTGGACCGCTCATAGTAGAAATTCGAAGTAGACCGCTTGTAGTGGTAGCTTGGAGTAGATCGCTTGTAGTAGAAGCTTGGAGTAGATCGCTTGCGGTGGGGGCTCGGAGTCCGGCCCTTGTAAGAATTCGGATGAGGTCTACCTGCAATAGGAGCTCAGGGCTGAAGTCTGACTCCCGTAGGAGCTCGGATGAAGTCTACCTGCAGTAGGAGTTCGGGGAAGAAGTCCGGCTCCCGTAGGAGCTCGGATGAAATCCAGAAGGCGGTCGACTGCCGTAAAAACTTGGATGGAGTCCGTCCATCATGGAGATCTGCTGTTGGGAAAGTTTGCCACTGACGAACTGATGAAGTTCTGGAAGAAATTCAGATTGGAGTCGATCGAATCCTGTTGGAAAAGATCTGGAAGAGGTCCGGAGAACGGTTGACCCTTGTAGGAGGTCGGCCGATAGTAGAATCCAGAGAGCACTTGGAGCAGCCTGATAGATGACTGAAGAAGCTTATCGCTGGAGAAGCCCGGGAGATGCGGCAGGAGTTCATCCGTCGGGGGAACCCGGTCGATACTTGTGGAAGAAGCTGTGGAGTTTATCCGTCGGCAGAACTTAGGAATATTGCAGAAGCTCGGCCGTCGGAGAGGTTCGGAAAGATGTCGCCCAAGGTTGGACATCGGTAGAGTCCCAGGAGTGTCACTCCTGGTACGAAATTCGACTGGGGGATATTTTATACCCAACACCAGTCCCCCTACTTCCGAGTTCGAGTTTCGAATGAAGGAAGTATAGAAAAATTTTCATAGCCGAAGTTGCTCCCTTAAATTCTGTGCGCGATCGCCCTCAGATATCCTGGCATTTAATGCGCGCATGCCGGAGTCTTTTCAAATCGAGACGATCCGAAGAGTTTTTTGGAATTCCCGCTGGAGCACTATCCCAAGTGCCACACAATAATGGCCCCGCTAGCAGTCAACCGTACGCCATGGTGAGTGGGACACATGGCGGGCATTGGTCTGCCTAAGGATATCCACCGTCATGACTGTGCCAGGCCCTGTTGCCTATTTAAACCCACTCCTTCCCTCCAGGGACTTCACTTCACCTGAGAGTCCAGTTGGCACCTTTCTTCTATCTGAGAGTTCTGCCGCCCATCAGCGCACTTTTCGACCCTAAGCGTTCTTTGCGTCAATCCCCGCCATCTCCACCGGCACCCCGCCTACGTCGGGCCAATCTAGGTTGGTCCCGAAACTTCTCTTGTCATTGTTGTTGTTCCTTCCTCTTCTTGCTTTGTTTGTTTAGCTTCCGAGGGTTTATTCGCAATATTTTCCAATTTTTGGGATTTCCTTCTTTCTTTTCTTTATTGCAGGCACGGACGTAGAAGTTGCCCGGGCGGCCCTCACCATTGACATCCCTTACGACGCCGAGCCTTCAGTCCCCCGAGCCCTTTCGAGGAGTTCTCCCGCCAGGGCTTCTACCCCGGAGGTCCGTCTCGAGGGAATGCTACAGATCGAGAGGAGGAGGAGAAGGGAAATGGTGGCCCCCAAGTTTAGCGGCTATCGAGCTGCCACTAAAGGCTCCCACAGCTTCGAAAGGGATTCGAGGGAGAATTCCTTTAACAACAGAGATTTAATAATGGAACTGGCCGGTGAGTGGGTCCTGCCCAAGAATTTTGAAGTAGTTGAACAGGGCGACACCGGTCAAGGGGGTGGAGTTACCGTCATAAGCTGCGGCGGGCTTCTTGACGTCGTCGGGGTTGAGGGACCAGAGGCGGTCGGCGCTGACAGCGGAACAGTAGAACTTGTTGCGGGGGGGTGGAAGTAGCACATGCTGACCTCGCCGAAGTACCTAGGATGGTAATTGTCGGAGAGAATATGGTGGTGGTGCATGCCTCTGGCATTACCACGGCCATCGGGGTACTTCTGGTTCTTCTTGAAGCAAGTCGTCGTTGCCGCCGTCGTCGCCCCTTGAGTTCTATCCCGCCTTTTTCCCCTTAGGGTTAGGGTTTCGGCAATGGGACGGAACGAGGCGGAGGGTGAGAGCCGATGGGTTTATCATACGTACTGGGAAATACTACTGAGAAAGATGGAACTGGAAGGAGAAGTCGAAAGCTTGAAGCGGTCTCTAATGTATTCTTTTCAGGTCTTGTCGTATTGTTCTTCTTTCTTTGGCCTTCAGGGCTTTGTAACGTATACCTTGTTAATCAAAATGAAAAGGAGATTTTTTGTTATCTTGTCTGCACTTTATGTTAAATTATCATCCGTCGAACTTCTTTTATTTTTTTGTCTCGTTTGATGTCGATGTTGTCTGAAGGTTCTTGGTCATCGCCACGTTGGTTTGCTTTTCTTGTCATCTTTCTTTTTCGGCCTTCAGGGCTTTGTAATGCATACTTAGCTAATAAAATGAAAAGAAAACTTTTCATTACCTCTTTTACTCATGTGTTGAGTTGTCGTTTGCCGAACTTCTTTCTATTTTTGCCTTGCTCGATATCGATGTCATTCGAAGGTACCCAATCATCGTCGCATTGACCTGTCCCTTTTGTTTATGGCCGCAGATTTGTCCGGGGCCACTTGAGTTTGATGCTTCTTTTCAAAGTTCGAGCTCGGGGGTTTAAACTTCTCGTCGCCTTAAGGAAGCCGTCTTATCCTTGGCCTGTGTTGAGAGCCCTCTTGGAGATGGGATTTTTGATAAGAATCTCCATCCTCGCTGAGATGAGGTCCCCTGTATCTTTGATGTAATTTATTTTTCATTTGTCGCTGGTGTAGTTCGTCACTTTTCTTTTTAACTTCTCCCCTTTTTTCTTTTTTTTTCTCGAGTGAGGATTTTCCCTCTGCTCTTAACGAGGTCGCAGGAGCGTGGAGGGGCCGTCGAGAAGGTTTTCTTTTTTTTATCTGGTCTTGAATGATCGGATCTTAGTTGGCATCAGGATGAGGTTCTCCTCCTATTCCTGATGTAGTCGATTTCAGCTCAGGTTAGGATGAGGTTCTCCTCCTGTTCCTAACGGGGCTATGGAGGCACATATGGGCCATTGTGAGAGCCTCTCCCCCCATTCGGTTTGAAAATAATCAGGCCTTCGACTTTGCTCATGTTAGGACGAGGTTCTCCTCCTGTTCCTAACATGGCTGTGGGGGCACATAAGGGCGTTGCAGGGCCTCTCCCCCCATCCGGTCTAAAAGTAATCGGGCCTTCGACTTTGCTCATGTTAGGATGAGGTTCTCCTCCTGTTCCTAACATGGCTGTGGGGGCACATAAGGGCATTGCAGGACCTCTCCCCCCATCCGATCTAAAAGTAACCGGGCCTTCGACTTTGCTCATGTTAGGGCGAGGTTCTCCTCCTGTCCCTAACATGGCTGTGGGGGCACATAAGGGCGTTGTAGGGCCTCTCCCCCCATCCGATCTAAGGAGAACCGAGCCTTCGACCTTGCTCATGTTAGGGCGAGGTTCTCCTCCTGTCCCTAACATGGCTGTGGGGGCACATAAGGGCATTGTAGGGCCTCTCCCCCCATCCGATCTAAAAGTAACCGGACCTTCGACCTTGCTCATGTTAGGGCGAGGTTCTCCTCCTATCTCTAACATGGCTGTGGGGGCACATAAGGGCATTGTAGGGCCTCTCCCCCCATCTGGTCTAAGGAGAATCAGGCCTTCGATTGTGTCGAGATGAGGTTCTCCTCCTATTCCCGACACGGTTAATTTCGATTGTCCTGTCGATATAAGCTCGTGCCAAGGGAGAAGACATGTGGATATAAAACTTTTATTTAAAGTAAAGTTATCGGTAATACATTCGTAAATTTTTCGAGCTCCATGATCGCGGGAGGTCTGCTCCTCCGAGTTCTCTGAGGTAGTAAGTTCTGGGCTGGACTACCTCCTTGACTTCGTACGGGCCTTTCCAGTTTGGAGCAAGTTTTCCTTGATCCTGAGGTTGTGAGACAGCGGCTCGTCGAAGCACTAGGTCTCCTGCTCTAAAGACTTTGTTTTTGACCCGAGAGTTATAGTAGCGGGCGACTTTCTGTCTGTAAGCTGCCATCCGAACTTGAGCTGCCTTCCATTTTTCTTCTAACAAGTCGAGGTTGGTTTTGAAACCCTGCGAATTGTGATGCTCGTTGAATGCCACGACTCGTGTTGATGGGAGTTTGAGCTCAATTGGGATAACAGCTTCCGTTCTGAAGGTTAGAGCAAAGGTGGTCTCCCCCGTGGGCAGTCTTTGGGTAGTTTGGTACGCCCACAACACATGATAAAGTTCGTCTACCCAAATTCCCTTCGCTCTTTCGAGCCTTATCTTGATTCCTTGCAGCAGAGTTCTGTTGGTCACTTCAGCTTCGCCGTTGGCCTGAGGATGGGCTACTGATGTGAAGTTGTGGGAGATGTTTAGGTCCTCACAAAATTCAGCAAACCTCGCTCCTGCAAATTATCGCCCATTATCAGTAATTAGGATTCTTGGTAGGCCAAACCTGCAAATGATTGACTTCCAGATGAAGTCTTGCACTTTAGCTTCTGTGATTTTTGCCAACGGTTCGGCTTCAATCCACTTGGTGAAATAGTCAATTGCTACCAGGAGGAATTTTTTCTGCCCTGACGTCATGGAAAAAGGTCCAAGGATATCCATTCCCCATTGCGCGAACGGCCATGGGGCGCTCAAGGGTGTATGTTCGGAGGTGGGCTGTCTTTGGATATTAGCATGTCTCTGACATCGATCACACTTTCTGACGTATTCAATGGAGTCGCAGTACATTGTTGGCCAGTAATACCCTTGTCGGAGCAATTTGTGGGATAAGGATCTAGCCCCTAGATAGCTTCCGCAGATTCCTTCGTGCACCTCCCATAAGGCGTAGTCACCTTCCAAAGACTGGAGACATTTTAAAAGGGGCAAAGAGTATGATCTCTTATACAGTTTGCCCTCATAAAGGATATATTAGGAGGTCTGATTTCTGAGCTTCCGAGCTTCTTTTGCATCATGAGGAAGAACCCCGTCTCTAAGATATGCCACCAGTGGGTCGATCCAACTGGGTTCATGGCTGATTTCCATCATGGGCTGCGATTCTTCCGTACTTGAGCACTTCAGAACTTCAAAGAGGACTTCCTTGGATAGTTCAGTCGGAGCCAGTGTAGCCAACTTGGAGAGGAGATCGGCCCTGGTATTTTCTGTTCTTGGAATCTGCTTGATGTTGAAGCTACTAAAGGCGGGGATGATCTCTTTTACCTTTTCAAGATATTTGGCCATGCTGTCCTCCCGTGCTTCATAGTTTTCGCTGACTTATCCCACTACCAGTTGGGAGTCACTATAAATTTGGAGCCGATCTACTCCTAATTCTTTGGCGATCCTCAATCCTGCGATTAGAGCTTCATATTTCACTCCATTGTTCGTTGCAGGGAATTCGAAGTGCAGTGCGTACTCCACGACGATCCCCTCCGGACTGATCAAGATCAGGCCCATGCCTGCGCCCGATATGTTGGAGGATTCATCCACATAGAGGGCCCAAAAGCAATCAGGGAGGTCTGTTTCTTCTTCAGAGGAGTTCGGTCGGGACTTCAGGCCGTCAGTTTCACCTTGTTCAGGTTCGGCCTCCTCCGAGATAGTGCATTCCACTATAGTCTGCCAATATCTGGGCTTTTACTGACGACCGAGGTTGATAGTTGATATCGAATTCTGTGAGCTCGATCGCCCATTTTGCTATCCTCCCGGAAGCATCCGCCCAGTGTAGAATCACCTTAATCGGTTGGTCGGTGAGTAACGTTACGGTGTGCCCTTGAAAGTAAGGTCGGAGCCTCTGGGTTGCAATCAACAGAACGTAAGTTAGTTTCTCTAATTTAGTATACCTAGTTTCGGTGTCTCTCAATGCGTGACTGATGTAGTAGATCGACCGTTGAATTTTTATTTCTTCCTTAACAAGAACTACTGCAAGAGCCATAGGGGAGACCGCTAGGTACAACAACAACTCCTCTCCGGCTTCGGACTTCGTCAATAGTGGAGGCAAGCCGAGGTAGTTCTTTAGTTCTTTGAATTCCTGTTGACATTCAGTGATCCAACAGAAGTTCTTCGGCTGCTTGAGGGTTTGGAAGAAGGGTAAGCACCGTTCGGCTGACCTCGCAACGAAGCGATTCAGGGCTACCACCCTCCCTGTAAGGCGCTGAACTTCTTTTATCGACTTCGGGGTGGCCATCTCCTAGATGGTGCGAATCTTCTCCGGATTGGCTTCAATTCCACGCTCCGATACCATGAAGCCTAAGAATTTCCCCGAGGTCACTCCGAAAGCACACTTAGTTGGGTTCAGCTTCATCTTATATTTTCGGAGGGTGCCGAAGGTCTCCTCGAGGTCGGGGATGTGGTTCGTTGAGAATTTTCTTTTCACGAGTATGTCATCCACGTAGACCTCCATGTTGCGGCCGATATGCTCTTTGAAGATTTTGTTCACCAGTCGCTGATAGGTCGCACCTGCATTTTTGAGACCGAAAGGTATGACCTTGTAACAGTAAAGATCACGGTTAGTAATGAAAGCAGTCTTTTCTTCATCTTCTGGTGCCATTCTAATTTGATTATAGCTGAAGAATGCATCCATGAAGGTGAGAAGCTCATGGCCCGAGGTTGCATCCACCAGTTGATCAATTCTGGGCAGAGGGTAGCTGTCCTTTGGGCAGGCTTTATTCAACTTTTTGAAGTCTATACACATCCTCCACTTGCCGTTTGCCTTTTTTACGAGGACCACGTTGGAAATCCAGTCAGGATAGTTGACTTCTCTAATGAATCCGACCTTCAGGAGTTTATCCACTTCCTCAGCTATCGTCTTTTGCCTTTTCGGTGCATGACCTCGGATTTTTTCTTTCATCGATCGATGCTTTGGATCAATGGCCAGACAATGTTCCATGACCTCTGTGTCGATCCCCGGTATGTCCATCGGAACCCAAGCGAAAACATCTGCATTCTTTTGTAGGAAATCAATGAGCTGCACCTGCACCTCTTCCCCCAGGTTGGAGCCGATCTTCACCACATGCTCTTTATTCCCATCATTCAAAGGAATCGAAACAAGATCTTCAATTGGCCTGCCCCTTTCCTCAGTGAGGTCATCGCAGGCGTCCAATCCATCAACCGGACAGAGGTCAGATTGGTCACTTCTTTGCAAGGCTATGCTGTAGCAATGTCTCGCCAGGGCTTGATCTCCTCTGACCTCTCCAACCCCCTGACCCATAGGAAATTTCAACTTTAAATGGTAGGTCAACACCATAGCTCGGAGGGCGTTAAGGCCGGGCCGGCCGAGTATTGTGTTATAGGCGGACGGCGCCTTTACCACCAGGAAGTCCACTCGCGCCCTGGATTGTTTCGAAAATCGACCTGCAACCACAGTCAGGGTTATCATTCGTTCCACGGGCATGGCATCACCCGTGAACCCTACCAGTGGGGAGTTCACCGGTCCTAAATGATCATCCGAAATGAATATTTTTGAGAATGCATCGTAAAAAAAAATGTCAGTCGAACTTTCATTGTCGACAAGAATGCGGCGCACATCATAATTAGCTATATTTAAAGAAACTACAACCGCATCGTTATGAGGAAATTGAACTCCCCGAGCATCTTCCTCAGTAAAGGTTATGGATTCCTCAATCTTTTGTCGCTTGGAAGGTCCGGCCAATACACCGGTTGTTTCCTATCGGGATTCCCCTGAGATGGTGTTGGTGAAACCGATCGGAGGCTGATTATCAGGCTGCTCCATGTCGACTGCCATCGCCGGAGGAAGAGGAGCCTGAGAAACCAAAGATGAGGCCGGGGCTTGCAGAGCTCGCTGAGATCTGACCGCGGAGGTCGTTGACCACCTGGTGGATGCCCTTCGAGGAGGCATCAGGTGGAAATCAGGCAAAAAATCAGAGGAGGAGATGTCGGAGAAGATGACCGGAGGTGGTCCCGTTGAGCGCTCCTTTAAGAACAAGGGTACTGCGAAGACACAGTCCCCTTCCTCTAGCGCCAATCCGGTTTGTGCAAAAATCCACCGGCGTCGGAGAAGCTGGAGTCGAGGGAGCCATGGTCGCCGTCGGGACCTGCAAAGAAAGTCTAAATCGGAGTTGGGGGTGCTTCGACAAGACCCTCCGACGCTCAAGTCAGTTCTCTACCTCAACAAGAATGGAGTGCTCGAATGAAAATTTTAGCAGAGTTTTGAGATAAAGATTAGAGCTTAGAGAATAACGTATCTAGGGGTCTCCTTTTTATAGGCGGAGGGCGTAACAGATTGACAGCGACATTTGTAACCGCCTGGTAGTGGGCCGTTCGGGGCCATGAGAAGTTTGTTACGGAGAGTAGTGGAGTGGAGTCGTGGCCATCGCCGTGGCCTGCCACATGGAGCCTGTTGTGGAGAGTGGAGTGATGTCCATTGTCGTGACTTGCCAGAGCATGATGGAGCCGCATGGGATCCGTTACAGGAAGTAGAGCAGAGTCGTGGCCATTACTGTGGCCTGCCAGGGAGTCCAGGCCTGTCGGTCGAAGCTTGGTTGGGGTGTCTGGTGGAGAGGGGTAGCTCTCCGTCTAAGAGGAGCTTGGATGTTGCTGGCGAGCCTTCTACCGTTGGGTGCCTTGGGCGCTAGTACTGCAGGCGAAGGTCATCTGCTGTAGAAGCCCGATCAGGGGCTTTCTGTGGACGAAGTTCGATTTCATGCAGAATCTGGCAGAAGGTCGACCGGTAGTGGATGTCAGATGGCGCTGGAGAGGTTCACATGCTGGAGGGGTTCGACTGCTGGAGCCCGTGTGTCATCAGAGTTCATCCAGAATCTGTCCGCTACAGAAGTTCAATCGGAGTCTGGTTTTCGTAGAAGTCCAGATGGGGATCATTTGTTGAGGAAGCTCAGCTGAAGCCTGCCTGCAATAGAAGTTCGAAAGGAATTCATTCACAATAGAAGCTCAGGTGGAGGCTTGTAGTAGAAATCCGACGTGGACCGCTCGTAGTAGAAATTCGAAGGAGACCGCTTGTAGTAGTAGCTTAGAGTAGATCGTTTGTAGTAGAAGCTCGGAGTAGATTGCTTGTGGTGGGGGCTCGGAGTCCGGCCCTTGTAAGAATTCGGATGAGGTTTACCTGCAATAAGAGCTCAGGGCTAAAGTTTGGCTCCCGTTGGTGCTCGGACGAAGTCTACCTGTAGTAGGAGTTCGGGGAAGAAGTCCGGCTCCCGTAGGAGCTCAGATGAAATCCAGAAGGTGGTCGACCACCGTAGAAACTTGGATGGAGTCCATCCATCATGGAGATCTGCTGTTAGGAAAGTTCGGCCACTGACGAACTGATGAAGTTCTGGAAGAAATTCGGATTGGAGTCGATCAAATCCTGTTGGAAAAGATCTGGAAGAGGACCGGAGAACGGTTGACCCTTGTAGGAGGTCGGCCAATAGTAGAATCCAGAGAGCACTTGGAGCAGCCTGATAGACGACCGAAGAAGCTTATCGCTGGAGAAGCCCGAGAGATGCGGCAGGAGTTCGTCCGTCGAGGGAACCCGATCAACACTTGTGGAAGAAGTTGTGGGAGTTTATCCATCGACAGAACTTGGAAATATTACGGAAGCTCGACCGTCGGAGAGGTTCGAAAAGATGTCGCCCAAGGTTGGACGTCGGTAGAGTCCCGGGAGGGTCACTCCTGGTACGAACTTCGGCTGGGGGGTATTTTATACCCAACATTGGGAATAGTGTCCCAAAGCCAATCGTCAGTCTGTTGATGGTTGTACTCTTTTTTTATATTTATACATGAATTATGAATTAATAAAAATTATTTTGATATTTTTCATCACAAAATGTTTCATCTTCTAATGAACTCCTATGTTGTGGTGAAGTCCTTAGGACTATTTAGACTCGACAAAGGAGGATTTGTCGTTTAGTCCTTAAATCTGTTCGCAACCAAATGATACGTTGTTACTAAGGACGACAATGTTTACCAAGCATAGATCATTGTGTGCCATATAGGTTGGTTGTCCTCTTAACCAATGAGTGTGGAGACACTGGTATGGCATACAGGTGAGATGCAAAGGTACATCTACACTGAACGTGACCAACTCCAGAGCTATTTCTGCTGTCAAGATTTGCTCCGATGGAATATGGGTATAAATATCCCTCCGACCTGAGACCGCCACGGTGACTTGCAAGCAACTCACTGCACTTAGGCACTGGACTACCTGAATTTTTAATTCAGTGATGGAAGGCTGCTGGGTGTAGTCAAGTACTTAACTTATCGGTGTATGTGTCAAGATGGGATTGACCACTCCAGTTTAGGAGCTGTGTACAGTCGTGTTTCAATTTAGCAAAACCTTGGCCAGCGTAGTCCTTGTGAGGAGTCACAGGACTATTTGAGTTGAGCACGATTCGGATGATCTGATCAAGGTTGACAGTTTAACCCTGAGTCATCCTAAACACAGGGGTCAAAAGGATGAATTATACAGTAACCATATTCATGTAGGTTCTGAGTGTTGCGATTGTGACTCTTCGATCTATCTAGACATCGGGTACCATTGCTAGATGGTCACTTCAATTAGTACAGAAATTGGTTCCTGTGCTACCGGCTTAGGTTTGAACCTACGGGATCACACACATTAGAGGTTCCTATCTGATCTGATGGCTGGTGTAGAATCCTACATGTTTGAAACTCAATGATCGAGAATCAGGATTCTCTGATAATGAGTTCCACACATTATGGGTACCAGGGTCAAGAGTCCCACTAGTTGGGACTTTTCGATCAGGGTTACATATCGATGAATTCTAATGCCCGATTGCCCATCGGATTTACATAAAGTATTTATGAGAGGTTTTATTAGTGATTTGATCACTAATTAACTCAATTTGATTGAGTAATTATTTTTGGATCAAGTCCAATTGAATTGGATTCAGTTGGGTTTGACCCGATTATGTTAAGAGTTGACCTAATCATCGAGATGGTTTGGTCCCTGATTTGATCAAGGGTTGGGCTTAATCAATTTTTGATTTGATTAGGATTTTATTGAGCCTAATTAAGCCTAATTAAGTTGGGTTTAAATTAGTCTAATTGGATCTAACTTATTTGGTTCAATTAGGTTGGTTTAAATAATGAAACCACCTTGACCCAATCTCCATGCACCACCTCACTTCCATTGCACCCATTTGAATTCATGAGAAGGAACTTCTCATGAATTTTTTCCTCACACCAAGCCCTCTCCACACCCCACTTTAATGTGCTAATTGAATGGATAAGGATGATTGGTTGGCCATTCAAATTCAAAATAAAATTTAAATTTGAATGGGCAATCAATCTTTGCACCTTATCCTTTTTTTTATGCCCCATTTATTACATGAGAAAAGGTTTCTCGTGAAATCACTCCATGCACAATTTAAGCCATGACTCACACCTTTAGTGGATAAGGGATGAGTTGGTGTCCATTTGAAGTCAAATTTGATTTGAATTCAAATGTGTAATTACTCATCTTTATCCTTTCTTTTGGATAAGACGTTTGACGTTGATATAAAAGGAGGAGAAGAGTGGGGCGTGGAGGATGAAGATTTTTAGAAAAAAATTTTGTGGCATGAGAAGTCTTGTGCATGAGAAGGAAGTCCATATCCTTCTAAGAGAAAAAGAAAGAAAAGAACGAAAAGTGGGTGCAAGGTTTCCGGTGAGTTCCCTAGAGTTTTAGCCTGGGGTTCGGGAAGTGAGAAAGTGAGCTACGAGTGTCGTGAGCCTACAAAATCTCAGAGAGATCTTCAACATCCTCTCAAACATGTCTGTTGATGATTCAGAGCATCCAAAGAATCGACAGACATCGATCGAAGGAGTTTGATCAGCATCGACCATCAAAAGGGCTCTACAACGAGCTAGCACTCGTGAGGAGTCGATCAGATCGGAAGCTTCGTGTGGATGATCCGTAGAGGCCAGACATGCTATGTGGCTGCATTGCGATGATCAGACTCTCTCGACGGTGATCAGATTGTAGCGATCTACTACCCACACAAAGGTATTGTGTTCTGAACACATTACAATAAAGTATTTATTATTCAAATTCGAATTTCAAATTTAAATACATGCAAGCTATATATCATATTTAGATCCTAGTGTTGGATAAATTTATATTAATTAATTAGATTAATTAATATTTTTTCGTTGTAAAATCATAATTTTGAAAAAATTTTAAAATTACCATTTTACCCCTACACTGAATTTTCCAACAGATGAAGCAGCGAAAGGACTTAATTGTAAAGGTTCAATTATAAAATTTATCATGAATGTGTTAGATTAGATCTAAAAGAATATTCATGATTTACTTTGATTAAGTTATTTTCTGTTATGTAATTAGCAATAGGATTGCTATTTATGAAATATGCTGATCTATTTGTGTAATGAGTCAACATATTTGGTGAATAGAAAATAAAACCTTTCAAATTTGAAAATTATTTTCGAAAAGCCAAACCCTGACCCATCAGCCCAAATACTTAATTAAAAGAATTAAGTATTGTCAAGTTGGTCTAGAATTGTGAATTAAGACCTAAGACAATTGCATAAACTTGTGGGTCAATGGGTTAGATGGATTAGGTCCATAATTGGGTTAGACCTAAGGTTAGCTTAAAGAAATGGACTAAATTAGAGTAATTGATCAAATCTAATCAAAAATTGAATTAGATTAGGTCAAGGATACTCTAGACTCAACTCCAATAGTTGTAGTTGAATAGGTCCATGTCTTTAACTAGACCAAGATGGACTTAATTCATGGCTACGTAGTGGAACCTAATTTACTAAGTTGATCAAATTAAAACTAATGAACCGGTTGGTGTCTAAGGTAAGTTTGGCAGTTTGACCAGTGGTTTTTAAGCGGGAGCTACTCGCAATGATTCGATCTCTGATGAGTTAATGGCTTATCCTCACCACTGATCTCACTTACCTAGCCAACCTGGTGAGTTAGGTTTTGATTAGATCACTTGGTGATTAGGGCTCACCCATGTCATTAGGTAAATCAGTTTGACTGATTTAGGTGCTCCTAATGTCAGCTTTAATTAAATCTTTTTTAATCTAACTTAGTGAAGTCAGTGGGAGGATTGAAATTGGCTGGATATTTTCTTCTCATCTATCCTTTAATAAAATCCTCAAAAATTATTAGGTCCTAAAAATGATTAAGTTATAGTGATAACTATGTCATAGCCTCCCATTAAGTGAGTGATAATGAGTCCATTAGTTTAATAATCATTGGAGGCCCAAAGGCCTGGTGCTTATTGACTAATGGAATTATCATTCATAATATGATAATTTGGTTTGAGTCTTTCTGATGGTGGTCAGGTTGGCCGGCCAAAGTCGGGCCTGATCATTTATTGGTTCGATTCACCAAATCAAGTCATGTTAATGGTTGGACTTAATCAGATCTTTTCAGTGGAGGTCAAAGCCTACTAATTAGGTTCTGGGGCAAAATCAATTACTAGAAGTTGTTTAGAGAAACAACTGGTTATGAACCTACCCATAGATGCACATGGGTTGACCAACCAAAGTTGGGCTTGTGTGTAGTCTGTGTGGATTCTAGTACCCACTAAGGAATTAAAGTAATTCCTCAAATTGGAGGTTGAGGCTACCAGTTCATAAAAATACTGGGAGAAACTTTAGACTAAAGTCCAAGTCTTTAGTATTAATAATTTGTGTACTAATTAAGGTCTGATTTTCCTTTATGCAGCTATGGCCACTATCCTATCGCTCCAATCATTATTAGATAATGACAAGCTCATGGGACCTAATTTCGATAGCTGGTATCAAAAATTAAAAATCATCCTTGAGCATGAGCGGATCCTTTATATAGTAATGGATCCGGCACCTGAGGAGCCAGCTCCGAACGCTAGAGGGATGGTCCGAGACACTTACCAGAAGTGGCTCAATGACCGCACCACCGTTTGGTGCATTATGCTGGTGGTAATGAATGATGAGTTCAACCGCAGGTTCGAGAACGCCCAACCTCAAGAGATGCTTCAAATGTTGAACGACTCCTTTGGCACGCCTGACGACATTGAAAGGCACAAAACTAGTTGTGCCATTTTCAATTCTCAGATGAGGGATGGGGCCTCAGTTACTGATCATGTATTGTACATGATCGAAATGATTGAGCGCCTAAGTAAACTGGACTTTACCCTGCACGAGCAGCTCGGTAAGGATGCGATCCTTAATTCTTTGCCCAAGTCCTTCCTCCCCTTCCTTACTCATTTTCGAATGATAAAGCCTGCAGTGAACTACCACGGCTTGTTGGGGTTGCTGCAGAACTTTGAGAAGGACCACCAGCTCCATAAGGAGTCGGTGAATGTTGTGGGAGGGTCTTCTTCTGGTCGTCGACTTTTTAAGAAAGGGAAGAAGAACAAGAAGAAGAAGAATATGAAGGTACAACTGCATGCTGGGACATCTGCACAGGGTCAGACCAAGAAGTGCAAGCCCGACCAGAGCCAGGCGGAGTGCTTCTTTTGCAAGAAGCAGGGGCACTGGAAGAGGAACTGTCCTCTATACATTGCCTCACTAGACCCGAACAGGCCAAAGAAGAAGCAAGGTACTTATATGATAACACCTCGCAACTTTTCCATTTGTGATACTACTGCTTGGGTATTGGATACCGGAAGCCCTTATCATATTTGCAATTCGATGCAGGGTCTGCAGGTCAGTAGGAGATTTGATGAAGGCGAGAGATTCCTGAACGTTGGAGATGGAAGCAAAGTTCCAGTTCTAGCATTAGAAATCATGAATCTTGTAATCAATTCTCGAAATATAATTCTGAGTGAATGTCACTATTATCCAAGCTTTTTATTAAATATTATTTCTGTAGGCCTTTTGGCCATGAACGGTTATCAATTTTTAATAAAAGGAAATGTTTGTAATATCATTTTGAATGGTGTTATAATGTTTGTTAGATAACTTAATGATAGAATTTACTTTCTATCACAATCTGTTAATGTGGTTCAAATCTCCGGTAAACATCCTAGAATAGATAATGTGTCAGAAGTTTACCTTTGGCACTGTAGGCTAGGTCATATCAATAAGAACAGGATAAACAGGTTGACTCAAGAAGAAATTCTTGAAGTAGCTAATTGTAAATCACTTCCAACCTGTGAGTCCTGTCTTCTTGGTAAACTGACCAAGTCACCTTTTACTGAAAAAGGTGAGCGAGCCAGTGAACTCTTAGCTCTGGTACATTCTGATGTATATGGACCCATGAGCTCAAGTGCAAGAAGTGGATATTTCTACTTCATTACCTTCACAAACAATCTATCAAGGTATGGGTATGTCTATTTAATGAAGCATAAGTCGAAGTCGTTTGAAATGTTCAAACTATTTTGAAATGAGGTAGAAAAATAAATTGGAAAGTATATTAAAACTCTTCGATCTGATCGAGGAGGTGAATACCTTTCCAATGATTTTCTGACATATCTTGGAGAGAATGAGATTCTCTCTCAGCAGACACCTCCTGGAACACCACAGCATAATGGTGTGTCTGAAAGGAGGAATCGGACCTTGTTGGACATGGTTCGATCCATGATGGGGTTTGTTGGTCTGTCGATCTCCCTTTAGGGATATGTGCTCGAATCGGCTTGTTACCTTCTAAATAGGGTTCCGAGTAAGTCTGTAACCAAAACACCATATGAGATATGGATAGGACATAAGCCAGTATTCTCGCACCTTAGGGTTTGGGGGTGTC
Organism: Elaeis guineensis; assembly: GCF_000442705.2. NCBI lineage: Eukaryota > Viridiplantae > Streptophyta > Magnoliopsida > Arecales > Arecaceae > Elaeis > Elaeis guineensis. The sequence goes on along the minus strand of NC_026006.2, from coordinate 11,351,432 downwards.
CGACTTATGTTAAACATTTAATTACAGACAAGCTTGGACCTAGGAATGACAAGTGTAATTTTATAGGGTACCCAAAAGAGACCAAAGGGTATTACTTCTACCTTGCTGATGAGCAAAAAGTGTTTGTCAGCCTGAAGGCAATCTTTTTGGAAAGAAAGTTCCTTGGTGAAGGGACTGTTGCCTCTAAGGTCGAACTTGATGAAATTCGGCAGGTGAAAAATCCGACGCAAGTTGCTGAACCTGAACCGGATTTGATTAGATCAGATCCGGAGCCCATTGTTCAAGCACCCTTAAGGCGATCTGGTAGAGTACCACGTCAACCGGATAGATACTATAGTTTTTTGATCCAGGATGATGATCCTATCAAACTTGATGAAAATGATGAGGATCCAATCACCTACATGGATGCAATGCAGAGACCTGACTCTGAGAAATGGCTAGAGGCCATGAAATTCGAAATAGAGTCCATGAAGGTCAACGATGTGTGGACATTGGTTGATGGATTTGATTTTTGGCTAAATGGTCTAGCACGAACTGTTAAGTTGATCTAATCGAAACTAATTAAACCAATTGGTGTCTAAGATAAATCAGACCGGTGGTTTTTAATTGGCAGCCTGCTTACCTGACCATTTCTGATGGTGTCTAAGGCAAGCTTTGGCAGACCCTCCCACCGATCGAACTTATCTGACCTCTTGGTGAAATTATATTTTGATTGGATCACTTGACTATTTGAGCTGACCCTTGTCAGCTAGGTAAATCAGTGTGACTGATTTAGGTGCTCCTAGACCAGCCCTTTTAATTGTCTCCCTTAAGTTGACTTGGTGAAGCCAATGGAAGGATCATGATAAGCTGGTTCATCTAACCTCCTCCTTTAAATCAATTAAATCTTCTAAAATTATTAGGTCCTTAAAATAAAATAGTTATGATGATAACTAGATCATAGCCTCTCAGTAAGTGGATGATAATAGGTCCATCAGTTGGATAATCATTGGAGGCCCAAAGAACTGGTGCTTATCAGCTGATGGAATTGTCATTCATAATATGATTTCTTGACTGCATCTTTCTAAATGGTGGTTAGGTTAGCCAACCAAAGTTAGGCCTAATCATTCATTGGCTAGATGGGCCAAGTATGGTCATGTTAATGGTTGGACCTAACCAGACCTTTTCAGTGGAGGCCAAAGCCTACTGATTAGAGACTGGGACAAAATTAAAATTACTAAAAATTATTTATAAAAATAATTGGTTATGAACCTATCCTTAGATGTATATGGATTGACCAACCAAAGTTGGGCTTGTGTGCAGTCTAAGTGGATTCTAGTACCCACTAAGGAATTAGGGTAATTTCTCAAATTGGAGGTAGAGGCTACCAATTCGAATAAAATAGTGGGAGAAACCTTTTGATTAAAGTCTAAATCTTTAAGTTTAATGAATCAATTACTAATTAGGTTATAATTTTTTTTGTGCAGATATGGCTACTTCTCTATCGCTCCAATCATTGTTGGACAATGATAAGTTGGTGGGATCCAACTTCGATAGCTAGTACCAAAAATTGAAGATAGTTCTGGAGCATGAACGGATCCTATATGTGATAACGGATCCTGCACCTAAAGAGCCAGCTGCTAATGCACATGGAACAGTCAGAGACACTTATCAGAAGTGGCTCAATGATCGGATCACGGTGCGCTGCATCATGCTGGCTGTCACGAGCAATGAGTTCAATCGCAGATTTGAGACGGCTTAGCCAAAGGATATGCTTCAAGTGTTGGAGGATGCCTTTGGCACACCCGATGATGCGGAGAGGCACAAGACTAGTTGTGCCATCTTCAATGCCAAAATGCAGGATGGTGCCTCTATCACTGATCATGTATTGTACATGATTGAGCTGATGGAGTGTTTGAGCAAGCTCGGCTTTCTCTTGCATGAGCAGCTTGGGAAAGATGCAATATTGAACTCGTTGCCCAAGTCTTATCTCCCATTCCTCACTCATTATAAAATGACAAAGCCTGAAGTAAACTACCATGGGTTACTGGGGTTGCTTCAGAACTTTAAGAAGGATCACCAACTCCACAAGGAGTCGGTGAACTTAGTGGGAGGTTCATCTTTTGGTTCTCGATCCTTTAAGAAAGAGAAAAAGAACAAGAAGAAAAAAGTGAAGAAGGTGCAAGTTCAGGCTGAGATATTAGTGCAGGGCCAGACCAGAAAGATAAAACCCGATAAGAGTCAAACTGAATGCTTCTTTTGCAAGAAGCGGGAGCATTAGAAAAGGAACTGTCCTCAATACATTGCCTCCCTGGATCCGAACAAGCAGAGAAAGAAGCAAGCTGTTGCTGGGCAAGGTATTTATATGATAACTCCTTGCAATTTTTCTATTTGTGATATAACTGACTAGGTATTGGATACCGGTAGCCCTTACTATATTTGCAATTTGTTGCAGGGGTTGCAGGTCAGTAGGAGATTCGAGCAAGATGAGAGGTTCTTGAATGTTGGAGATGGAAGACTAGTTCCAGTTCTAGCATTAAAAATCTTGAAACTTGTATTTGAGTCCCATACCGTTATTCTCAATGATTATCATTTCTATCCCAGTTTCTTTATAATGTTATTTCTGTAGGCCTTCTGGCCAAAAATGATTATGAAATTTAAATAAAGAAATAAGTTTGTAATATCATTATGATGGTATTACTATTTTTTGCAGATATTGGAACAATGATGTGTATATGTTATCACAACCTGTTAACGCAGTCTATTCTACTGGCAAGCACCCTAGATTAGATAGTGTATTAGATATCTACTTATGGCACTGTAGGCTAGGTCATATAAATAAGAATAAGATAAACAGGTTGACTCAAGAGGGATTCCTCGAAGTCAGTGATTGTGAATCACTTCCAACCTTTGAGTCCTATCTTCTTGGTAAAATGACCAAGTCACCTTTTACTGGAAAAGGTAAGAGAGCTACTGAGCTCTTGGGCCTAGTACATACTGATGTATATGGGCCCATGAGCACAAGTGCTAGAGGTGGATATTTCTATTTCATCACTTTCACGGATGATCTATCCAGATATGGATGTGTCTATCTGATGAAACATAAGTCAAATTCATTTGAAATGTTCAAACAATTTCGAAGTGAAGTAGAAAAACAAATAGAGAAGAGTATTAAAACTTTTCGGTCTGACCGAGGAGGGAAATACCTTTCTGATGAGTTTCTCACATATCTAGGAGAGAATAGAATTCTCTCCCAATAGACTCCTCCAGAAACACCACAGCATAATGGTGTGTCTGAAAGGAGAAATCAGACTCTGTTAGACATGGTCCGATCCATGATGGATTTTGCCAGCTTGCCAATATCCTTCTGGGGATATGCACTCGAATCGACCTGTTATCTGTTAAATAAGGTTCCAAGTAAGTCTGTAATTAAGACTCCATATGAGATTTGGACAGGACGTAAGCCAGCACTTTCACACCTTAGGGTCTGGGGGTGCCCAGCCTATGTCAAATGGTTAGTTATAGATAAACTTAGACCTAGGTCTGACAAATGCACATTCATAAGGTATCCCAAAGAGACCAAAGGATATTTTTTCTACCATGCTGATGAACAAAAAGTATTCGTCAGCCTTAAGGCAATCTTTTTAGAAAAAGAGTTCTTTGGTGAAGGAATTGTTGCCTCTAAGGTTGAACTTGATGAAGTTCAAAAGGTAGAAGGACCGACACCAATAGCTGAACCTAAGTTGGATTTGATTAGATCAGACCGAAGTCCAATGTACCTGCACCATTAAGGCGATCCGGTAGAGTACCACGTCAGCCGAATAGATACTTTAATTTCTTGGTCTGGGATGGTGATCCCATCGAACTCGATGAGAATGATGAGGATCCGATCACCTATATGGATGCAATGCAGAGATCCGATTTTAAGAAATAGCTTGAAGCCATGAAATCCGAAATGGAGTCTATGAAGGTCAACGATGTATGGATATTGGTTGACCCACCTGAAGGGGTTAAACCTATTGGGTGTAAATGGATCTTCAAAAGGAAGAGGGGCGCAGACGGAAAGGTAGAGACCTATAAAGCCCGTCTGGTTGCCAAGGGGTATCGTCAATATTATGGTATTGATTATAACGAGATGTTCTCTCCTGTGGCAACGCTCAAATCCATTCAGATAATGCTTGCAATAGCTGCCCATCTGGATTATGAGATCTATCAGATGGATGTAAAGACAGCTTTCCTTAATAGAGAGCTGACCGAAGAGGTGTATATGATACAACCTAAGGGGTTTACATCCACAGATGAGTCCAAGGTGTGCAAGCTTTAGAGTTTTATTTATGGATTGAAGCAAGCTTCTTGGAGTTGGAACATGCATTTTGATAAGGTGATCAAAATGTATGGCTTCATTAAGAACAGAGAAGAGCCCTGCATCTATAAATGGATAAATGGTCCAGTTGTGGTATTTCTTGTCTTGTACGTGGATGATATTCTCTTAATCGGGAATAACATCCCCACACTATAGGGAATAAAATTTGGTTGTCATCACAGTTCTCCATGAAGGACTTGGGTGAAGCATCTTACATCCTAGGGATGAAGATCTATAGGGATAGATCTAAAAGGATGCTTGGGTTATCCCAGTCCACGTACATAGATACTGTGCTGAAGAGGTTCAGCATGGAGAATTCCAAAAAGGGCTATCTACCGATAGGCCATGAAATTTCTCTCTCTAAGAAGGATTGTCCAATAACTCCTGAAGAGAGAGAGTGTATGAGTAGAGTCTCATATGCTTCGATCGTGGGATCTATCATATACGCCATGACATGTACAATGCCATATATGGCATACTCACTAGGAGTAGTGAGTAGATACCAATCTGATCCTAGAGAAAACCACTGAAAAGTGGTTAAAGCCATCCTTAAGTATTTGAGAAATACTAAGGACCAATGGTTGGTTTATGGCGAGTCAGATCTGAAACTTGTGGAGTTCATAGACTTCAGCTTTCAATCTAACCATGATGATAGCAGAAGCGTGTCGGGTTATATCTTTACTATGAATGGTGGAGCCATCTGCTAGAAGAGTTTCAAGCAACATACTGTGGCAAACTCTGTTTGTGAAGTGGAGTACATCGCAGCATCGGATACCACGAAAAAAGCTGTGTGGCTGAGAAAATTCATCATCGAGCTCAAAGTAGCACCCTCCCTCAATGGTCTGATCCTACTCTACTACGACAGCACTGGTGCCATAGCTCAGGCGAAGGAACTCAAAGCACACCAGCGGACGAAGCACATGTTGCACCGCTTCCACCTGATTCGGGAGATCATGGATCGAGGTGACGTCGACCTTCAGAAGATCGACGGAAAGAAAAATCTGGCCGACCCCTTCACTAAAGCCCTGTCGATAAAGGAGTTTGATAATCACAAGTCAAAAATGGAGATTAGATGTTATGCCGAGTGGCTTTAGGACAAGTGGGAGTTGTTGGGAAATATGTCCCAAAAGCCAATCGTCAACCTGTTGATGGTTGAGCAATCTTGTATTGTAATTGATTTATTAATAAATAAAATATATTTTTAGAATTTTCATCATAAGTTTTTATCTTCTAATGAACTCCGTTATTGTGATGAAGTCCTTAGGACTATTTAGGTTCGATAAAGAGAGAATTTATCGATTAGTCCTTAAAACTGTTCACGACCAAATGATAGATTGTTAATAAGGACGATAGCTTCTATCGAGCATAGGTCACTGTAGGCCATATGGGTTGGTTGTTCTCTTAACCAAGAAGTGTGGAGACATTGGAATGGCATACAGGTGAGATGTAAGAGTACATCATCATTGAACATGACCAACTCCAGAGTATTCTGCTATCAAGAATGTCTCTGATGGGTTATAGGTATAAGTGTCTCTTAAACCTGAGATCGCCTTAGTGACTTGCAAGCAACTCACTGTGCTTTGGTACTGGACTAACTGAATTTCTAATTCAGTGATAGAAGGCTTCTGGACATAGCCAAGTATTTGCAAAGTCAGAGTATGATCAAGATGGGATTGACCACTCCAAGAGTTGGAGAAAAATGAGTCACTGTATTTCAATTCAGCAAAAACTTGATCAGGATAATCCATCAAATGTATTTGATATTTTAAAATACAATGTGGACAACCTGATCAAAATTGACAGTTGAACTCTGAGGTATCCTATGAGTATTTTGGTCAAGTAGATGAATTACATGGAAACTATATCCGCATGGGTTCTAAGGATGTTGTTCTATACATTCGACCTATCCGGCCATTGGGTACCATTGCTAGATGGTCACTTCGATTGATATAAAAATTTATTCCTATGCTACTGACTTAGGTTCAGACCTATGAGATCACACACATTAGAGTTCACAATCCGATCGGATGGTTGATCAATGATTAAGAATCGTTCTAGGATTAAACGATCAATACGATTGATATTTAACCTAGTGCAAGTGTTGCAGGAAGATTGATTAGCAATTTGATTGCTAATTGACTTAATTTGATTAAGCCAATGGGTTAAGATTAAGTCTAATTGAATATAATTTAATTATATTTGGTTTGGGCTTGATTGGATCAAGTCTAATTGGTTTATTGGATAAGCCAAGTGCAAGAAAAAACTAGTCCTAGTTCAATTAGGACTAGGGTCAACCTAATTTTTAATTTGATTAAAAAATTAAATCAGATTTAAATCTAATTTAATCTGATTAAATTAAGTTCTTAATTAAGTTAAAATTTATTTTAATAGGGTTGATTTAGTTTTGGTTTGATTTGGTTTGAGAAACCAAATTTGAACAAGTCATAGATTGAATCCTAGTAAGACTAGGATTCCACCTTGCACCACCTTAGCCCCCCACGCCCACTCTCTCTTATTTTGTGTGACAAAACATTATCTCTCCAGCCTTCATGTATGCCCAAAGCTTTCCACTCTTTCTCTCTTACATGGAATGTGGTTGTGGACCATGTCAAAGTAGGAATTAGTTTGGATTTCAAATTCTATGAGATAAAATTTTAGGAAACCAAAACTCTTTTCTTATGGCACTGATTTTATCCAGATTATTTTTAAAATTTTTGTGGCTTTTATAGCACATATTGTGTTCTCTTTGCTGGTGGTCCATGGTAGAAAAAGAAGGAGGGAGCACCCAAGAGTTGGGCACCACTTGTCTTGCCCTATTTGGATTTTCCTTGACTAGATATTTGACCTAGACAAGGATTCTTCATATCTCTTTATTTAAGAAGAATTTCTTCTTAAAATTTTTGTGAATTATAGAGCATTGAGAGACCTTTGTGGCGTGTTAAAATCATAGAGAAAGGGTGTTGGGGTGTGGAGATATAATGGACACAAAATTATGCATCTGGGTTAGAGCAAAGAGAAGAAGAAGAGGGTCTTCTTCTAGGATTGCTGAGTTCACCTCTTTCCTTCCTCCATCTGTGAGTTTTCTAAGAGTGCCTCATATTTAAAACTCCTTCTTCTACTTTTCATCTTTGAAAGAGTCTAAATTAAGAAGAAGGAGGCATCTGATCGACCATCGAAGAAGGATCAACACAGTACTAGCATACTGTGCTGATTTTCTGGATCAGGACTTCTGATCGTGATTCGTGGACTCGTGTGGATGACTCCTAGAGGCCGGATGCATGTGCGGCTCACAACATCATCCTTAAGCCCGGATTAGTAAAGTTAGAATGTCTAACTTGCAAGGTAATAGATCTAATCTATTATATTTTACATACATTAGATGTAGTATAGAAACATGTTGATATGATCAACATGTAGTTCTTCCTTTTTATATTTTAATTTTTAATTTAATGCCATGTAATAATCATATAATAGAATCTTAGATCTAGAGATTCTTTAGTTTTATAAAATAAATTTTGATTTATTTTAGTCTTCCACTGCCTGATCTTGAAAAAGTTTCAAGATCTAACCTTGAAATCCTAGATCTGGTTTTTTCATGTGCTTGACAATATGGGCGTAGCTTCTTGAAGGATATCACGAGAGTGTAGGCTATCTTTTCTAACCTCATATATCTAGTCTCAACATTATGGAGAACTCGACTGATATAATAAATCATCTTCTACGTCTCGGCCTCCTGTCGGATGAGGACCGAATTGACCGTGAGGGATGAAACTGTCAAGTACAAGTATAGTACTTCTCTAGGATTTAGTTCACTTAAGAAGAAAGGTGAGCCAAGGTATCTCTTTAGCTCATCAAATGCAGCTTGACACTCATCCGATCATTGAAAATTCTTCACCTATTTAAGAGCTTTGAAGAAGTAAAAACTCTTTTCGATCGATCTTGAGAGAAATATGTTCAAAGCTGCAATCCTCCCAGTTAGGTGCTGTACTTTTTGGATCATCCTCAGAGGCTTCATTTCTTGGAGAGCTTGAATTTTTTTTGAGTTCATTTCGATTTTCCATTGCAACATCATTTGTTGAAAATTATATCCTAAAATCAATCTTGTGACGATTGAGTTCTTCTTTGTATATGAATTATTGATTAATGAATAATAGTTATTCTGATATTTTTCATCATAAAGATATAACTTGCTTGAACTCTTGTGTTGTGATGAAGTTCGTAAAACTATGTTAGTGTATGATAAAGAGAAGATTTATCGTATAGTTTTTAAACTTACTCACGATTAAATGATACATATGAAGAAAAAACTAGCTTTTTCCGTCGTAGGATCTTCCAGATCTAATGAGATCTGGGGTGGAATATTTCAAAAATTATCCTATGATTATTTTAGATCTAAGATCTATTAGATCTAATTTTTATTATCTGATATTAAATCTGAAAACATGAGGAATACAGAAATATCTCTAGGGTAATTTGATTACCCTGTAGATGATCGCAGCAATGCCCAAGGTTCTGATTTAGCCATGCAGTCACTTGACCTCTACCGGTATCCACTCAAGTAGGATCTAGATCATCTTCTCCTCACAAATTTTTGCTCCAAAAATCAGATCTGGATCTGAACTGAAAGTTCTTCAAAAGACCTTCTGAAGTTGGAGCAGCGGCTTCTCGATAGATTGCTGCAGCCTCCTGATCAAGCCGCCACCATGCCTTGGATAAGCACCAGATGGATGCCCAACTTCTTGGGCATGAAGAGGGGAGAGAGAGAACCAGAGGGGGCATAGAGAGGTGGAGGGGTTTTAGGCTTTTTCTGGGTATGGCACAGATCTCTTTAACCCTAGGCGCAGACAGGGTTTAAATAGGCCCTGCTGTGCCATGCAGTGCCACATCATTCGACCAATCAAAAAATTTCAATTAATTATAAAAAAATTCTGATTGATGGAGTGATATCATCTGATCACATCAGATAAAAATCCCCACAATCTCTCCAACTATTGGCCCCAACACTGGATAAGTCCAGTGAGGTTGGCGCCCAACAGTTTGAGTTGATCAAGGCATCAGAGTCCTCATCTCATGGGACTCTGATCCTTATCCAATTGTGGTGCATGCCCAATCTGATTATGGTGCCCACTTTGAGGCTTAGTTTGGCAGGTGGACACTCCACAAAAACTCTCCAATGACCTCTTGCCAAGTGGCCTTTAGTCCAAGGTCCATGGGTCAACGTTTGACCGATGTCCTAAAACGGGAAATGGCAGGTGACAGGAATTAGCAGGTGTTTGTCTTTAATTCATCTCATGAATTAAGACAAGTTCTTTCTGAGCTGAACTAGATCTAGTCAGACTGAGAGAAACTTTTTCAAGGTTCTTTGGGTGAGTCAAATCACATTTGGCTCAGTCGAGACAGAAAAGATTACACGAGGAGAAAGTTAGGCTCAATCGTGTACTAGCATGATTTTCTTGAACCTAATTGGATCTTATCCAAATCAATCGAACTGGACTAGCTCAATTGATGACATCCAGACCCTAATCCTTATTTGTATTACCCAGTTAGGTTCATTTTCATATGGTAATGAGACATGTCATGATCTCATCATCGACATCATCGAAACTCCTTTCGATGGATCAGAACTCTTCTGATTCAGACAATTAGAATGATCGATCATCAAGATCATTCTAATTGCTCTCAAAATTCACCAGTGACATCTAGCAGTATATGGTGGCAACCCATCAGAATTGAAGGAGAACCTCTCGATGCAGCTACCTGTGTGATTGAGTTCCTCTATCATGAGTCCCGACTGAATTAGGGTTAAGGTGAACTCATCAAACCCAACATCAGTCATATGAATCAATCGATTGATCCGAGTCCGATGTGAAACCCTAATGGAAAATTTTTTTTATTATTTTACTCTACCATGGCCATGGGCTTAAGGACTCGATCTTTTGATCATCATAGGACTACTCCTCTCATCTACCGAGGTTGATAGATCCCATCTTGGTGTGATTTGGTTCCTACGATGAATATGCTACTTCCAACATACACCTCAGGATTTTGAATGGCTAGGAGATTGAGTTATGGTGTAGTCAAACTATAACATACTTAAGGTGAACTATCGATGTACCTCAAGTCAAAGAACTAGACACACAGCTGCAGCATCGAGCTAGTCATCGACGAGAAGGTAGACTTCCTTATGACTGCTCGAGGTGGTCATGCTCAGTACTCTTGTTCTCAATGAATACCTGTACTCTCACTCTGGTGTCTTCACACTATAGACTCAAGATATATCTATCCTAAGAAAATGATCGTACACCAACCTTCCAGATCGATCACCATCTTTGTGATGATCTTATGGTCAGGAGCTGTTTATGAGTTAGTTATGTAAATTCATGTCTTAAATTTTCAACTCTTAAAAATATGAATTAATATTCCTACTAACTCAAAGGATGTATCACAGACATAATATACACAATGTGATAGTAGAATAACCTTTTTATTCATTTATAGTCAAAATTATAAATTTATCCTTAGTTTTGTACAGGAATGTGTCAGCCAATCTGGCATCTAGGGCACACATCTAACAACATCATTATAGGATGATGATGTTTATCGAGTGAAGGTCGTTGTGTGCCATATGAATTGATTGTCCTCTTAACCAAGGAGTTTGGTAACATTGATATGGCATACAGGTGAGATGTAGGAGTACATCATCACTGAATAAGTGACTCACCTACTAAGCATTCTACTGTCAAGAACTACTCGTGAAGCACATAGATATAAGTATTCTTTAGACCTGAGATCACTATAGTGACTTGCAAGCAACTCACTATGCTTTGGTGTCAGACTATCTGAATTTCTAATGCAGTGACAGAAGGCTACTGGGTATAGTCAAGTACTTACGAAGTCCGTGTGTGACCCCTTCGAATTATTAGAGTTGATGTATAGTTGTATTTTAATTTAGTAAAAAATCTTAATCAAGATAATCTATAAGATGAATTTGAAAGATTAAAATATAATGTGGATGAAGCAATCTCGGTTGACAGTTAACCTGAGACTATCTTAGAGTATTCCGGATCAAAAGGATGAATTATATGGTAACCATGTGCATAGATTCTAAAATATTTTTTTACGATAATTTGATCTATCTGAACATCAAAAATTATTGTTTGATGGTGTCTCGATTAGTGCAGAAATTAATTTCTGTGCTACCAGCTTAGTGTTTGAACCTATGAAGTCACACACACAAGTCAGACACCGTAGGAAAGTATTGACCTATGTTTATATGTCCAATTTGAAAGTACTTGACTTGATTGAACATATAAACTAACTTGATTGAGAATTAAGTTATGGGTCAAATAAGATTGAAGAGTTGACTATGTCTAGTTAGCACTACATATGAGATTCAGGTTCGATCCCAGAGATGAACAGTTTATGATCTATGATCCATGGAACATATGAAAGATTGAATTTAAATAATAATTAATTTTAGATTAGATCTAAATTAATTAAACTCAATTATATCCAAAAATCTAAATTATACTTGATGTAAAAATTTTAAAGAGTTTGGGATTGACAACCTTTCGAAATTATTTCGAACTAGCTTCAAATTAAATTCGAATCGGACCCATTTTGGATGAGATATGAAAAATTCTTCTTGCATTGAGATTTTCTTCTCTTATGGACCGACCAATATTTGGAAGCTTCCTCTTGTGGGCATCCCATGTGGGTAAGGGATTGGGTGCAATTTGGTTGTCATATGTGATGGCAATACTATCTCATGTAGGAGTCCTTCTTTCATGAGTATTGGACTGATTCAAAGTATATTTGAGCTAGAAATCTTATATTTATTAGGTCATGAGATCCATCTATAAATAGAGAGGATTTCTATCTATGGATGTATAGCAAACAAATCAGATTGAGAGAAAAGAGAGAGAGAGGTGCATGAGAAGAATGAAGCCCTTCCTTCTTCTCCTTGGCCTCTCCCCTTTGGTGCCGCCCTCTTCTCCCTTGGCGTGGGCTCTCCTTGGGCATCCCCCTTACTAGTGTGAGGAATCAAACCAATATCTCTTCTCTCTCATTTGATTCGGTTGTGAAGGTAATTTGATCAGAGTTCATCCTGCTTTTTTACGCCATCTGGCATGTATGCGAAGTAGAGGGTCTGCACTTCCAGAACTCCGTTAAGGATTATTTTATATTTCTAGAGATTTGATCTCTAATTCTACTACTAATCAAGTAAGAATTTGATCTTTATTCACATAGATTAATAAAAGAAATTTAGATACAATATGGGCTATCCGAAGAGAATAGTTTCCCTTTCCTTCAATTAGTATCAGAGCAGGGTTGAAATACATGCATGCAAATCTGAATTTTTTTTAATTAATTATATATTATATAAAATTAAAATTTTATGTTAGATATTAAATTTAATTTAAATTTATTTATATAAAATTTTTTATTTAATTTTAATTGGATTAGATGAGCCTAATCAATTGTTGGTTGTTGTAAGATTGCTTTAACAGAATTTTGCTATTGCTAAATTTTTGATGGAATAACAACGTAAATTAAAATCTGTTTTAAATTTATTTTAATAAAATTTTAATATTATTATTTTTATTATAAAGTAAAATTTATTTTAGATTTAAATTAGATCTATTTTGATGGATATTTAGATCTAAATCCTATCGAGATTCAGTACTACACCAAAACAGATTTTACCAGAAATTTATTCCTCATGTATTCATGTTTGCATCTAATTAATTTTTTATATGATATCAAATCTGAAATTAATATTTTATAATTAGTATAAAATGTGTTTCAGATCTGATATGATATGCATGATGCATCAAATCTAGTTGGATTAGATGAAGAATATGATTGATAAGATCAAGGACATATTCATAACATAAATAGTTTTGTCAATAATTGCATGTTGATGTAATTATATATAAAATTAGATTTTAAATCTTAGTAATTTAGTACTCGAATTGATGAGATCACCATATCATCTGATTAAAAGAGATTGAAGAGATTAATCTCTCTTTTGCCTATTCGATGGGTTCTCTTATGATGTGTAGGGGTGTCATTGTGATCCAATTTTATGCAGAAGAAAAATGAACAGATTTTTTTAAATTATTTTGATCATAAATAAATTTAGATTAAATCTAAAATAATTTATGATTCATTACACTAAGATAAAATTTAGATATAAAATTATTTTAAATCTAAATAATATGTTACATATGATATAATCGGTATTGATCTAAAAGTTGTCATAATGTATGAGATGTATGTATGAAGTTTAGATCATACCTATATATATTTAATTATTAAATATATTATAAAAAATTATTTTTATGAATTAAAATATATGGTATGCTTCACCTGAAACCCTGGTAGGATAGTTCCACAGACTAAAACACATGTTTCACACACTTAATTTTGAATTAAGCTTGAATGATCTAGATTTAAGAATTAAAGATCATTAAGATATCATATAAATTGATGGGCAAAGGATTAGCTTGGTTTAGGTCCTTCTAATGGGTTAGACCTAAGGTTAGAAACACATATGGACTAAGTAGAGAAATTGATTAAATCTAATCAAGTATTGAATTAGATTAGGTTAGAATTTCTCTAAATCAATCTCAATAGTTGAAGTTTGATCAAGTCCATATGTTTGACCCTAATAAATGAACCATAATCATGGCTCCATGGTTGAGCCTAAATCTTCTAGTGGATCAAATTGAAACTAATTAATCAGTTGGTGTCTAAGGTAAGTTTGGCAGATTCGATCAAGTGATTTTTAATTGGGAGCTATTCACCTAAATGCATCTACGATGAGTTAAGAGCACATCCCTCCCATTGATCTCACTTATCTGACCAATGTAGTAGATTTTATTTTGATTAGGTCACTAATCGATTCGTGCAAACCCATGCCATCAAGGTGAATCAGTGTGACTGATTTAGGTGTCTTTAGACTAGCTTGTGTTTAATCTCCTACATGACTTGGTGAAGTCAGTGGGAGGATTTGTAGCTTGTAGGTCATCTTCTTCTCTTATTTTTAGATCAATAAAATTAAATTTTTTAAATTACTAGATTCATAAAATGATAAAGTTATGAGATAACTTAATCATATCCTCTCATTAAGGTACATGATAATGAGTTCAATATTCCAAATAGGCATTAGAGGCACCACATATCTGGTGTCTATTACGTATTGAAATTGTCATTCATCATATGACCATCATGATGTACTTCAAATCAATGCTCGGTTTGGTCGAGCCACACTTGGGCCTAGACATCCGTTTGTTGGATACACTTAGTGTTGTCATGTTAATGGTTGGACGTAACTAGGATTTTTAGTAGAGGTGCCACATGCCTGTTGAAGGGATGCCTAGGGCAAAATTTAATTGCTAGAAGTAGTTTGGAGAAACAATTTGTTATGAGCCTATGCATGAATGCACTAGGGTTGGCCGAGCCACACTTGGGCCTGAATGCAGTCTGTGTGGATTCTAGTATCCGCTAAAGAATTAATGTAATTTCTCGAGTTAGAGGTAGATGCTACCAATTTATAAAAATAGTGGAAGAATCTTTAGACTAAAATTTATATCTTCAGGATTAAAAATAATTCATATACTAATAGACTAATATTTTTTCTTTCAGTTATGGCCAATACACTATCTCTCCATATGTTGTTGGACAGCGATAAGCTCACCGGATCCAACTTCGATAGCTGGTATCAAAAGATGAAAATCATCTCAAAGCATGAGAGAATTTTATATGTCCTCATGGATGAGGCACCTGAAGAACCTACAGCCAAAGCTCCTTGTGCCGTGAGAGACACTTACATGAAGTGGCTCAATGACTGCATGACTATGCGTTATGTGATGAGGGTAGCTATGAATGATGAACTTAGCTGTAAGTTCGAGGATGTGCAGACAGAGGAGATCATTCAAATATTGAATGTGTCCTTCGACACTCCTGAGGATGTGGAGAGACACAAAACCTCTTGCGCAATGTTCAATGTCCGTATGCGAGAGGGAGCTTCAATCACCGATCATGTACTATACATGATTGAGTAGATTGAACATCTTAGCAAACTTGACTTTCCATTACATGAACAGTTAGATAAGAATGCTATCCTCAATTCGCTACCAAAATCTTACCTACCCTTTCTCAGTCATTATAGAAAAATAAAGCTTACAGTGAACTATCATGGTTTGCTAGGGTTACTGTAGATATTTGAAAAAGATCATCAGCTCCAGAAGGAGCCAATAAATTTAGTAAGAGGTTCATCTACACAGCGTCAATCCTCTAAAAGAGGAAAGAAGAAAAAGATGCAGAAATCCCATGCCGTTGATCCTAAGCAGAGCAAATTAGCAAAAATTGACAAGAGTCAGGCAAACTGCTTCTTCTACAAGAAGCTGGGTCATTGAAAAAGAAATTGTCCTACTTATATAGCCACCCTTGACCCAAACAAGCCTAAAAATAAGAGAAAGAAGTAAGTGGTTACTTCATAAGGTACTTATATGATAACTCCTTGTGATTTCTATATTTGTGATACTACTATCTGGGTATTGGATACCGAAAATCTTATTAATATATGTAATTCATTACAAGGATTGCAAGTAAATAGAAAGTTTCGAGAGGGCGAGCAGTTTCTTAACGTTGGAGATGGAAGCCTTGTTTCAGTTCTAACTTTGAAAACTTTGTAGCTTGTCTTCGAGTCTAGTAGTGTTATATTAGATGATTGTCATTATTGTCTCTCTTTTTTTATGAATGTCATCTCTGTAGGCCTTTTGGCCAAACTTGGTTACAAGTTTATAATAAAGGATGATTTTTGTGATATCATTATGAATGATACTGTAATTATGCATGGATAAATAAAATATGGTATATACATAATATCACAGCCTGTTAGTATAATATACACAGCCAGTAAATGACCTAAGTTAGATAATGTTAGTGAATCCTATCTTTGATATTGTAGGCTTGGTCATGTGAACAAGAATAGGATTGACAGATTGATCAAGAAACGTATCCTTGAGATAGATGATTGTGAATCATTGCCTACCTGTGAATCCTATCTACTTGGTAAGATAACTAAGTCATCTTTTAAGGGAAAAGATGAAAGAGCCAGCAATGTCCTAGGTCTAATACATATTGATGTATGCGGACCTATGAACATAAGTGCCAGAGGAAGATACTACTACTTCATTATATTTACAGATGACCTATCGAGGTATGGGTATATCTTTCTTATGAAGCATAAATCAGAATCATTTGAAATATTCAAATGATTCCATGCTGAAGTAGAGAAACAGATTGAAAAGAGTATTAAGATCTTTCGATCAGACTGAAGAAGTGAATACCTCACTAGTGACTTTCTGACATATCTAGAAGAGAATAGAATTCTCTCACAGTAGACCCTTCCTGGAACACCACAATATAACGGGATGTCCGGGAGGAGGAATCAAACCTTGTTGACATGATCCAATCCATGATGGGCTCTGCAAGTCTGCCAATCTTTTTTTGAGGATATACTCTAGAAACTGTCTATTATATTTTGAATAAGGTATTAAACAAGTCTGTCGATAAAATGGTTAGGAAATATGTTCCAAAAAACCAATCGTCAAGCTGTTGACGGTTGAGCAACCAAGTATTGTAATTGATTTGTTAATAAATAAAATATATTTGGTATTTTCATCATAAGCTTTCATCTTCTAATGAACTCCGTTGTTATGATGAAGTCCTTAGAACTATTTAAATTTAATAAAGAGAAGATTTATCGATTAGTCCTTAAAATAGTTCACAACCAAATGATAGGCTGTTAATAAGGACAACAGCTTCTATCGAGCATAGGTCGCTGTAGGCCATATGGGTTGGTTGTCCTCTTAACCAAGGAGTGTGGAGATACTGGTATGGCATACAGATAAGATGTAAGGGTATATCATCATTAAACGTGACCAACTCTAGAGCATTTTACTGTCGAGAATGTCTCTGATGGGATATAGGTATAAGTGTCCCTTAGACCTGAGATCGTCTCAGTGACTTGCAAGCAACTCACTATGCTTTGGTACTGGACTAACTAAATTTTTAATTCAGAGATGAAAGGATTCTGGGTACAGTCAAGTACTTGCGAAGTCAGAGTGTAATCGAGATGGGATTGACCACTCCAAGAGTTGGAGAAGAATGAGTCGCTATATTTCAATTTAGCAAAACCTTGGCCAGGGTAATCCATCAGATGGATTTGATATTTTGAAATACAATATGAACAACCTGATCAGAGTTGACAGTTGAACTCTGGGGTATCCTATGATCATTTTGGTCAAGAGGATGAATTATATGAAAACTATATCCGCATGGGTTCTAAGGATGTTGTTCTACACATTCGACCTATCTGATCATCGGGTACCATTGCTAGATAGTCACTTTGATTGGTACAGAAATTTATTCTTATACTACCGATTTAGGTTCAAACCTATGAGGTCACATACATTAGAGTTCATGATCCGATCGGATGGTTGATCAATGATTAAGAACCATTCTATGGTTAAATGATCAATACGATTGACATTTAATCCAGTGCAAGTGTTGCAGGAGGATCGATTAGCAATTTAATTGCTAATTGGCTTAATTTGATTAAGCCAATAGACTGAGATTAAGTTTAATTAAATATAATTTAATTAGATTTGGTTTGGACTTGATTGGATCCAGTCCAATTGGTTTATTGGATAAGCCAAGTGCAAGGAAAAACTAGTCCTAGTTCAACTAGGACTTGGGTCAATCTAATTTCTAATTTGATTAAAAAATTAAATCAGATTTAAATCTAATTTAATCTGATTAAATTAGGTTCTTAATTGGGTTAAGACTTATTTTAATTAGGTTGATCTAATTTTGGTTTGATTTGGTTTGAGAAACCAAATTAAAACAAGTCATAAGATAGAATCCTAATAAGACTAGGATTCCACCTTGCACCACATAAGCCTTCCCCATGCCTTCTCTCTCATTCAATGCCAATCTCCTCTTATTTTGTGTGACAAAAGCCCTCTCCCAGGTCTCTCCCATGTCCACAAAAGGTTTCCTCTCTTCTTTATTACATGGAAGGTGTTTTGGATCAAATCAAAGAGGAATAAGTTTGGATTTCGAATTCTATGAGATAGAGTTTTAGAAATCTAAAACTCTTTCAATTTTGCACCGAATCTATCCAAATTTTTTTTTGAAATTTTTGTGGCTTTTAGGGTACATATTATGCAACCTTTTTCTAGGGATCCATGCATGAAAATAAGGAAGACATGCTCAAGAGTTGGTCGCCCCTTAACTTGCCATATTTGGATAAGCCTTGACTAGGTATTTGACCTAGACAAGGACTCTATCATATCTCTCTGTATAAAATGAGTTTCTTCATAAAATTTTTGTAAAAGATATAGATTTGAGAGACCTTTGGGCCATCCAAAAATCATAGAGAAAGACCTTTGGTTCGTGGAGATATAAAAGACACAAGTTAGGGTGTCTAGAGAGAGAAACGAGAAGAAGAAGAGGGTCTTCTTCTAGGGTTGTTTGTTTTCATATCTTTCTTCCCTCCATCTTGAGTTTCTTAAGAGTGTCTCAGATCTGAAACTCTTTCTTCTACTTTTCATCTTTGGAAGAGTCCAAATCAAGAAGAAGGAGGCACCTGATCAACCATCAAAGAAGGATCAGCGCAGTACAAGCATACTGTGCTGATTTCCTGAAGCAGGACTTCTGATCGAGATTCGTGGGCTCGTGTGGATGACTCCTAGAGGCCGGACATATGTGTGGCTTGCAACATCATCCTCAAGTCTAGATCAGTGAGGTTAGAACATCTAACTTGCAAGGTAATAGATCTGATCTATTGTTTAATACATACATTAGATGTAGTGTAGAAACATGTTGATATGATCAACATGTAGTTCATCCTATATTTATATATTTTAATTTTTGATTTAATACTATGTAATAATCATGTAATAAGATCTTAGATCTAGAGATTCTATAATTTTAAAAAATAATTTTGATTTATTTTAGTCTTCCGCTGTATGATCTTGAAAAAGTTTCAAGATCTAACCCTGAAATCCTAGATCTGGTTCCTACAATTGGTATCAGAGCCTAGGTTCTTTATTACATGATTATTTATACATGTTTAGATTATTTCTTAGACTAGATCTAATTTATAATCTGATTATTAAATCTAAAATTAAAATTTTAGATCAATCACGAACTGCAAGGTTGTCCTGCTGTAAGGTTTACCCCTTACAGTGCAAAGATTGTCCTAGTTTGTGTAGATCTATCTTTAATCATAAATTTATTAGATATGATCTAGATTAAATTTATGATTTATTATATTTAAAAAGTATTTAAATCTAAAATAAAATCTCTTTATTAATAATTTTTGTGCAAAGAAATTGTTTAAAGTTGAAATTATTTCAATTACATGAACCTGTTTAGATTAGATCTAAAGTAGTTTCATGTTTATTTCACTTGTATCTTGATTATGAATCAAACATGCAATATGGTTGGTAGAATCATATTGTAAAATTATTTTATGAATATAAAAATTATTTTTTGAAAAGTCGAACCCAACCCTCAGCCCAAAACTTAATTAAGAATTAAGAAGTTGTTTGATTAGGGTCTAGGATTGTGAATTGAAGAACCTAAGACACAAACCATAACACATTGGGTTAATAGGTTAGTGAGAATTAGGTCTATTAATTGGGTTAGACCTATGGTTAGATTGAAGATGGACTTAATTAGAGAATTGACTAAATTTAATCAATTGTTGTTTTAGATTAGGTCAAGGATTCTCTAGATCAATTACAATAGTTGTAGTTGGTCAAGTCCATGTCTTTAATGAGAACCAAATGGACTTGATTCTTGGCTAAGCGGTCTAGCACGAACTGTTAGGTTGATCTAATCCAAACTAATTAAACCAGTTGGTGTCTAAGGTAAACCAGACCGATGGTTTTTAATTGGGAGCCCGCTTACCTGACCATTTCTGATGGTGTCTAAGGCAAGCTTTGGCAGACCCTCCCACTGATCGAACTTACCTGGCCTCTTGGTGAAATTATATTTTGATCAGATCACTTGACTATTCGAGCTGACCCATGTCAGCTAGGTAAATCAATGTGACTGATTTAGGTGCTCCTAGACCAACCCTTTTAATGGTCTCCCTTAAGCTGACTTGGTGAAGCCAGTGGGAGGATCATGATAAGCTGGTTCATCTGACCTCATCCTCTATATTATTTAAATCTTCTAAAATTATTAGGTCCTTAAAATGATAAAGTTATGGAGATAACTGAGTCATAGCCTCCCATTAAGGTGTTTGATAATGAGTCCATTAACTCAATAATCATTGCAGACCCAAAGGCCTGGTGCTTGTTGACTAATGGAATTATCACTTATCATATGATGACTTAGAAGTGTCTCTCTAATGGTGGTTAGGTGAGCCAACCAAAGTTGGGCTTAATCATTCGTTGGTTAGATACACCAAGTATGATCATGTTAATGGTTGGACCTAACCGGATCCTTACAGTGGAGGCCAAAGCCTACTGATTAGGTTTCTGGGATAAAATTAAAATTACTAGAAATTGTTTAGAGAAACAATTGGTTATGAACCTACCCTTAGATGTACATGGGTTGGCCAACCAAAGTTGGGCTTGTGTGCAGTCTAAGTGGATTCTAGTACCCACTAAGGAATTAGGGTAATTCCTCGAATTGGAGGTAGAGGCTACCAATTCGAATAAAATAATGGGAGAAACCTTTTGATTAAAGTCCAAATCTTTAGGTTTAATAAATTGATTACTAATTAGGTTATGGTTCTCCTTTGTGCAAATATGGCCACTTCCCTATCGCTCTGATCATTGTTGGACAATGATAAGTTGGTGGGACCCAACTTCGGTAGCTGGTACCGAAAGTTGAAGATAGTCCTGGAGCATGAACAGATCCTATATGTAATAATGGATCCTGCACCTGAGGAGCCAGCTGTCAATGCACGTGGAACAGTCAGAGATACTTACCAGAAGTGGCTCAGTGATCGGACCACAATGCATTGTATCATGCTGGCTACCATGAGCGATGAGTTCAGTCGCAGATTCGAGACGGCTCAACCAAAGGACATGCTTCAAGTGTTGGAGGATGCCTTTGGCACACCCGATGATGTAGAGAGGCACAAGACTAGTTGTGCCATCTTCAACGCCAAAATACGGGATGGTGCCTCTGTCACTGATCATGTATTGTACATGATCGAGCTGATGGAACGATTGAGCAAGCTCGGCTTTTCCTTGCATGAGCAGCTTGGGAAAGATGCAATACTGAACTCGCTGCCCAAGTCTTATCTCCCATTCCTCACTCATTATAGAATGATAAAGCCTGAAGAGAACTACCACGGGTTACTGGGGTTGCTTCAGAACTTTGAGAAGGATCACCAACTTCACAAGGAGTCGGTGAACTTAGTGGGAGGTTCGTCTTCTGGTTCTCGACCCTTTGAGAAAGGGAAGAAGAATAAGAAGAAGAAAGTGAAGAAGGTGCAAGTTCAGGCTGGGACATCAGTGCAGAGCCAGACCAAAAAGATCAAGCCTGATAAGAGTCTATTCTACTGGCAAGCACCCTAGATTAGATAGTGTGTCAGATATCTACTTATGGCACTGTAGGCTAGGTCATATAAACAAGAACAGAATAAATAGGTTGACTCAAGAGGGAATCCTCGAAGTCAGTGATTATGAATCACTTTCAATCTGTGAGTCCTGTCTTCTTGGTAAAATGACCAAGTCACCTTTTACTGAAAAAAGTGAGAGAGCTACTGAGCTCTTGGGCCTAGTACATACTGATGTATGCGGGCCCATGAGCACCAGTGCTAGAGGTGGATATTTCTACTTCATAACTTTTACGGATGACCTATCCCGATATGGATATGTCTATCTGATGAAACATAAGTCGGATTCATTTGAAATGTTCAAACAACTCCGAAGTGAAGTAGAAAAATAAACTGGGAAGAGTATTAAAACTCTTCGATCTGATCGAGGAGGACAATACCTTTCTAGTGAATTTCTCACATATCTAGGAGAGAATGAGATTCTCTCCCAATGGACTCCTTCAGGAACACCACAGCATAATGGTGTGTCTGAAAGGAGAAATCGGACTCTGTTAGACATGGTCCGAT
Source organism: Elaeis guineensis (assembly GCF_000442705.2). Taxonomy (NCBI): domain Eukaryota; kingdom Viridiplantae; phylum Streptophyta; class Magnoliopsida; order Arecales; family Arecaceae; genus Elaeis; species Elaeis guineensis. The sequence goes on along the minus strand of NC_026006.2, from coordinate 11,328,927 downwards.
CCATGATGGGTTTTGCTAGCTTGCCGATATCCTTCTGGGGATATGCACTCGAATCGACCTGTTATCTGTTAAATAGGGTTCCAAGTAAGTCTATAATTAAGACTCCATATGAGATATGGACGGGACGTAAGCCAGCACTTTCACACCTTAGGGTCTGGGGGTGCCCGGCCTATGTCAAACGATTAGTCACAGACAAACTTGGACCTAGGTCTGACAAATGCTCATTCATAGGGTACCCTAAAGAGACAAAAAGATATTTTTTCTACCATGCTGATGAACAAAAGATGTTCGTCAGCCTTAAGGCAATCTTTTTAGAAAAGGAGTTCCTTGGTGAAGGAATCGTTGCCTCTAAGGTGGAACTTGATGAAGTTCAACAGGTAGAAGGACCGGCACCAATAGCTGAACTTGAGTCAGATATGATTAGATCAGATCTGGAGCCCAATGTACCTGCACCATTAAGGTGATCTGATAGAGTATCGCATCAGTTGGATAGATACTATAGTTTCTTGGTCTGGGACAGTGATCCCATCGAACTTGATGAGAATAATGAGGATCCGATCACCTATATGGATGCAATGCAGAGATCTGATTTCGAGAAATGGCTTGAAGCCATGAAATCTGAAATGGAGTCCATAAAGGTCAACGATGTATGGATATTGGTTAACCCACCTGAAGGGGTTAAACCCATTGGGTGTAAATAGGTCTTCAAAAGGAAGAGGGGCGCAGACAGAAAGGTGGAGACCTATAAAGCCCGTCTGGTCGTCAAGGGGTATCGTCAATATTATGGTATTGACTATGACGAGATATTTTTCCCTGTGACAATGCTCAAATCCATTCAGATAATGCTTGCAATAGCTGCCCATCTGGATTATGAGATCTAGCAGATGGATGTAAAGACAGCTTTCCTGAATGGAGAGCTGACTGAAGAGGTGTATATGATACAACCTGAGGGGATTACATCCACAGATGAGTCCAAGGTGTGCAAGCTTCAAAGATCCATTTATGGATTGAAGCAAACTTCTCGGAGTTGGAACATGCATTTTGATAAGGTGATCAAAATGTATGGCTTCATTAAGAATGGAGAAGAGTCCTGCATCTATAAATGGACAAATGGTCCAGTTGTGGCATTCCTTGTCTTGTACGTGGATGACATTCTCTTAATCGGGAATGACATCCCCGCACTACAGGGAATAAAAATTTGATTGTCATCACAGTTGTCCATGAAGGACTTGGGTGAAGCATCCTACATCCTAGGGATGAAGATCTATAGGGATAGATCTAAAAGGATGCTTGGGTTATCCCAGTCCATGTACATAGACACTGTGCTGAAGAGGTTCAGCATGGAGAATTTCAAGAATGACTATCTACCAATAGGCCATGGAATTTCTCTCTCTAAGAAGGATTGTCCGACAACTCCTGAAGAGAGAGAGCATATGAGTAGAGTCCCATATACTTCAGCCGTGGGATCTATCATGTACGCCATGACATGTACAAGGCCAAATGTGGCATACTCACTAGGAGTAGTGAGTAGATACCAATCTGATCCTAGAGAAAATCACTGAAAAGTGGTTAAAGCCATCCTTAAGTATTTGAGAAATACTAAGGACCAATGGTTGGTTTATGGCGAGTCAGATCTGAAACTTGTGGGGTTCACAGACTCTAGCTTCCAATCTGACCATGATGACAGCAGGAGCGTGTCGGGTTATATCTTTACTCTGAATGGTGGAGCCATCTGCTGGAAGAGTTCCAAGCAACATACTGTGGCGGACTCTGTTTGTGAAGCGGAGTACATCGCAGCATTGGATGCCGTGAAGGAAGCTGTGTGGCTGAGAAAATTCATCAACGAGCTCGGAGTAGCACCCTCCCTCGATGGTCCGGTCCTGCTCTACTGTGACAGCATTGGTGCCATAGCTCAGGCGAAGGAATCCAAAGCACATCAGCGGACAAAGCACATCTTGTGCTGCTTCCACCTGGTCTGAGAGATCGTGGATCGAGGTGACGTCGACCTTTAGAAGATCGACAGAAAGGAGAACCTGGCTGACCTCTTCACTAAAGCCTTGATGATAAAGGAGTTCGACAACCACAAGTCGAAGATGGGTATTAGATACTGTACCGAGTGGCTTTAGGACAAGTGGGAGTTGTTAGGAAATGTGTCCCAAAAAGCCAATCGTCAAGCTGTTGACGGTTGAGCAACCAAGTATTGTAATTGATTTGTTAATAAATAAAATATATTTGGTATTTTCATCATAAGCTTTCATCTTCTAATGAACTTCATTGTTATGATGAAGTCCTTAGGACTATTTAAATTCGATAAAGAGAGGATTTATCGATTAGTCCTTAAAATAGTTCACGATCAAATGATAGGCTGTTAATAAGGACGATAGCTTCTATCGAGCATAGATCGCTGTAGGCCATATGGGTTGGTTATCCTCTTAAACAAGAAGTGTGGAGACACTGGTATGGCATACAGGTGAGATATAAGGGTACATCATCATTGAATGTGACCAACTCCAGAGCATTCTACTGTCAAGAATGTCTCTGATGGGATATAGGTATAAGTGTCCCTTAAACCTGAGATCGTCTCAGTGACTTGCAACCAACTCACTGTGCTTTGGTACTGGACTAACTAAATTTTTAATTCAGAAACGGAAGGCTTCTGGGCACAGTCAAGTACTTGTGAAGTCAGAGTGTGATCGAGATGGGATTGACCACTCCAAGAGTTGGAGAAGAATGAGTCGCTGTATTTCAATTTAGCAAAACCTTGGCCAGGGTAATCCATCAGATGGATTTGATATTTTGAAATACAATGTGGACAACCTGATCAGAGTTGATAGTTGAACTCTGGGGTGTCCTATGATCATTTTGGTCAAGGGGATGAATTATATGAAAACTATATCCGCATGGGTTCTAAGGATGTTGTTCTACACATTCGACCTATCTGGTCGTCGGGTACCATTGCTAGATGGTCACTTCGATTGGTACAAAAATTTATTCTTGTACTACCAGTTTAGGTTCGGACCTATGAGGTCACACACATTAGAGTTCATGATCCGATCGGATGGTTGATCAATGATTAAGAATCGTTCTAGGGTTAAATGATCCATACGATTGACATTTAACCCAGTGTAAGTGTTGCAGGAGGATCGATTAGCAATTTGATTGCTAATTGGCTTAATTTGATTAAGTCAATGGGCTGAGATTAATTTTAATTAAATATAATTTAATTAGATTTGGTTTGAGCTTGATTGGATCAAGTCCAATTGGTTTATTGGATAAGCCAAGTGCAAGGAAAAACTAGTCCTAGTTCAACTAGGACTTGGGTTAATCTAATTTCTAATTTGATTAGAAAATTAAATCAGATTTAAATCTAATTTAATCTAATTAAATTAGATTCTTAATTGGGTTAAGATCTATTTTAATTAGGTTGATCTAATTTTGATTTGATTTGATTTGAGAAACCAAATTAAAACAAGTCATAAGATAGAATCCTAGTAAGACTAGGATTCCACCTTGCACCACATAAGCCTTCCCCACGCCCTCTCTCTCATTCAATGCCAATCTTCTCTTATTTTGTGTGACAAAAGCCCTCTCCCAGGTCTCTCCCACGTTCACAAAAGGTTTTCTCTCTTCTTTCTTACATGGAAGGTGGTTTGGATCAAATCAAAGAGGAATAAGTTTGGATTTTGAATTCTATGAGATAGAGTTTTAGAAATCCAAAACTCTTTCAATTTTGCACCGAATCTATCCAAATTTTTTTTTGAAATTTTTGTGGCTTTTAGGGTACATATTATGCACCCTTTTGCTAGTGATCCATACACAAAAATAAGGAGGAGGTGCTCAAGAGTTGGGCGCCCCTTAACTTGCCATGTTTGGATAAGCCTTGACTAGGTATTTGACTTAGATAAGGACTCTATAATATCTCTTTGTATAAAATGAGTTTCTTTATAAAATTTTTGAAAAAGATAGATATTTGAGAGACCTTTATGCCATCTAAAAATTAGAGAGAAAGACCTTTGGGTTGTGGTGATATAAAAGACACAAGTTAGGGTGTCTAGAAAGAGAAATGAGAAGAAGAAGAGGGTCTTCTTCTAGGGTTGTTTGTTTTCATATCTTTTCTCCCTCCATCTTGAGTTTCCTGAGAGTATCTCAGATTTGAAACTCCTCCTTCTAATTTTCATTTTTGAAAGAGTCCAAATCAAGAAGAAGGAGGCACCTGATCAACCATCAAAGAAGGATCAGCGTAGTACTAGCATACTATGCTGATTTCCTGAAGCAGGACTTCTGATTGAGATTCGTGGGCTCATGTGGATGACTCCTAGAGGCTGGATGCGGTGCGGCTTGCAACATCATCCTTAAGCCCGGATCAGCGAGGTTAGAACATCTAACTTGCAAGGTAATAGATCTGATCTATTGTTTAATACATACATTAGATGTAGTGTAGAAACATGTTGATATGATCAACATGTAGTTCATGCTATATTTATATATTTTAATTTTTGATTTAATATTATGTAATAATCATGTAATAAGATCTTAGATCTAGAGATTCTCTAATTTTAAAAAATAATTTTGATTTATTTTAGTCTTCTGCTGTATGATCTTGAAAAAGTTTCAAGATCTAACCCTGAAACCCTAGATCTGGTTCCTACAAAAATTTCAAATGAGATATGGACTGGACGTAAGCTGATGCTCTCACAACTTAGGGTCTGGGGGTATCCAGCTTATGTCAAGTATTTAAAGACAGATTAGCTTAGATCAAAGTCTGATAGATGCTTATTCGTACGGTACCCAAAGAAAACTAAAGGATACTACTTCTACCTCTCTACAGAGCTAAAGATGTTGATCAGCAGTCGGGCAGTCTTTTTGAAAAAAGAGTTTCTTAGTGAAGGAACTAATGCCTGTAAAATTAAACTTGATAAAGTTCATGAGGTGGAAGGACTGATATATACAAAATTGAATTTGATTATAGAATCAAATTTGGAGCCAATAGAGGCGCCATTAAGAAGATCCAATAGAGTACCGCATCAGTCGGACAGATACTATGATTTTTTGGTTCAAGATGGTGATCCCTCGAACTTGATGAGAATAATGAGGATCTGATTACCTATATGGAAGCCATGTAAAGGCCCGACTCTCAGAAATGACTTGAGGCCATGAAGTCTGAGATGGAGTTCATGGAGATCAACGGTGTATGGATACTAGTTGATCCATCTGAAAGAATAAAACCCATAAGGTGTAAATAGATTTTCAAGAGAAAAAGAGGTGCAGATGGAAAGGTAGAGACCTATAAAGCCCATCTAGTTGCCAAAGATTATCGTCAATATTATGGTATTGACTATGATGAGACGTTCTCTCCTGTGGCAATACTCAAGTCCATCCGGATTATACTCGCTATTGCTGCACTTTAGATTATGAGATCTGACAAATAGATGTTAAAATCACTTTCCTTAACGAAAAGCTGGAAGAAGAGGTATATATGATATAATCTGAAGGGTTCACATCCATAGATGAGTCGAAAGTGTGCAAGCTGAACAGATCTATTTATGGACTTAAGCAGCCGTCTAGGAGTTAGAACATGTATTTTGATAAGGTGATTAAAACGTATGGCTTCATTAGGAATGAAGAAGAGCCTTACAGCTACAAGTAAACTTTCGATTCTGTAGTCATCTTCTTTGTACTGTATATGGATGACATATTGTTACTAGAAAATGACATCCTAATTTTGTAGAGTGCGAAGTTGTGGTTATCATCATAGTTCTCCATGAAAAACTTGGGAGAAGCATCCTATATCCTAGGGATGAAGATCTATAAAAATAGATCCGGAAGGTTGCTTGGATTGTCCCAATCCACGTACATCGGTACCTTATTGAAGCAGTTCAACATGGATAATTTCAAAAAAAGCTATCTTTCGATGGGCCATGAAATTACTATTTCCAAAATAGATTGTCTGATAACTCCTGAGGAGAGAGAGTGTATGAATAGAATACCATATGCTTCGACAGTAGGATCTATCATGTATGCTATGACGTGTATGAGATCGAATGTGGCCTATTCACTAGGGGTAGTAAGTAGGTACCAGTCTGATCCGGATGAGAAGTATTGAAAGATTGCAAAAATAATTCTTAAATATTTGAGAAATATTAAAGACCAATAGCTTATCTATGGAGACACTGATATGAAATTTATGGGATATACTGATTTTAATTTTTAATCAGATTGTGATAACAGTAGAAGTGTGTCGGGCTACGTATTTACCTTGAATGGAGAAGCTGTTTGTTGGAAGTGTTTCAAGCAATACACTGTGGCCGATTCTATATGCGAAGTAAAATACAATGCTGCATCGGATGCTGCAACATATTCTGCACCACTATCATCTGATATGAGACATCGTGAATCGAAGTGACGTCAAGTTTCAGAAGATCGACGGAAAGGAGAACCTAGTCGACTCTTTCACTAAAGCTCTCAGGATCAAAGGGTTTGATGACTTCAAATGAAAGATGGGTATAAGATACTACTTCGATTGGCTTTAGTCTAAGTGGGAGTTATTGAAAATTATATCCTAAAATCAATCGTATGATGATTGAGTTTTTCTTTGTATATGAATTATTGATTAATAAATAATAATTATTCTGATATTTTTTATCACAAAATTACATCTTTCTTGAACTCTTGTGTTGCGATGAAGTCCTTAGAACTATATTAGTGTATGATGAAGAGAGAATTTATCGTATAGTTCTTAAACTTGTTCATGACCAAATGATACATCATTATAGGATGATGACATTTATCGAGTGGAGGTCATTGTGTGCCATATGGGTTGGTTGTCTTCTTAACTAAGGAGTGTGGTGACACTAATATGGCATACAGGTGAGATGTAGGAGTACATCATCACTGAACAAGTGACTCACCTACTGAGCATTCTGCTGTTAAGAACTGCTCGTGAAGTACATGGATATAAGTATCCTTCAGATCTGAGATCACCATAGTGACTTGCAAGCAACTCACTGTACTTTGATGCTTAACTATCTAGATTTCTAATGCAGTGATGGAAGGCTAGTGGGTACAGTCAAGTACTTGAGAAGTATGTGTGTGGATCAAGATGGGATTGACCCCTTCAGATTATTGGAGTTGATATATCACTGTATTTTAATTTAGTAAAATCTTGATTAGGATGATCCATAAGATGGATTTAAAAGGTTAAAATACAATGTGGATAAAGTAATCTCGATTGACAGTTAACCTGAGACCATCCTAGAGCATTCAGGGTCCAAAGGATAAATTATGCGGTAACCATGTGCATGGGTTTCGTAATATTCTTTTACAATAATTTGACCTATCTGGACGTCAAGAGCCATTGCTAGATGGTATCTTGATTAGTGCAAAAATTGATTTCTGTACTATCGGCTTAGTATTTGAACCTATGGAGTAACACACACAAATCAGACATTGTAGGAAAGTATTGATCTATGTTTATGTATCTAGTTTGAAAGTACTTGACTTGATTGAACATATAAACTAACTTGATTGAGAATTAAATTATAGACCAAATGGGATTGAAGAGTTGACTATGTCTACCTAGCACTACACATGAGGTTCAGGTTCGATCCCAAGGATGAACAGTTTCTGATCTATGATCCATAGAGTATATGAAAAAATAAATTTAAGTATTGATTAATTTTAAATTAGATCTAAATTAATTAAAGATAATTAGATCCAAAAATTTAAGTTAGACTTGGTGCAGAAGTTCTAAAGAGTTTGGGATTGACAGTCTTTCGAAATTATTTCGAACCAGCTTCAAATTAAATTTAAATCGGATCCATTTAGGATAAGATATGAGAAATCTTTCTTGCACTAAAACTCCCTTCTCTTATGGGCCAACCAACACCTAGAAGCTTCCTCTTGTGGGTGTCCCATGTGGGTGAGAGATTGGGTGCAATTTGGTTGTCATATGTGATGACAATACTATATCATGTAAGAGTCCTTCTTTCATGAGTATTAGACTAATTCAAAGCATATTTGAGTTAGAAATCCTATACTTATTGGGTCACAAGATTCATCTATAAATAGAAAGGGTCTCTACCTATGGATGCATAGCAAACAAATTAGATTGAGAGAAGAGAGAAAGAGAGAGAGGCATAAGAAGAGTGAAGCCCTTCCTTCTTCTCCTTGGCCTCTCCCTTTTGGTGCCGTCCTCTTCTCCCTTGGCATGGGCTCTCCTTGGGTGTCTCCCTTGCTGGTGTAAGGTGTCACACCAGCACCTCTCCTCCATTTGATTGGATTGTGAAGGTGATTTGATCAGAGTTTATCCCACTTTCCTGCGGTGTTTGGCGTGAATGCGAAGTAGAAAGTCTGCACTTTCAAGCCTCCACAAAGGATTGTTTCAAATTTTTGAAGATTTGATCTCTGATTTCACTGCTAATCGAGTAAGAATTTGATTCTTATTCATATAGATTAATAAAAAAAATTTAGATGTAATCTGAGCTATCTGAAAAGAAATATTTTTTCTTTCTTTTATCATGAAGCCTAAGAATTTATCAGAGGTGATGTTGAATGTGCACTTGCTGGGATTGAGTTTCAATTGAAAGTGTTGCTCCATAAATTGATTTTGATGATTACAAAATATTTGAGGGGGTTACAATAATTTTGGCTTGAAAAAAATATTTATTATATTTCAGGAACAAAATCATAATTTTATCAAGTTTTGATTCGAAAGCCTCAAGAGTAAGAATAGAAGATTTGTGATCTATTGGAGGTAATTTTATATTTTTTGGATATATATTTTGAGAGAAAATCAAATTTAAAGAAAATGGTCGATCCCTAGGTCGAACCATGTCAAAAGGGGCTGAACGGCATGCTATTTTTGGCTGACACACTCAAAGGGGACGATCCTAGGGGTTGACCTCTGTTGTTTGTATAAGCCAAAAATACAGAACAGTCACTTTTTGTTCTGCATCACAGAGGTCGACCCCTAGGATCGACCTCTGTGATGGAAAATCTCCATAATGACTAGTTTCTCAGCTTGTTTTGATCGTATTTAATGCTCATTTAAAACTCTCCAATGGCTCTAATCCTGTCAAGATTTTTCTCTAGCATCCATTGAAGATATAAAGGCACTTAAAAGAGAAAAAAATACAAGAGATTCAAGTATTCATTTTAGCCCTAAGTGTAAAAGCCCTCTTCAAGCAAAAGAAGCTTTCATTTCAAGTTCACCAACCCCTCAAGAGCTCATTCAAGTCTTCAATAATCTTAAGAAAAATCAAAAAAAACTTCTTCCTTGTTGTGTAAAGTGTATTTAAGATTTTATTTGCTCAGTAAAGGGGCTAAACTTGTATTTCTTTGTCATTAACTCTTATACTCTATTTTTGTCTTGATCTTTAGTTTTGAGAGGGTTCCAAAACTTAGATAGGTTGATCCGAACCTTGAATCGGATTGTATTGGGTTGGCTTGTACTCAAGAAATAAGTGCTCTAGCTTGGGATAGCTAGAGTCGGAGGTACCAACATTGTATTCTTGTTGAATATGTTTTAGTGGATTTAAATTTCCAAGTAGAAGCTTGGGGAGTGGATGTCGGTGCAAGGTTGGCACCGAACCACTATAAACCTTGATTGTTTGTGGTATACTTACTTACTCTCTATCTAAATTTTTTTATTTTCTTACATTCTTGCATCTCATTTCTACACTTTGTTTAAATCACTTACTACATATGACTTGCTTATTTTTACTTAATCCTTGTAGTTCTAAATTAACTTTAAAATTTTAAAAACTCAATTCACCCCCTCCTCTTGGATTGCATAGCTGGGTAACAAGTGGTATCAGAGCTCAGTGCTCTAGCCCTACTTTGATTTAACCATCAAAGAGCTAAAGATCTATGGCAACTCAAGTTGGTGCTTCACTAGTCGAGGGGCAGTCCACAAACCGGCCTTCACTTTTCAATGGGTCAAACTAAACCTATTGGAAAGCTCGGATGAAAATTTTTATTCAAGCACTTACTATGATATGTAGAGTATCATAGTTAATGGACCACACACATCCACTAAGATAATTAATGGTGTAGAATCAATCAAATTCAAAAAAGAATGGGATGAGATTGATAAGAAAATAGCTCAACTCAATGCTAAAACCATGAATATTTTATATTATGCTTTAGATGCTAATGAATTTAATCATATTTCAACATGCATATCGACTAAAAAAATATGGGATAGGTTAGAAGTAACACATGAAGGTACTAATCAAGTTAAGAAATCAAAAATTAATATGCTTGTGCATAAATATGAAACTCTTTAAAATGAAGCATGATGAATCAATAACTGAAATATTTATTTATTTTATAGATATTATTAATGGTCTAAAAAATCTTGATAAGTCTTATTTTAACAGCGATCTTGTGAGAAAGATTCTTAAGTCTTTACCAAGGACTTGGGAGGCCAAAGTGACCGCAATCTAAGAAGCCAAAGATCTGAATATCTTACCCTTGGAAGAGCTTCTAGGATCGCTAATGACACACGAGCTAAGCATAAAACAACATCAAGAAGAAGATGTCAAGAAGAAGAGGACAATCACCCTCAAATCTAATGCTCAACTCGATGAGAAATCTGATGAAACAAAAAATGAAGAGCAAGATGAAGAAATAGCCCCCATCACTAGAAAGTTTAAAAGATTTTTGAAGAAAAAAAAAAAGAGATGAGGAAGAGGCCACCTACAAAAGGGGAGCATAGCAAGGAGAAGATAAAGAGCAGCCCCTTATTTGTTATGAATGTAAGAAATCAAGGCACTTTAGGTCCGAATGTCCATAACTTAAAAAGGGCTCCAAGAAGTACAAGAAAAAAGCTATGGTGGTTACATGGAGTGATAGTGATGAGTCAAGCTCCGAAGAAGAAGATTCACATGAACAAGCCAACTTGTGTCTTATGGCACATGAAAATAAGGTAAACGCTGAAACTCCTAATGACTTTACTTTTGAAAAACTTCAAGAAGTATTTTATGATCTAGTTGATGATCTAAAGAAGTTAGGGGTAAAGAACAAAGAATTGAAATCAAAGAATCAATCTTTACTAAAAGAAAATGAGATTATTTCAAATGAAAAATTGATCTTGACACAAGAAAATCTGAACTTGAAAAATGAAATTGCTAAGTTCAAATCTATAGTAGAAAAATTTACTCTAAGTTCAAATAAACTTCAAATGATACTTGATAATCAAAAGGCCATTTATGATAAAGCCGATCTTGGATACAACCCTTTAAAGAAATAAAAATTTTTAAAAAATATCTTTATGAACTCATCAAGCAATAAGTTTTTAAATATTACTTGCTTTAAATGTGATAAAATAGGATACAAATCCTATACATGTTTCTCTAACAAATCCAAAAATTCTAATGTGAAGAAAATATGGATTCCAAAAGAAACCATTGTGACTAACCAAAAAGGATCCAAAAAAACTTAGGTACCTAAAGTCAAAACTTGATTTTTGTATGTAGGTGTGTCTTGCATCCCAAGGAATAAATTAGAAATGATATCTTGATAGCGAGTGCTCAAGACATATGACCGGTGATGAATCTCAATTCATTACACTTGATGCAAAAGATAGAAGGATGGTCACCTTTGGAGACAATAGTAAAGGAAAGATCATCGGTATAGATAACATTGGTATCACTCCCTCCATGTATATTGAAAATATTTTATTAGTAGATGGTTTGAAACATAATCTATTAAGCATTAGTTAATTCTGTGACAAAGGGTACAAAGTTATTTTTGAATCTTCATTATGCATAGTAACTAGCCCCAATGATGAAGGCATTAAATTTGTTGGGCATAGACATGATAATGTTTATATGATAGATTTGAATGATCTTTTTAAGATAAATATGCAATGCCTAGTAGCCTTGAATACCAAAATTAATAAGACTAGTTGGTTTTGGCACAGTAGGCTTGCACATATTAGCATACATTCACTTTCAAAACTTATTAAAAAGAAATTGGTTACCAATTTACCTGAATTAAATTTTGAAAAGGATAGAATTTATGATGCATGCCAACTAGGTAAACAAACAAAAGTCTCATTCAAATCTAAAAATATTGTTTCAACTTCTAGGATATTAGAATTATTGCACATGGATTTATTTGGACCCACTAGAACTACTAGTTTAGGTGAAAAATGATATGACTTTATAATTATTTATAATTTTTTTCATTTTACATAAATTTTTTTTGACACATAAGGATGAAATTTTTCATGTGTTCTCAAAATTTTATCAAAAAGTTACTAATAAAAAAGATTTTTCAATTCAAAATATTCGAAGTGATCATGGAACCAAATTTGAAAATCAAGATTTTGAAAAGTTTTATGATGAAAAAGGTATTGACCATAATTTTTCAGCACCTAAGACACCCCAACAAAATGAGGTAGTAGAAAGAAAAAATAGAATCCTTGAAGAAATGGTCTGTACCATGCTATGTGAAAGCAACCTCCTAAGATACTTTTGGGCAGAAGCAATTAACACGGCATGTTACATTTTAAACCATACTTTAATTAGACCAATTGTAAAAAAAATATCCTATGAGCTTTGGAAAGGAAAAATATCAAACATTATATTTTTTTATATTTTTGGTTGTCGATGTTTTGTTTTGAATAATGGTAAAGAGAGATTAGAAAATTTTGATGCAAAATCCGATGAAGTTATTTTTCTTGGTTACTCCTCTTCTAGTAAAGCTTTTAGAGTTTTCTACAAAAGAACTTTAGTAGTAAAGGAGTCAATATATGTTGTTTTTGATGAAACTAATGATCTTCCTTCAAGAAAGAGTGAAGGTATTGATGATGCAGATCCTCTTATAGAAGGGATGAAGGAGCTCACCCTAAAAGACTCAATAATTCAAAATGAAGAAGAACATAAAAACAAACAAGAAGATGAAGATGAAGAACAATAAAAACAACCTCAAGGTATAAATGATCTACCCAAAGAATAGAGGTATAATCACAATCATCCCAAAAAATTAATCATTGGTGATCCTACACATGGAGTAAGAACTCGTTCTTCACTTAGAGATGCATACAATCATTTTGTATTTATTTCTCATTTTGAACCTAAAACCATAGATGAAGCTGAAAAAGATTATAATTGGATAAATGCAATGCAAGAGAAACTTAATCAATTCGAAAGAAATAATGTATGGACTTTAGTATAAAGACCTAAAAATTATCCAATAATTGGTATAAAATGGGTATATAGGAATAAATTGGATGAACATGAAAATATAATTAGGAATAAAGCAAGATTGGTTACAAAAGGATATAATCAAGAAGAAAGAATTGATTTTGATGAGACCTTTGTACCTATTGCTAGATTAGAAGCAATTAGGCTTTTACTTACAGATGCATGCTTTATGAATTTTAAGTTATTCCAAATGGATGTCAAAAGTACTTTTCTAAATGATTATATTGCTGAAGAAGTATATGTAGAACAACCCCTCAATTTTGCCTTTTCTAATTATGTTTTCAAATTAAATGAAGCATTATGTGGTTTAAAACAAGCTCCTAGAGCTTGGTACGAAAGGTTAAGTAAATTTTTGCTTAATAATAATTTTTTAAGAGAAAATATAGATACAACCTTTTTCATTAAAAAAAATCATGATGATATCTTAGTTGTACAAATATATGTTGATGACATTATATTTGGGTCTACTTATGAAACTCTTTATCAAAATTTTGCTAAGCTCATGCAAGGGGAGTTCGAGATGAGCATGATGGGAGAACTTACATTCTTCCCCAAACTCCAAATCAAACAAACAGAGGAAGGGATCTCCATCACCTAAAGCAAGTACATAAGAGAACTACTCAAAAGATTTGGAATGGAGAGCTCCAAAGTAATTGGTACTCCCATGAGCCCATCATGTAAGCTTGACAAGGATGAAGAAGGTAAAAATGTAGACTCAAAACTTTATAGAGGCATGATTGATTTCTTATTGTATTTAACTGCTAGTAGACCAGATATTATGTTTAGTGTTTGTCTATGTGCTCGCTTTCAATAAAATTTAAAAAAATCACATTTAAATGTAGTTAAAAAAGTTTTAAATATTTAAAAGATACACAAACTCTAGGATTATGGTATTCTAAGGACTCATCAATTGACTTAATAGGATATTCAGATGTCGATTTTACTGAATATAGATTAGATAGAAAAAGTACTAGTAGAACTTATCAATTTTTAGGAGTTAACTTAATCTCTTGGTTTAGCGAAAAGCAAAATTCGGTGGCACTGTCTACGATCGAGGTCGAATACATTGCACTCGAAAGTTGCTGTGCTCAAATATTGTGGATTAAGCAACAACTTGAAGACTTTGGCATCAAACTCAATAAAACTCTCATAAGATGTGATAACACTAGTGCTATTAATCTAACTAAAAATCTAATTCAGTACTCTAGTTCAAAGCATATTAAAATTAGACATCATTTCATAAGAGAACATGTCCAAAATCATGATATAATTCTTAATTATGTATGTACTAAAAAATAATTGGCTGACATCTTTATCAAGGCCTTAACTGAAGATAGATTTTATAAAATTAGGAGAGAACTAGGAATTCTTGATCCATCTGCTTAAGTATGTTTCTGATTCCAAGCTCTTTTTGCCAAAAATTCTTTGAACCAAATTTTTTGAGCTCAATTCTCATCTCTCCCTTCTTAAAAGCTCAAAACTATCCTTCATATGATCAATCTCTTAAATAGACACCTTTCTCTCAAGTTTTAATTTTTTTAAAAATTTTTCCATCATTTTTTTAAATTTTTCTAGCTATGAGTCGACCCACAAGGTCGATCCTAGGGTAAACTTGTAATTTTCATTAAAACCCATCGGACACTGTTTTATTGAAAAATCTCTGTTAGTTGAAAGGTTGACCCCTTTGCCTTTCGTCTTCCTCATCCCATCGAACAAAAATTCTCTCCCTCTCCGCTCTCTCAACTGCAAAATCTCTTAAAATCCCTCTTTCCATCGGGTTTCCCCCTTCAAATCATCCTTTTATGAACTAAAATCCTTTTCTTTTTCTTCTTCATTTGGACGGATCAAGCTTACCCTAGCTTCAAATCTTCTTCTCCAAACTGACGGTCTATCTTCCCAAAATTCTTGTTCTTTCTTCTAAAATCCTTTCCACTCTACCTCTCATTAGGTCTCCTAAACTTTTTGCAAGTCTCTCTTGTCCGAAATGGCTTCCAAATTGAAGCTACCACAGAGAAGAAAGTATGCTCGTGGGTTAGAGGAGGAAGTGCACAGAAAAAAAATGGCAGTCGAGCCCTCTCCTGCTCCAACCCCTATTCCAGGTCCTGCTCCAGCTTCTTCATAGTCTCCACTGAGTCCAAGCAAGGTACCTCTCTCCAATTGAAAAGTAGAACCCGAGAAGAATATAGATTTTAAGTTTTTTGAAAAAGAGGGGTTCTCAATTGGATCAAAAATTAAAGGTCAAGGATGGGAGTTTTACTGTCTATTGAAGAAAAATACTTATGTTGATTTAGTCAGAGAGTTCTATTTAAATTTAAGTTACTTCAATGGAACAGTAAAGTCTTCAGTGAAAGGTGTTAACATTGTTCTTGATCCATTGCTTTTGGGACAAATCTTGCACTTGCCTTGTGAAGGTGAAGAGGGACTAAGTGTTATTTTAGGGAGAGCATTTACTAAAAATTTAAATAAATTAAAAGAAAAGATACTTTCAATAGAGATGAGACTTTTGCATCACATGGTGATCAAACTTTTTGTCCCTAGGAGTGGCAGGCATAGCCTCTTATCTGGTAGGGATATATGCATCATGTACCATGTGATCACCGAGACCTCCTTGAATCTTCTTGCTCTGATGTTTGAGGCCATGAGAGAGACCCTAAAAAGGTCTAAGGCTCACCTGCTTTATGGTATGGCACACCCTGATTTTTAGGAGGTTCGAAGTCTGTTTTGAGGGGGAGGCAGTCACCTGATTATCATATTCTGACACCATCAACCACCACACACTACCCCGCATGAGTTTTTCAAAGACTGATGGTGGTTGGTCGAAGGGTGTTGAGGAGAGAGTAGAGGAGAAGGGACCGTCTTCACCTCCTCATGATCATAGAGCATCTCCTGATATTCAATTTAGGTCTGATCATGAGGCTGATCCCTCAGAGTCAGTGAGAAGGGATGCTTCTATACCACAGTCAAGGAGCAGAATAGATCCTTCAATGGTCAGACTTGCAGACGATCAAATTCAGTTGATTTCCCAACGGGTTGCCTCTATCTTATCCCAGCAGTTTGCCACCTCAGGTTTTACTCAAAGGATGATATCTCAGGCTATTTCAAATCAGACTATGATCCCTCATATCTCTACTATCTTTCAGATGCTTACAGCTCAGTCCGCACGACTTGAGGTGCTTGAGGGATGTATTCTGAGACTGACGGATAGAGTTTTAGATTTACAGAGGCAGGTATTAGCCTTAGCCCATTCCTAACTACAAGAGGACATCATGGAGGTCTCCAACCTGTCTGCAGAGGTGGCTAGGCTTCGAGGTATTTTACAGAGTGGCTTTGATTTTTTGAGGAGAGAGATCAGGGACTCCAGTGAGGCTGTCTCTACTCAGATTGGTACCTTGATGAAGTCCATATCGAGAGCTTTTGAATAATTGGACACTATCAGACTTGTTCTCCTAGCAGAGTTCATATCTTTCCAGGCTTCAGGGTCTTCTCGCCCTTCTGCTCATACCGGTACTTCTATCCATGGCCGAGGCAGACGTGGTCGAGGATGTGCCCGTGGCTTTATTCTTGAGACTCCTCATCATATCTCTAACTCTTCTGATTCTGATGTCTCTAGCCATGATATTTATTAGATCTAGCATAGTTAGTTTTTTATGTCTAGGATCTAACTTATAGCCTTTGTATTTGTTGGCTAATTGACTCATAGAAAGTTATATTTTTTGTTATCCATGACTTTTATTTGGCCTATATATTTTGACTTGACTCTTATGTATTGTGACACTTATGCATCTGATAACTCTTCAGTCATATTTTGGATATATATATATATATATATATATATATATGTTATTAACTTCTATGAATGTTATTTGGATTGATTTTTATGAATGGCATCAATTGAAATATTTTAATTATATAATATAAAAAATACCTCATATATGTGAAGTGAATTTCAATGTAGGGATAAAATGGTAATTTTAAATTTTTTTCAAAATTATAATTTTACAGTGAAAATTATTAATTAATCTAATTAATTAATATATATTAATCCTACACAAAGATCTAAATATGACATATATAGCATGTATTTAAATTTAAAATTTTGAATTCTCTACAGTAAATATTTTACTGTTATGTGTTCAGAACACATTACCTTCGTGCAGGTAGTCGATCACTGCAATCTAATCACCATTGGAAAGGTCTGATCATTGCAATGCAGCCACACAGTATGTCTAACCTCTGTGGATCATCCACACGAAGCTCCTAGTCTGATCGGCTCCTTACGAATGCTAGTTCGTTGTAGAACCCTTTCGACGGCTGATGCTGATAAAACTCCTTCGATCGGTGTCTGCTGATTCCTCAAATATTTTGGATCATCAGCAAAGATAGTAGAGAGATTGATGAAGCTCTTCCTGAAGTTTGGTGGGCTCACGACACTCATAGCTCACTTTCTCACTTCCCGAACCCTAGGCAGAAACCCTAGGGTACTCACAGAAAACCCTTGTGCCCACTCTCTCTTTACTTTTGTCTTCTTTTCTTTTCATTTCTCATGCACAGGGTCTATCTGATGCCCCCTTTTCTCTCTCAGACCAGATGTCGCATGCCCCACCTTCTCATCTCTTTTAAAATGGTGCAAGACCACATCTTTGCAGTATTTTTACCGCATGAGAGGATAAAGATAAGTGGTTGCTCACTTGAATTCAAATCAAATTTGAATTCAAATGCCAACCAACCAATTTTTATCTACTCTTGGTGTGAGAAGGGAAGGGCATGGGCTTCTTTGTGCGTGGAGAGTTTACACGAGAAACTTTTTCTCATGTGGAGGAAGTGGCGCACAAATTAAAGGGGTGGCGCAGGGATTTGTTAACCATTCAAATTCAAATATCCTTTGAATTTAAATGGCCAACCAACCTTATCATTATCCATTCAAAATGGCACACAATGAAGGGGTGTGGGAAGGCTTCTGCGTGGGAGAAAATTCATGAGAACTCATTTCTCGTGAATTCAAATGGGCGCAGGTGAAGTGAGGTGGCGAAGGGAGATAAGTCAAGGTGGTTTGAAATTTTAAAGCAATCTAATTGAACCAACCATATTAAAATAGGTTAGACACAATTAGACTAAATTAAATCCAACACAATTAGACTTAATTAGGCTTAATAAAATTTTAATTAAATCAGGAATTGACTAAGCCCAACCCCTGATCAAATCAGGGACCAAACCACTTCGGCGATTATGTCAACTCTTAACCTAATCGGGTCAAACCCAACTGAATCCAATTCAATTGGACTTGATCCAAAAATAATTACTCAATCAAATTGAGTTAATTAATGATCAAATCATTAATTAAATCTCTCATAAATACTAAGTCCAAATTCGATGGGCAATCGGGCATCAAAGTCCATCAATATGAAATCTTGATCGAAGAGTCCCAAACCAGTGGGACTCTTGACCCCGGTACCCAAAATGTGTGGAACTCATGATCAGAGAATCTTGATTCTCAATCACAAAGTCTCCGAGTATTAGGACTCTTGGTCGAAGAGTTTTAGTCCAGTGGGACTCTTCACCAGCCATCAGATCAGATAGGAATCTCTAATGTGTGTGACCCTGCAGGTTCGAACCTAAGCCGGTAGCACAGGAACCAATTCCTGTACTAATCGAAGTGACCATTGAAGGGAAAAACCGCCTTTTTCTTATGTAGGATCTTTCAGATTTCATCAAATCTGGAGCAGAATAAATTTTAAATTTTATCCTATGCTATTTCAGATCTGATGTCTATTAGATCTAATTTTATTATCTGATATTTTAATTTCAAAATTAAATCTAAAAGTTTGAAAAATATAGACATACCTCAAGGGTAATCTAATTACTCTGTAAATGATCGCA
Source organism: Elaeis guineensis (assembly GCF_000442705.2). Taxonomy (NCBI): domain Eukaryota; kingdom Viridiplantae; phylum Streptophyta; class Magnoliopsida; order Arecales; family Arecaceae; genus Elaeis; species Elaeis guineensis. The sequence goes on along the minus strand of NC_026006.2, from coordinate 11,309,839 downwards.
GCACTGCCTGAGGTTCTGATGTAGCCACGCAAGTGCCTGACCTCACCAGTATCCACTCAGGTAGGATCTGAAACATCTTCTCCTCACAATTCTACACTCCAAAAATCAGATCAATATTTGATTTGGAAGTACTTCAGAACTCCTTCTGAAATTGGAGCAGCAGCCTATCGAAGATGTCCTGCAGCCTTCTGTTCCAGGCATCACCACGCCTTGCACCTATGTCAGATGAATGTCCAACTTCTTGGATGTGAAGAGGGGAGAAAGGAGAGTAGGGAGAATGTGGAGAAGAGAGGAGGGGGCAGCAGCTAATAGGTTTTTTGCATAAAATAAGTTCTACCATGAAACCCTAGGTGCAGCAGGGTTTATATAATTTCTGTATGCTGTGCAGTGCCACATCATTCGACCAATCAGAAAATTCTAATAAATTTTGGAAAAATTTTGATTGGTGGAGTGATGTCATCTGATCATATCAGATAAAAACCCCACCTTATCTCCAATAGGTGGCACCAACATTGGATAAGCATAAATAGAGTGGCGCCAAAGAGTCCAAGTTTATCTGGACTCTTTGGTTCTTATCCATTTAGGGCACCCACTTAAATCCAATTGGACTCATGCCATAATCTGATTATGGCACCCAATTTGATTAGGTTTAGGCATGTGGACACTCCACAAAAATTCTTCAATAAGTCCTCTTCAGTTTAAGACCCATATGTCAACTTTTGACAGATATCCTAAAATGAAATTGACAGGTGCTAGAAATTAGCAGGTATTGTCTTAAATTTATCTCATGAATTAAGACAAGCCTTTTCTGAGCTGGACAAGCTTTATTTAAACTGAGAGAAACCTTCCCAAGGTTCTCTGGATGAGCCAAATCACATTTGGCTCAGTAGAGACAGAAAAGATTACACGAGAAGAAAGTTAGGCTCAATCGAGTGCTAGCACGATTTTCTTGAACCTAATTGGATCTTATCCAAATCAATTGGGGTAGCCCAATTGATGACATCCAGACCCTAACCCTTATTTGTGTGACTCAGTTAAGTTCAATTCTGTATGGTAATGAGACATGTCATGATCTCATCATCGACATCATCGAAACTCCTTTCGATGGATCAGAACTCTTCTGATTCAGACAATTAGAATGATCGATTATCAAAATCATTCTAATTGCTCTCAAAATCTACTAGTGACACCTAGTAGTATATGGTGGCAACCCATCAGAACTGAAGATGAACCTCTTGGCACAACTACCTGCGTGATTGAGTTCCTCTATCATGAGTCCCGACTGAATTAGGGTTAAGGTGAACTCGTCAAACCCAAAATTAGTCATATGAATCAATCGATCGATCCGAATCCGATGTGAAACTTCAATGAAAAACTTTTTTCCATTATTTCACTCTGCCATGGCCATGGGCTTAAGGACTCGATCTTTCGATCATCATAGGACTACTCCTCTCATCTACCGAGGTTGATAGATCCCATCTTGGTGCGATCTGGTTCCTACAATGGATATGCTACAGGCAACATACACCTCAGAGTTTCGAATAGCTAGGAGACCGAGTTATGGTGTAGTCAAACTATAACACACTCAAGGTGAACCGTCGATGCACCTCAGGTCAAAGAACTAGACACACAACTACAGCATCGAGCTAGTCATCGACGAGTAGGTAGACTTCCTTATGACTGCTCGAGGTGGTCACGCTCAGTACTCTCATTCTCAATGAATATCTGTACTCTCGCTCTGGTGTCTTCACACTGTAGACTCAAGACTCATCTACCCTAAAAAAGCAATCGTACACTAACCTTCCAGATCGATCACCATCCTCGTGATGATCCTATGGTCAGGAGCAGTTTATGAGTTAGTTATGTAAATTCATGCCTTAAATTTTCAACTCTTGAAAAATATGAATTAACTTTCTCACTAACTCAAAGGATGTATCATAGACACAATGTACATAATATGATAGAAGAATAACTCTTTTATTCATTTATAGTCAAAATTATAATTTTGCCCTTAGATTTGTACAGGATGTGTCAGCCGATCTGGCATCTAGGGCACACATCTAACAAACTCTCACTTGACCTAATGCCAATTGGCTACATATCTAAGTCCCATCTTCTCAAGGTGGGCTTCGATCTTCTGTTGACCCAATGGCTTAGTCAGCGGGTCTGCCACATTGTCTGTGGAGTCGACTCTCTTGACCTCGACATAACCTTTTTCGAGGTAATTACGGATCAAATGGAATCGCCGCTCGATGTGCTTAGACTTCTGGTAAGATCTTGGCTCCTTAGCTAGGGCTATGGCGCCATTATTATCGCAGTAAAGAGGTATGGCATCCGATGACATCACTCCAAGCTCTGCGGCAAACATCTTGTACCAGAATGCCTCCTTCGCAGCTTCCGATGCAGCAATGTACACTGCCTCCATGGTGGAATCTGCAATCACCATTTGCTTGGAACTCTTCCAGCTAACTGCACCACCATTACAAATGAACAGACTCCCAGATGTCGACTTTCGATCATCTATATCAGACATAAAGTCTGAGTCTGTAAATCTCTGAATCTGGAGTTCTCCATTCCCAAAGACTAGAAACATATCCTTAGTCCTTCTCAAGTACTTAAGGATACATTTCACAAAAGTCCAGTGCTCTTCACCTGGATTCGACTGATATCTACTTGTGACACTCACAGCATGGGCTATATCAGGTCGTGTACATAGCATGGCATACATGAGGCTCCCTATTGCCGAAGCATAAGGGATCTTGCTCATGCGTTCAATCTCCTCAGGTGTGCTAGGGCACATCTTCTTGGAGAGATGAATGCCATGTCTAAAAGGCAATAAACCTCTTTTAGAGTTTTCCATGCTAAACCTCTTTAGCACCTCCTCTATGTACATCTTCTGTGAAAGTCCTAGCATTCTATTTGGTCTATCTCTATAGACCTTAATACCCAGTATAAAGGATGCCTCTCCTAGATCTTTCATAGAGAACCCCTTAGACAACCATACTTTGACTGAGGTCAACATGGGAATGTCATTCCCAATTAGGAGGATGTCATCCACGTACAATACGAGGAAGACAACTACGCTCCCACTGACCTTTTTGAACACACATGGTTCCTCTTTGTTTTTGATGAAACCAAACATTTTGATCTCATCATTGAAACGAGTATTCCAACTCCGAGATGCTTGCTTAAGTCCATAAATGAACCTTTGCAGTTTGCAGACCTTGTGATCATCATCACTGGATGTGAAACCAAGCAGCTGTTTCATATAGATATCTTTCTCAAGATATCCATTTAAGAATGTCATTTTCACGTCTATCTACCATATTTCATAATCGAAATAGGCTGCAACAGCAAGCAATGTGCAGATGGATTTTAGCATGGCTACGGACGAGAAGGTATCCTGATAGTCAATGCCTTCGCGCTGACTATAACCTTTCGCTACGAGCCTAGCCTTGAATGTCTCTACATTCCCATCTGCACCTATCTTTCTCTTGAAGATCCATTTACACCCAATAGGTACTATACCTTCAAGCGGATCTACCAAGGTCCAGACTTGGTTTGAATGCATCGAGTCAATTTCTGATCTCATTGCCTCTAACCATTTCTCGGAGTCGATATCTGATATCGCCTTGTCATAGGTCTTGGGATCATCATCATGAACCCCATTTTTTGTGAGAAATATTTTCTCTACATCCTCTTGTATGGTACCTAAGTACCTTTCAGGAGGACAAAAAACCCTAGTCAATCTACGAGGTGGAAGAGATTGTGTTAGGACTGGTTCTGATTGATTAGGTTCCTCAGGTTCTTTAGCTCGTTGCTTTTGGGAGACATTCTCCTTGAGCTTAATTATTCTTCCGATGCCACCATCTTGAATAAACTATTTTTCAAGAAAAATAGCATTTCGACTCACAATCACATTGTGGTCTTTCATAATATAAAAATAATATCCTAATGACTCTTTAGGATATCCTATGAACCGAGCTCTAAAAGACCTGAACTCTAACTTGTCCGTCTGCTATCTCTTGACATGAGCCAGACAACCCCAAATTCTGAGATGATTCAGACTTGGCTTCTTACCATGCCATATCTCATACGGTGTGGTAGGAATGGTTTTAGAGGGAACCCTATTCAATACATAAATTGCTGTCATGAGACAATATCCCCAAAGAAATTCTGGGAGGTTTCTGAAGCTTATCATGGAACGGATCATATCTAATAGGGTCCGATTTCTCTATTCTGAAACTCCGTTGAGTTG